>NW_027527548.1:601695-634186 GCF_008692635.1 Crocuta crocuta | reverse complement strand
TGCCCCTCCCCCGTTCATGGTCTGTCTCTGTTTCTCAAAAATAAACATACCAGTAGTGGCATTCTGTACCTGCTTCTCCGTTTTTGATTCATTCTAGGTACCATATTTTGCTCACACTTCTGCAGGCTGGGGCCTAGGCACACAGGAAACATTCAGTGATTTAAATGTCTAACACAAGGTCACCTCAAGAAGCTGGACTTCCAAAACATAGGTTTTCAGGGGCGCCTGGGTGGCTCATTCGGTTGGGCAGCCGACTTTGGCTCAGGTCATGATCTCATGATTCGTGGGTTCAAGCCCCGTGTCGGGCTCTGTGCTGANCTCTCTCTCTCTCAGAAATAAATAAAACATTAAAAAAAAAAAAAGGTTTTCTGAAAGCAAGGCTTCTGTTTTCACTGCATCTAAATTTTCATGTTGGCTCCATATAGGACTAAACGTTTACTGTAACTTATTCAATGACTGTGTAGAATAAATTATTATAATCAGTTTAGTCCTTTCTAGTGTGTACCATGAGATCAGTAATGCATATTATTGGTTTATTATTTTTTTAACCCTGCCTTACTTTACTAGACATGTATATGCTGTAATTGGAAATAATTCCCCCCCCATGTCAAAAAGACTTAGGTATTTAAAAAAGTTTGTCATGAATATAATACTAGTGTGCAGTTGGGTAGTAGATACATTCTTATTATTTACTAGAACACACAATAATGGACTAGGTAATAGTAATAAAAGTGGTTTTTAAAAAAATTGAGTTAAATTTACACAGCTTCAATAAAGGTGGCACTTTTATAAATAATTTAAAATTTTCATTTGACTTTCAACTCACATTTGGTTTTTCCCTTCCAGTATAGCTACAGATTTGGTGCAGTTGACTGTTGCAATAAAATCTGTTGTTACAGTTTTGAAAAATGATATATTTGATAAATAATAGCAACTTCAAAAGAATGTTTAATTTATACCAGTGTTACTGTAAACTTTAACCTGAAGTTGCTGGTACCTTTATTCTGTCCTGCTTTGGAGGTGAGGGGGCAACTGCTGACCTTTCCCAAAGATGGCGATTCCCCATCTCGAGGATTTTTAGGGAAATGAGGAGGGAGTCCCTCAGAGCACTACCCACAGCAGCATGGCAGGAACTCTGAGTTCAGTATGATGAATAGCAGAATCCTTGCCCCCTTCCGTTTTCAACAGCAAAAGAAAAACATGTTCATGATACTCAGTGGCCTCTTTTTGTCCCACTGATGTTTCCAAGCATCAGCATCGTACAGTTTGGATTTTTTCTCTGTCACCTCCCCTCCCCCAGTCTGAGTCTTTGTTCTGGCCTGGAGGCTCGTCTTCTCAGACAAGCTATTAACAAAGCTCAGTTTAATTTTTTTTCCTTCCCCGTTAGATTTTAAGCGATGCAGGTTTTGATAATGTGGATCCCATCAGTCACATTTTTCATTAATTCCAGCAGGAAAATTAATCTGCATCTCCCCATATTTAGTATTTTGGAACACGTCATTTAGTTTTTGTCAGTGTGACTTGACTTTTGTTTCTGTGAGAGACTGAAGTCCAAATTATGAGAAAATGATGCTTGTTTTGTTAAAGGTAAAAATACAGTCCCGTGAAGTCTGCTGGGACTGTTGCCTCTGCAAAACCTTGGTTGTAGACAAGTTAACTGCAGTTTTCCCAGGCTCTGTACTTCACAGGGCCTAGAGTACAGCACTTTTTATGTACTTACTTTTTAAAGTGTTATTTATTTATTTATTCATTCATTCATTCAGTCATTTATTTTTTGTAATCTTTATACTCCGTGTGGGGCTCGAACTCACAACCTTGAGATTGGGTCACATGCTCTCTGACTGAGCCAGCCAGGTGCCCCTGCTGCATAGTACTTTTTAGCCTATCTGCCCCATGCAGGGTCCTGGTAGGCAAGCCAGTCATTTATCTATGACTTTTTGGGGACGGCTCTAGTCCAGCTGCACGCTTCCTGGGAGGGGAGATTTTGTAGATGGTGTTTCTTTGGATCCTGGAGGTTATGGGTTGGATGGACTTGGGTCCACGCTCCTTTGGGTGGTCGTCACCAGCAGTAACGCTTGTGGGAACCACAGACTTGGCTAACCTTCCACCCTCCGCAGCAGTGCTTGTTTCCTGGGCCACTCATTATGGTACTGGGTACATTCTGAATCAAATTCCTTTTCCTCTCCACTCATCTGGTTTTGTAGATGCTAGCCCTACCCCACGACTTTCCTCCTTCCCCCATAAAAAGGAGCAAAAACAAAAGAACCATTGTTGAAATGAAACTTGATTTAAAACCAGGCCAGAAAACCTTGGGCTTTCTTTATAGAAGCTCTGCCTACCTTTCCCCCTTCACCTTTCTCTGATTAAATTAGATATCATAAACATTCAGGTAATAAAACATTGAATTCATTTAGACACTAAAACTAATGCTTGTATTTTCTCCCATTTTTTATTTGAATGTGCTTGGATTTTTTTTTTCTTTTTTTTTGAGAGAGCGAGTGCAGGCAATAGGGACGCTTAATCGAACCATTCCCCTGTGCTTTGATATTCTTAAGTTAGATGTCAAATAGTCTATTGTTGGTTAGTAATAGTTTTTATTTATTGAGCATTTATGCATCAGGTACTGATAAGTAATTTAAGCATTTTCACCTAATCTTCACAAGAGCCTTAACAGGTGTGATCCCTCTTTTATAGTTAGAAATTCAAGGCTCAAGGAAATCTTCAGGTTGAGGGGTGCTTGGGTGGCTCCATCGGTTAAGCGTCCAATTCCTGGTTTCGGCTCAGGTCATGATCTTGCGGCTTCGTGGGTTCAAGTCCTGCATTGGGCTCTGTGCTGGCAGTATGGAGCCTGCTTGGGATTCTCCCTCCGCCCCTTCCCTACTTAAGCTGTCTCTGTCTCTCTCAAAAATAAATAAACTTAAAAAAATTTTTAAATCTTAAAAAAGAAAGTCTTCAAGTTGACTAGCTAGCTAGTAAGTGAAAGCTGGACATTACATCTAGATCTGGTGGACTACAAACCTTCTGCTCTTTAAACCGTTGTTGCTAGCAGGTCGTTATATTACTGTGGATTGGAAGATGTATTCCAAGAACGAGC
Organism: Crocuta crocuta; assembly: GCF_008692635.1. Classification (NCBI taxonomy): domain Eukaryota; kingdom Metazoa; phylum Chordata; class Mammalia; order Carnivora; family Hyaenidae; genus Crocuta; species Crocuta crocuta. Next base: position 631,092 of record NW_027527548.1, on the reverse strand, counting down.
TTTCTTTTTTTTTAAATGTTTTATTTATTTCTCACACACACACACACACACACACACACACACACACACACACACACACACACACACACACACACACACACACACACAGCGTGAGCAGGGGAGGGTCAGAGAGAGAGGGAGACCCAGAATCTGAAACAGATTCCAGGCTTCGATCAGCACAGAGTCCGATGCGGCGCTCGAACCCACAAACCGCGAGATCATGACCTAAACTGAAGTCGGATGCTTAACTGATCGAGCCACCCAGGCGTCCCATCTTTTGACATCTCAGTTATAAGTCAGAAACTATACTGTAATGAGAAATAGAAATGTTAGTAGATATAACAGCTCTTTTTTAGACTTAATTGCATGGCATTGATATGCTACCTGTATTTTCTCCTTTTTCTTTGTGAACATATGATGTGCTTCCTTCCTACCCCTCAATTTTCGCACCTTTAAATTGGGTTTCAGAAGTGCTACAGACCCTTCTCACGATGCAGCTAGATGATGGTTGGTTGTTCCTCTCTACTCCATGCAGATTGGCCACGGCTGTGATATGGAACTTGAATATACACGTTCCTTCACCCCTTTCCAGCAGACCTGCGAATTCCAGCATGACTACTGTGACCTTTAGGGCATAATTATGGCTGTTGTCTTGATACATACCTCTAGGGTTAGTGGTAGTCAGATTGTGGCTGTATTGTTACAGTTAGAAGTTTGTAAGGTGACGGTGAATGTTTCATTGGCTTACTTTTTTGTGGCATCATAACGTGTTCTATGTTTCCTCAAGTGCAGAGATGCCATTTATACATAAGCTCAGGTATTGCAGATTATTTTGAAGAACTTCTTTTTCCTTTACCATTTAAAAATATTTCTTGTTGGTGGCCCAAGTGCAGTCTTTCCTTCTTCTCCTCCTTCTTTCTCTTTTTTTTTTTCTCTTTTCTCTCTTCCTTTTTTCTTCCTTGCTTGCTTGCTATGCATCCATCCACCCACCTGTGTGGTAGGTATTTCTCCCTTTGGACTACGGTATTTAAGCATTTGCTTCTGCCAACGTATCAGTATTGTTTTTAGTTGTTACTTGTTAAGCATTTGTTTTGGACAAGTGGGGACACCCCACAATCACGTTACCCATCTGGTTTGACCAGTTTTCAGGACTTGGAGTTGGTTTCCTCAACCTGTTTTGCGTTACTCATGTTTACAAACTGTGACACCGTATACTGTATATGCCGTACCTGACTTCATAAGCAGAAGTAGCATTATATGGCAAAATAAGGCGTCACCTCAGATTCCTAGGAAGAGGCCTGGTACTTGATTGCATGTTCTGTTTTTATTTCTATCATATGTCCAGAGAAGGGAATGATGGGAAAGGTTAATTTGTTGTGACTAATACTACTACTTACATTAAGAAAGGGCGATAAAATTCAACATCCCCTCCTCCTTTTTTTTTTGTTCTCAGGATCAAAATACTTGCTGAACAGTGGAGTCACAGACCAATAAAAATAAGCTCCTACTTGAACGTCATTTGACTGGTTAGCCAGGTAATCAGTTTTACTTTGATTCGATCCTTTGTACTTTTCTGTCTTTATCTTCTGAAGATACTGACCCATTTCCTTCCATTGATTATTTAATCTTAAACTTGTGTTATATTTTTCATGTTTTTACCTTTAATGATAGTATGAGTTGACTGTTCTTTAAATGAGCAAATATATATGTATATTCATAAACGTGTGTATATGTATAAACATAACTTTTAGGGGAGGAAGGAACTATATGTTATAGTTTAATTTGAGACACTACCCTCCCACTCACTTTTCCTTATGTGTGTATAGTTTAATGGTGTTTATTCAAAATCTGAATAAATTCCACTTTTTTTTTTTTTTTTAATATTTCACCTTGTGAAGACTGGTTTCCCCAGTTTGCATGCACTGGCATATAATAACTCTTTTCCTCACTCCTCTTGCACCAGAATAGGAGCAATGAGAATAGAAAAAGTTGTCTGACAGCCAGGAAAGCAGTTATACTTTGCTTAGCTAATTAAATTTCTTTTTGTTAGTAATACCCTATTCTTTTGGTTAGCTGTGCTCCGCTTGAAATCTGAGTCCTCTTTGGATTCCCCCCCGCCCCACATACATTCAGTAATTTAGTAAACAGGTGATATATCTGATGTTCTATTTTCATGTTTCCTGTATTTGTACCTCTTTCTGCTAATATCTTAGCTTCCTAGGCTAAGACCCTATAATTTCATGCTTACCTTTATTCAAATATCTCTTTATAGCCCCTCTTATCTACTGTTTCTAGCACTTGAAATTTTGCTTACAAAATTTCCTTAAGTATGCCCTTTTTAATTAAGTCTCTGCTATGCTTTAAGTTTTGTACTGCCATTCTTTGGCTTACAGAAAAAAAGTACAAACTCCCTTTGCTGACATTTGAAAGGTGGGAATCTATCTAAGTTTCCAGTCTCCATTCTTGCTATTTGCCCAAAAAATCCTTGAATTAATTATGATATATACGCATTATATTCTGAATATAGTAGATAACTATCTCTTTATTTAAAAAAAAAAAAAAACCCTTTTAGGGGCTCCTGGGTGGCTCAGATGGTTAAGCCTCCGACTTCGGCTCAGTCTTGATCTCATGTTCGTGGGTTCGAGTCCCGCGTCAGGCTGTGTGCTGAGAGCTCAGAGCCTGGAGCCTGCTTCAGATTCTATGTCTCCTTGTCTCTCTCTGTCTCAAAAATAAATTAAAAAAACATTAAAAAATGTTTTAAAAACATCTTTTATTTAGAAGTTATTTTTGTTACTTCTGCACATTGGCAATTGAATTATAAAAGAATATATAAGTATCCTCTAGCCACATGCACCCACTTGTTTATTATTTGCATCTGTATGTGCTCTCATTCCTTTCCTCTCTCTACTCATGCAGAGTTCTTTTCTGAACTGTTTGAGAGGAAGTTACATATAAAGCTGCTTTCTGCTAATACCTCTGTATTTCCTAAGAATAGGGTCATTCTACTATATAACTATTGTACACGTATCAACTTCGTAAATGGACACAGACACACACGTATGGTCTGTCTTCCAGTTTGGTCAGTTGACCTAATAAAGCCTGTTAACAGCATTTCCCTTGCTTCCTGTACAGAATCCAATCTGGGGTCAGGTGCTGCACTTAGTTATTCCTTTTTCCTGGAATATTTCCATAGCCTTTCTTTGTCTTTATGACATGGACATTTTTGAAGAACACAACCCTTCCCCCTTTTAATTTTTGATGTTTGTCTGAAGTTGCTTGTGACGAGACTGAGGTTGTGCACTCTTGGCTGGAGCACCGTGTGGGCGGTGCGACGTCCTGAGAAAGACACACAGCTTCTGGAGGCGCGTGTTGTCTTTGGCCCTTATTCTGACATTAATATCGATGACTTGGCCAAGGTGTTGCCAGGTTTCTCCACTGTATAGGTTATTTTCCTTCTTTTGGAAGCAGTAAGCATTTTATGCGGAGACAGTGCGTGTATGTGTCTCATCACAGTTTGCCCTAGATTTAGCGTTCATTGATGATTCGTATCTGATCTGATTTTTCACTCTGATGGTTCCAGCATTCCCTTCCTACCACCAGTCAGCCCTTGACGTTAATGTGTAATCACGAGCCCTGTGTATCAGTTTGGACCCATGGATTCCTAGGTTTTGAATTGGTAAATCCATTACCTAGTTATTTTGGTGCTCCCGTTGTCCTAGGTTTGGAAGTGGAACTCTTTTAATCAGTCTCTGTGTCCTTGTGGGGAATAGCATTAGAGAGGATCTCGCGAGGTGAGGGGTGGTGGCCTCACTGCTTGCGGGTTGTCTTCTCTTCTTGACCCTTTCAGTGGACAGAGCTGGTAAAATATGCATGCTTATACACACATGCATACATAAACATACGTGCACATAAACACATTCACGGTGACAGGCATGTACATGGCTTAGAAACGGTGACTTTATATCAGTATGTCCAGCTTTACTCCCTGTCTACAGGGTTCTTTCTTTGCACTTATCTCTTCACATTTTTATGTCCCTTTTTATGCCATGAGAACCTTGGCTTCCAACATTGTCAGTGCATTTACTCATTCGTTCTGTCCTGTATACTACGTCTAAAATAATTTCAGAATTACTTTGCCTACCTCACCACAGCAAACAAACTTACTTCAGGTAACTGGGCAATTTTATGTAGTTCTTGACTTGCCCATAACCATCCTGCCCAAGGCTGAGAATAAATAAATGAATAATATATTCTTAAATTGCTGGAATCAGGCCTCTCTCCCTTCCTTCTTTTCCCTTCCCTTCCCTCCCCTCCCTACTTTTCCTCCCTGCTTTTTTCTTTCTGCATAAGGAAATGATGGTATTTATTTGAAATGAAATCAGGTTCTTTTATTTATTTGAATTTCAGGGTTTTGTTAATGCTCATTCTCATTCTGATTGTTTTTTGATTTTTATTTTTTTACTTTTATTTATCTTCTGTCTATCAATCAGTCAGTCAATCAATCAGTCAGTAGGCTTCACGCTCAGTGCAGAGCCCAATGTGGGCTTTAACTTACAATGCTGAGATCAAGAGTCCGGATGCTTAGTTGATGAGCCACCCAGGAGCTCCTGATTGGATTAATTTTTGAATTTGTAGAAAACGAACATGGTTTCAGAAGTTAAAATTATACAAAAGATACATTTCTGTATTTTTCCCATCCTGTTTCCTTCATTTCTCATAGGTAACCAACCTCACTATTTTGAGTTTAGCATTTTGATAATCACAGCAGATACATGTTATTGTTTTCTTTTTGGTTACACAAAAATTGTAGCATGTTGTATATACTGTTTTGTACTTTGCTGTTTTTTTTTGTTTTGTTTTTTAAGCAGGAGAAAATAAAATTTAATAGGCATACACATTGGGAATCCACACAGACACAGAATTCTGTGTACTTTGCTGTTTTTATTTATTAATATCTTCTGGAAATACGTCATATCACATCAAAGGCATCTTTCCCATTCATTTTTAAAAGTTGTGATAAAATTTAGGGAGGCCTGGCTGATTTAGTTGGTGGAGCATGCATCTCTTTTTTTTCTTTTTGTAAAGTTCATTTATTTTGAGCAAGGGAACGTGTGCACACATGCAGGGGAGGGGCAGAGAGAGAGAGGGAGAGAGAGAATCCTAAGCAGGCTCCCCATTGTCAGCTCAGAGCCCTGACAGCCTGACACGGGGCTCGATTCCACACTGTGAGATCATCAACTGAGCTGAAATCAAGAGTTGGCTGCTTAACCAACTCACCACCCAGGCCACCAGTGCAACTCCTGATCTGAACATTGTGAGTTCAAGCTCCATGTTGGGCCTAAAGCTTACTTTAAAAAGTGGCAAAATACATATAAAACTTAAAATAGCCATATAATGCATTAAATACATTCACATTGTTATGTGACCATCACCGCCATTCACCTCCAGAACATTTTTCGTCTTCCTAGAATGAAACTCCGTATTCTTGAGTGATTCTTCTGCCCTGCCCCAGCCCCTGTCTCATCTTTTTTTTTTTACGTAGTTGCCATTACATGCATATTGCCTAGTTAATTCAGCAGCATCTTATGTATAGGTTCTTAGGTTGTTTCCAGTATTTTGTGATTAAGATAATGCCACAGTGAGTAACTTTGTGAATATACATTTATTTTGGGAGTGTGCCTTCATGGTAAGTTCCTAGAGGAGACTGCTGGGTGGAAGGTAAATGTGTATGCAGTTTTTGTTAGATGTCATGCTCCGTAAGGGTCACACCATTTTGGATTCCCACTAGCAGTGTGTTGAGAGCCTGTCGTGTTTCCCCATAGTCACCTGTAAAAGTGCTTTCACTCAGCATAATAAATACGTTGTTTAGGTGTATCCACATTATTGCACGCATCAGTAATTTCTTTTAATTGCTGAGTAATATTTCATTGTGGGAATATACCACAACTTTTAGGTTCTGGTTTTTGGCTATTAATGATAAATAAAGCTGCTGTGAACATTCAAGTACAAGTCTCTGTGTACCTTTTTTCTTCCACTTGAGTGAATACCTAGGAGTGTAATTGCAGGGTCTGATGTCAAGTGTATGCTTATCTTATCTATTGATTTACTTTTGTTTCAGCATTTTGGGGGCACAAGTATAAGCAGGGGAGGGACAGAGGGAGAGAGAATCTCAGGCAGGCTCCACACCCAGCACTGAACCAAATGCATCGCTTGATCCCATGACCCTGAAATCATGACCTGAACTGAAATCAAGAGTCGCTCAACCCACTGAGCCACCCAAGCAGCCCTCAATTTTTTATTTAAATTCTAATTAGTCAGAAGATGTAGCTTTTATTTATTTGGGTTTTTTGTTGTTGTTGTTGTTTCAATTTAATTTAAATTCTAGTTAAGTATATGCTTACCTTTACATGAAACTGTGAAACTGTTTGCTGAAGTGACTATACCCCTTTATATAGCACCTGCAAGGTAGAAGTTAGATTTGTATGGTTCCTATTTGGTATTGTCACTTCTTAAATTTCAACCATTTCAGTGGGATGGTAGTGGTATTATTCCATTGTGGTTTTAATTTGTATTTCCATAATGTGTAATGATACTGAGAATAGTTTCTCACTAACCGCTTGTTTGTCTTTTATGAAGTGTCTATTTAAATGTTTTGCCCATTTTTTTTTAATTGGGCAGTTTGTTTTCCTATTGTAGGAGTTAAAAAAATATATATTCCGGCTACAGGTTTTTTCCAGATACTTTTTAAGAGTAATTTCATCTGCTTTTGGTCCTTTCTTTTTATTTTCTTAATGTTTTTGGAAGTACAGGCATTTTGAATTTTCAAGTACAGTTTATCAGATTTTTCCTTTATGGTTAGTGCTTTTTTAGGTATTAAGAGATCTTTGCCTACCCATAGGTTATGAAGATCTTCTCTTCTGTTTTCTTGTAGAAGTTTTATACTTTTAGCTTTAGCTTTATATATAGGTCTGTGATTCATTTTGATTTAATTTTTGTGTATAATGTGAAGAAAGGATTGAAGATCAGTTTTTCTGTTCCAGAGCCAGCTTTTGGAAAAATTCACCCTTTTCCATTGTATTGTCTTGGTAACTTAATCAACTGACTGTATACATCAGGATCTTGTTCTGGTCTTTTTTCTCTTCCATGAATAATCCTTATGCCCACCTTCATTGTCCCGATTACTATAGCGTTTATAGTAAGGTTTGAAAATAAGTAATATGAACCTTTCAACTTCTTTCTGGTTATGATTGCTTTGGCTAATCCAGGGCTTTGGCATTTTGATACAGATTTCAGAGTCAGTTTCTCAGTCCCTACAATTTTTCAGTCACTCTGAGAAACTGCCCTGCAGAATTTGGGTAGCTGGGACATCCTGAGTTCTGGTCATCGCCTTGTCAGTTCAAGATTGCTGAGCTCTTTTTGGGTTCCTCATTCTGGGCTGTGATGTGGAAATTGCTTTCTGGCAATAAAGCCTGGGAACTAGTAGTTGCCCCTTTCTCCTCTAGATGTTTCCCTCATCTCTGGGACAGCAGTTTTTCACTGCCCGTTCTCTGATATCTGAATATAATTTGTTCTTGTTTGTTTTGTTCACAGTCGGATAGAGTTTGTTACTCTCTCGGATTAAAGCAAAAGTCCCATAGTTGATTCTTGAGTTCATTAAAAAAAGGTTCTTTTCATAATTTTGGCTGAGTTATAATGTATTCTTTATTTTTTAGCATAGGTGCAAAAATATGTATTTGTTAACCATAAAAATATCTTTGAGCATTTTTTTTTTTTTAAAGATAAGCTCTACGTCTAATGTGGGACTTGAACTCATGACCCTGAGAGCAAGAGTTGCATGTTCTACCAACTGAGCCAGCCAGGTGCCCCTGTGCATATTTTATTGAGCAACTTATGAGGCTAGAGGATTAATTTCTGTCTGGAAGTTTTCCTGAGGAATATAGGATTGCTCTTTCCAAGTTTTTCTTTTATTTGTTCTTGTATCTTGAGACTGCGAAACCAATTCAGACAAACTCTCATAAGTACACTTGAGTGAAGTCGTCTCTTTTCCAGGTTCCCTCGAGTTACTGAGTCTTTTTCCTGTGAACATAACCTTTCCGCCTTGGTTCTTAAAAACCAGGAATAGGTACCAGGCTCAGATGCATTGACTTCTGCAAATTGCAGTCTTTGTTTGTTAATGGTGGGCTTTTCATGCCTGATTAAATGAGAATGATTCTTTCAGTTATGACTTTCAAGATAATGGCCTCAGTTGTCCAATTACCCTGGTAAATCAGTTGACCAATTTTTACTAAACCTTTGCAGTGAACATTATTGGCATGAAAAGTAGAGTTTTTACTTTTTTATACATGACCATACGTGCATGTGCACATGTATACTTCAGAAATTTGAGGAGATAGAATCAGGGGCCACTTTAAAGTGTTTTCAGTTTAGGGGTGCCTGAGTGGCTCAGTTGGTTAAGTTTCTGATTTCGGCTCAGGTCACCATCTCATGGTTCATGGGTTCAAGCCCTGCATCAGGCTCTGTGCTCACAGCTCGGATCCTGGAGCCTGCCTCCCATTCTGTGTCTCCCTCTCTCTCTGCCCCTCCCTTACTTGTGCTCTGTCTCTCTCTCTCTCTCAAAAATAAACAAACATTGGGGGAAAAAAGTGTTTTCAGTTTGGGTAAGAGTAATTTGTTAAATGGAAGGCTAGAGATAGATGAAAAAGAAAAAGGGACTTTTTCATTAAGCCATTAGCAAACATTAAGTAATAATATTCCAAATCAAACTTCAGTTAAACTTCTTCACTAGTTCGTTCAGTCCTATGTAATTCTGTTTTGCTTATTAATCCTTTTCTGTAGTCTGCTCTAAAGAAGTCATCTCTGTTAGGTGTATAGAGATCTACACATTTTAAATTAGTCTTCTAGTACATTTGTAAAATTGTGTAAGTTACCTTAGCTCACTAGTCCATTATCCAGAGTCTGTTTCCTAAAATATCAAGATTTCAAACTACTTTGTATTGTCTTTCCCATGAGAATCTTAGACTTAAGAGCAAATCTCAGAAGGAAACAGAACCACCCATTTGGCAAGAGACACTGATGCTCTTCATTCATCTTTATGTGAGTTTTCATCTGCTGTCCTTTTCCCTTAACCCAAAGGATAGATACCCTTTTATTTACTGCAGTGTTTGTAGATAATTGTCTCAACTTTTATCTGGAAATGTTTTAATTTCATATTAATTTTGAAAAAAGACTGTTCACTGGATGTAAAATTGTGGATTGACAGTTTCTTATTTCAGTGCTTGTATCTTTTTTATCTATCCATCCACCCACCCACCTACCTACTTACCTACCTATCTTATCTACCTACCTATCTAAAATATGTTTATTGGAGTGATTTCCTAGTCATCTTGATTCAGGGTGCTGTTAAGCGCTGCTTCTGTCTGAAGTTGCATCCTTCTGTAAGGCTGGCATAGGACAGTGGGGCAGCCAACACACAGGACTACTGTGGCTGTGGGTGGTGGGGGTTTTACGGCATCCTGGGCACTTCACTTCCAGGAAGTAGGAGTTGGGGCTGTGCACCGGGTGCTTCCTGTGCTGCACCTGTTCCTCTTCCCTGGAGGGATGGAGCAAGTCCTTAGTGCGGGCGGGACTGTTCTCCTGGGGAGGTGGTCCCCCAGGAAAGTAGTGCAGCACTTTACAGATGTGGTTCCATTGTTTTGTTGTTGCTTCTGGAAAGGTGACTTTTATCCTTGTTTCTTGTATGTGTGATCTTTTCCCCTCTGTGGCTGCTTTTAAGATTTTCTGTTTTTAAATAGTTTGACTATAATATACTCTGGTCTAGTTTTCTTTTTCTTTTTCTTTCTTTTTTTTTTGGATTCTTTGATCTCCTTCAGTGTGTAAACTAGTGTTTTGAAAAAGTTGGGTGGGGTAGTTTGGGCCATTATTACTTCATGTATTTTTTTGTTCTTCATTCTGACTTCTGTGACTCCAATTACATGTTTGTTAGACCATTTGAGATATATATATATATATATATTTTTTTTTTCTTTTTATGTTTATTTTTGAGAGGCGGAGGGAGGATGAGGAGGGAAGAGTCAGGGGGGGGGGGGGAGGGAGACACCGAATCCGAAGCAGTCTCTAGGCTCTAGGCTCTGAGCTGTCAGCCCAGAGCGCAATGTGGGGCTCAAACTCATGAATGGCAAGATCATGACTTGAGCTGGAGTCAGATGCTCAACTAACTGAGCCACCCAGGCGCCCCGTGATATTTCTTAGTATACTTAAGGCTCTGTCCATTTTTCTTCAAAGATTTTTTTCTTTTAGGTTCAGTTTTTCTGTCATTTTCAAGGTCTCCTCTTGTTCTTACGATCTACTGTAGAAAGGGCCTTAAGGAAAGGTAATGGAGGGGCGCCTGGGTAGCTCAATCAGGTAAGCATCCAACACTTGATTTTGGCTCAGGTCATGATCTCACTGTTTATGAGTTTGAGCCCCATTTCAGTTCTGTGCTAACAGCAGCCTCTGCCCTGACATATGTGTATGGTTATTCAACAGCAGTTCATCTTGAACCACAGAAGTTTGAAAAGTATGAGTTTTTGGACTTTCAGGCAATGATATCATACATGGTCTTGGAAATTAACTCTTTGAAGTCTCTTACCAGTCTCTTTCACTTCATGAAAATTTCTCAAACCAATTTTTGTGTCATCTTAATTAAAATGAGAGCACTGTGTAATTGGATAAAGGAATGAAAACATTGCCAAGGTCAGGATAATTAAGTGCCTTTATGTCTCATGTTACTAACATTCTAGTTTCTAGGTTTATAATAGCCTTCTAAAGAGTTTTGATATTAAAGTATTAGTAGCGTATGATTGGCATTTTAAATTCTAAGGACTGTATCTCTATCCTTCTGTTTAGTTCAAAATTGAATTACTAAAGTTTAAAGATAACTGTTGTAATGATAAATTCTGCTTTTATTACACCTTGTAATTAAAATGATTCCAGCTCATGGACATCTTGTAAAGTAGCTATTATTTAAAAACCATACAATTTAGGGGGTACCTGGATGGCTCAGTTGGTAGAGCATGTGACTCATAAATGTTAAAAAAAAAAAAAAAAAAATTCTGTCAGAGTTGATTTTTCTTTTTGTATGGAAACTAGTAGTCTCAACTTGATACCAGTTTCCTTACGTAAGGATCAATTTGCTTGTTTCATAGAACATCATAGCTTCTTTCCAGCTTAAGTTTCTGTGATTGATGTATCTAGTTCCTCATAACAGAGCCTTTTAGTTATGCTCCTGTGCCTCCACCACTCACTATAAATGCATGCTGATTACTTAAATAAAAATATTGGTAAGGTGAAGATACTTAAAACTGTTTTAAAGGAGATGTACAGGGCTGAGTCAGGAATCTCCAGTCACTGTTGATGACCTGGGAACGGCCATCATTCTTCACTGTTCTCTTTTTTTTTTTAAAGACTAGGAGGAATTTTTAGTTAACGTGTCCAGAAAACTAACTTTTTACTGAAACTTATACTGGGCCAGTTCTATTGAAAGGCAGTTGTTTGAGCAGCTATAGACAGTACAGTTATACTCCTATTTCATGAAAAAAGGAGTAAATGATTTGTTTAGTTTTTAGTTGGAATGGTTAAGAGCTTGGGTTCTGGCGTTAGAAAGACCTGGATTTAATTTCTAGTTCCATCACTTACTAGATGTATGACCTTGGGAGAGTTATTTTATTTCACATAATCTGTTTTCTCATGTAAAAGAGAGATAAAATTGAACTCTTACTTTTATCTGTTCTGCATATCAGAGGGCTGCAGTAGGGATGAAATGAGAGTAATAAGTGGAATGCTCTCCACACAGTATCTAGCTCAAACGTTAGATTAAGTGTATATTCACTTAAGATTAACTTAACCATTTTTATTTTGTTTTATTTTACTAGTCTAGTTTTAAATGTTTGTTTATTCATTTTGAAAAAGAGAGAGACAGAGAAAGAATTTTAAGAAGGCTCCACACTCAGTGTAGAACCCATTGTGGGGCTCAATATCAAGACTGCGAGATAACGACCTGAACCAATATCTAAAGTTGGACACTGGGCGCTCGGTCGGTTAAGTGTCCAACTTCGGCTCAGGTCATGATCTCATGGCTCGTGGGTTCGAGCCTCACACTGGGCTCTGTGTTGACAGCTCAGAGCCTGGAGCTTGCTTCGGATTCTGAGTCTCCCTCTCTTTGCTCCTCCCCCCACTTGCTTTCTGTCTCTCTCAAAAATAAACAAACATTAAAAAAAAAAACAAAGTTGAATCCTCAACCAACTGAGCCACCCAGGTGCCCTTAAACTTAACATTCTTCTTCTTCTTTTTTTTTTTTAAATGTTTTTATTTATTTCTTAGGGGAGAGAGAGAGACAGCATGAGCAGGGGAGGGTCAGAGAGAGAGGGGGTCACAGACTGAAGCAGGCCCCAGCGTCTGAGCTGGCAGTCAGCACAGAGCCCGACGCGGGGCTCGAACCCGCGAACCGCGAGATCATGACCTAAGCGAAAGTCGGACGCTTAACCGACTAAGCCACCCAGGCGCCCCAAACTTAACATTCTTAACTCAATATTGGTGTTTTTAAATTTACCATTAAAATTATATAATATTTTATATAAATAGGAGTATATATTTTATGTGTTATGAAGTGTACTTCGAAAAACACCTAAGAACCTACTACTTGACCTGAAGAACTGGCTTAAGGTTGTTAGGTATACCTGCTCCCCGTATGTGTTCTGACTTACTCATCTTTCTGCTTCTGTCCCAGAAGTAACAGCTATCGTAATTCACTTGCTTTGTAAAAACTTTAAAAAAAAAAAAAAAAGAAACAAACCACAAGTGTGTGTTTATGAGCCATGTTTAGTTTTTATTTTTAGTTAAAAAAAAAAAAAGGTAATGTACTTGCTTTTTGAAAAACTTTTGATTCAAAAGTTAAAATTCAACCATGTTGTGCATAATTTATTTGTGCTACTACTATATTGTATTTTTTTGGTATGCCTTTATTATTTTTTAATGTTTTATTTATTTCTGAGAGAGAGAGAGACAGAAAGAGACAGTGTGAGCAGGGGAGGCTCAGAGAAAGAGGTAGACACAGAATCCGAAGACAGGCTCCAGGCTCTGAGCTAGCTGCCAGCACAGAGCTGAATGCGGGGCTTGAACCCACGAACCGTGAGATCATGACCTTAAGCCAATGCTTAACAGACTGAGCCACCCAGGCCTGGCTTTATTTTTCAAAAATGGGATTAATGGTCCTTAGAATGTCCTGGTTTTTGACGTATGAATGAAATTTCAGTGAACATTTTTGTGTATTTTGTTGCAAGAATATTTTTATTGCATTAAAGGTTTTAAACATAAACTTGATTTTAACTGCTGATGTAATAAATTGGCTTTTTGTGTAGAGCTACTTTAGAAAATGTAAGTTTTCTTACTGAAATAGCCCTCTTTAATTAGCTAACTTATTTTATCTTATGCCAGTCATTTATTACTCACCACACAATTAGCAACATGCACTATTTTCCTTACATAACTTTAAGTATTTGAGTTTAAAGGATAACCTTTTTAAAGTATAGTTTACATACAATAAAATTCACCAACCTTAAAATTATAATTTGCTGAGTTTTGACAAATATAACCATTACTACCATCATCATACAAAACCCTTCCCTAAAGCTCTTTTGTCCCTCTGTGCAAGTCAGTCCACTCCACTGATAGCTGGCAGCCACTGGTCTCCTTTAAGTCACTATTTTCTCTTCTTCTTCTTTTTTTCTCTTTGCATTTCAGTTTTGAAAGTTTGTATTGGTCTCCAAGCTCATTGATTTTATTTTTTTCTTTAGCTGTGTCCATTCAACTGATGAGCCCATCAGAGGCATCTATTTCTGTTAGTTTTTTGATTTCTAATATTCCCATTTACTTTCTCAGCGTTTCCATCTCTCTGCTTACATTACTCATCATCTCTGCTTGCTTGTTGTCTGCTTTTTCCATTAAGGCGCTTACCATACTAATCATAATAAAAATCCCTCAGTTCCCAGTTTTGCTTTTATTTTATTTTTATTTTTATTTTAGCGAGAAAGAGAGAGTATGAGTGGGGGTGGGGAAAGAGGGGGAGAGAGAATCTTAAGCAGGATCCATGCTCTGCATAGAACCTGACACAGGGCTCGATCCAACAACCCTGGGATCATGACCTAAGCCCAAATTAGGAGGAGTCAGATGCTCCAACTGAACTGCCCCATTTTTACTGTTTTTAAAGATCTTGGCTTCTTTCCTGTTTACTAGCAAATTTTGGAGGCTTCTTTGCATATAGCATCAAAAATCTGTTTTCACATATCAGCACTCATCATTTCTCATTTAAGAATATGGGTGATCACATAAAAACTTATATATAAATGTTCATAGTAACATTATTCATAATAGCCAAAAAGTGGAAACAACCTTAATGTCCATCAGCTGATGAATGGATAAATACAGTTGTATTTCCATACAATTAAATATTCACAAATAAAAATAAATGAACTGATGTATGCTACAGCATGGATAAATTTGAAAGGATTCTGCATAGTGAAAGAATCCACTCATAAAAGACTAGATATTTTATGATTCCATTTGTATGAATTGTCCTAAATATATGAATCCTTAGAGATAGGAAGTAGATTAGTGGTTGTCTGGGGTGAGCGTGGGGCAGAGGTACCCTGAGGTGGGAGAAAATGGGGGGGGGGTTGAGCAGCTAAGGGGTACTGGGCTGCCTTTCTGGGGTAATGAAAATGGTCTAAGATTGATTGTAGTGATGGTCGTACAACTCTGGAATATATGTAAAAAAGGCATTGAATTGGATACTGTGAGTGTATGGGATGTGAATTCTATCCCTATGAAGCTGTGAAAAGAATATACCTGATGTACCGAGGGTAAGACCTCTGTGCTGCCATGAAGGAATTTTATGGAAAAATACTATTTTTCTAATGGCACTGACCTCAGAAGGTTTGCTCTCTATGCCAAGCATTCCTGGGTTTCAAAAATAACATGTTAATTGAAGTTACCTCCAGGTTTTCTAAAGCCTTATTCTGTCTTTGTTATAGTAGTCAACTTCTAATTATAGGGCTAATGTTAATTCCAGTACTGTATCATTTTCATGTCAAGAAAATTTGTGTTAAAGACTTTCTTAAAAATTAATTCAGAGTTCATACACAGACCTATCTGCACTTTTTAATTCGTCCATTACATATGTTTGTGAGATGCTTACGAGTATATGATAGCAGTACATCCAGGAATTTTGCTCTTAAGCTTATAACATCAAATAAATTACCATGAAAGCCATAATTTTGGTGGATCTGCTGTTTTAGGGCTAACAAAGTGCTGTGTTTACAAATGGGAAAACTAAGTTATTTTAGATAATCTGACCATACTCAGTCCTCCCCTCCCCTCCTTTTTAATGTTCTATACTTTAGTGGTATTATAGTTAAACTGTAGAGATAATTATATGATATGTAGGAGAATGTTAATACATTTATAATTTAAAAGTTTAAATATTTTAATGTTGATCAAACAGCAATTTACTTTAAAAAGTAACTTTTTAATGTTTTTTTTTATTTTTGAGGTGGGGACTGAAAGGGCTCAAGTGGGAGTGGGGGCAGGGAGAGAGAAAATCCCAAGCAGGCTCTGCACTGTCAGCATAGAGCCCTACACAGGGCTTGAACTCACAAACCATGAGATCATGAGCTGAACCGAAATCAAGAGTAAGACCCTTAACCAACTGAGCCACCCAGGTGCCCCCAAGAAGTAGCTTTTTTGAGTATAGGTCCTATACTATACAGGGATGCTTTTTCCTTTTTAAAAAATGTTTATTTTTGAGAGAGCAGGAGTTGGGGGAGTGGCAGAGAGAGAGCAAAGACACAGAATCTGAAGGAGGCTTCAGATTCCGAGCTGTCAGCGCAAAGCCTGACGTGGGGCTCAATCCCATGAACCATGAGATCATGCCCTGAGCTGAAGTTGGATGCCTAACTGTCTGAGTCACCCAGGTGCCCCGATAACGGAATGCTTTTAAAAGAAAATTCCTAGTGGTGTGTCAGGGTTGCTCAGTTGATTAAATGTCCCACTGTTTACATTGGCTTAGGTCATGATCTTATGGTTCGTGAGATTGCCCTGAGCTCCATGTAAATCCGTGCTGATAGCATGGAGCCTGCTTGTGGTTCTCTTTCTCCCCTCCCCTGCTCTCTCTAGCTCTCTCTCTTAATAAACATTAAAAAAAAATTCCTGATAGTTCTGTTTTTATTATTAAAGTCAAAAACTGAAATTTAAACTGGTTTGCTTTAGATGAGTCTTTCAGAGTATGTAGAGAAAACTATTAAAGTTGTAAACTCCGTCTTTGACATGAGCAACAAGCTACCTAAAACTGCGTGACTTCAGTCACTGTTTTTCTGCTCTTGATGAAAATGGATGGAGATAAGTTTTTAGTAATTGTTTACAGTCAGGGTTCATAAAAATGGCAGTTTTATTAGGTTTGGAAAATACAGAGATAAAAAGTTTATCACATTGTTAATAACATAGCTCTTATAGTACTTAATTTTGTAACTTGATTAAGAAATATAATTGGCCCGGGCACCTGGATGGCTCAGTCAGTTGAGTTCGACTCCTGATTTCGGCTCAGATCGTGATGTCCCAGTTTGAGAGTTTGAGCCCTGCATCGGGCTCTGTGCTGATAACACCCAGCCTGCTTGGAATTCTCTGTCTCCCTTTCTCTGACCTTCCCCTGCCTGCTCTCTATCTCTCTATCACAAAAATAAACACACACTTAAAAAAAAAAAAAGAAAGAAAGAAATATAATTGGCCCCCCTTATCAGCTCAGCAATCTAAAAAGTGAACTGCTGTGCAAATAGTCCAGTTTATACCCCTGTTATAAATGGCCCTATCATATGCCAAACTCTTAGAGTAATTACTTTCTTATGATTCTGTCTTTGTTTCCAAAACCTGTTTAATAAGAATATATTTTTGCATGTGTGTAATATTTAACATATAAAGCCTGCGTTATTTTGAAGTTGATATTGAAAACCTCTAAACTTCTGACCTTGAATAGAATTTGCTATGTATAAGCATTACATGCAGCTGGTGGGTTCAAAATTGCCTGTTCTGGGACTGTGCTTCGTGGAAAAGAGTGTGTTTTGGACACGAGTGCGTGGCAGCTGACATTTATCAAGGATAACAGGAGCCTTACTCATTTTCACATTTTAAAGTAACTTTGAAAACTTTGCATGTGCACACATGCTCAGCATATGTTCCTAAGATTTAAATCTATTTTCCATCATGTGTTAATGAAAGCAAATTTCAGTCTTTAATGAGCTTCAACATTAAACTTCTACTATGTGCATACACAGACCTCTAAAGACCCGTAGTGTAGGGTGTTTAATTTACTCCCATAGAATTTTGCCTCACATACTTGAAAACTATTACAAGTAAAAATGTACCTACTGTATTCCAGGTAGCACACTTATTACATAATGTGTTATTTGACATTTCTTTCATTCTTCTCTAAAGTTTGGGCTTAATATAAAAAACTGAATTCTAGAAATTATTTTTTTCTAATCAGCTACTGGTATATTGCTCTTCTCTTTGAAAAGATTTTTATAGAGATATTATTTTACAGGAGGCCGACATAAATAGAATTGGAATTGCATGATTTTTATTCTTGGCTCTTATCTTTTTAAAATTTTCCTTAAAAATAGATTGCAATAATATTTTAAAACGAATTCTAGAATAAAACTGTGAAATTCATGTGTTGGCAAACTTGTTAATTAAAATAACACCTTTTAGTGGTTGATCGGGGTTTCAGACGCTGCAACCCTTCCATATATTGATACGCAGACTACACTGACTTGCTGCGTGGTTACAGGAGGAGACACTTCGGAAGAGAAATTGGCCACAGGCTCAGCTGTACTCCTGCTGTCTTTTCCTTTCTAGACGTGATTGAGGAGTGTAAGGCCTTTGATACTCAGGTCCTGGGTAACAAGTCAAAATTTAAGTTTTTGTGTGTATGTGGGTTTTTACTTGGGCTTCTGACAAGCCTGTTTTGTGGTGTGAAGGTACATAAATTGTGGATGTTTTATTACTTAAATGGTTCTCTCCGAGTTTGAAATACAAGAAGGCTGAGTTTCATTTTCCCCCCATTTTCTTTTTGGCAGTTAAAAAGGAAGTCATTTTATTAAGAGTAATAAATAGTGAAAAGATTTTCAAATTTAGGCTAGTTAAGTTGCTAAGTGACTTTTTTTTTTAACATTTATTTTTGAGAGACTGAGAGACACAGAGCGCAAGTGGGGGAGGTGCAGTGAGAGAGAGAGACAGACAGACAGACAGACAGACAGAATCCAAAGCAGGCTCCAGGCTCTGAGCTGTCAGCACAGAGCCCGATGCAGGGCTCGAACTCACCAACTGCGAGGTCATGACCTGAGCTAAAGTAGGATGCTTAAACAACTGAGCCACTCAGGCTGCCCTAAGGTGAATTTTTTCAAAAAGTTTATTTATTTATTTTGAGAGAGCACACATGCGTCCACAAGTGGGGGAAGGGCATAGAGAAAGGGAGACACAGAATCCAAAGCAGGTTCCATGCTGCCAGGGCAGAGCCCAATGTGGGACTCGATCCAACGAACCCGTGAAATCATGACCTGAGCCAAAAGCAAGAGTCATATGTTTAGCCGTCTGAGCCACCTGGGTGCCCTGTTAATCGTCTGTCTTAGATCAGTTTTCAAATACATTTGGCAATTTTTGTTTACAGTTTGCATCTTAAACGGGAAATTTAGTTTTCCTTTTGCTCTTTTGGTGCCCTCTATGGATCCCCTTCTCCCTGGCCTGGCACCCTAGCTCTGTTTTTGTCACCTTCCATTTCCACTCGACCTTCAGTCTAGGTCTAGGATTCCATTTGGAAGTATTATCGCAGTATCAGGGGTGGTGCATGACCCTGTCTTCTACAGCTGTTATAGTTGGATATTTTGATATAATCTTCAAACTTGTCATTGATGATGATAACTTTTCTTCACCTTTCAGGAATTTTTTGGTTTGGTTTTTATCTATGAGTCTTGTGTTTGGTCCTGTTACCTTGTGCATGATTGGATTTCCTGACTGCTTTTGCTAGTGTCAGGTCCTGGAATTCAGTAGGTTGAAGGAGTCATCAGTTCGTTTGCTTTTTGTCTTTGTCCACAGACCTATTTTTTGATTGAGCACAGGTCTCCCAAAATTAATAAAATATAATGTCCTTTGTCATTATTATTTGGAGTCCTGTTCTTTTAAAATTTTATTTATTTATTTTTAAAATATTTTTTTGGGGGACAGAGAGAGAGAGAAAGAGAGAGAGTGGGGGTGGGGCAGAGAGTGAGGGAGACACAGAATCTGAAGCAGGCTGTCAGCACAGAGCCGGACATGGGGCTTGAACTTGCGAACCACGAGATCATGGCCTGAGCCAAAGTTAGACACTTAACTGAGCCACCCAGGTGCCTCTTAAGTTTTTTATTTTAATTCCAGTGTAGTTAACATACAGTGTTATTGGTTTTAGGTGTACAGTGTAGTGATTCAACAATTCTGTACATAACTCAGTGCTCTTGTGATAAGTATATTCTTTAATTCCCATCACCTATTTCACCCATCCCCCCCACCCACCTCCCCTCTGGTAACCATCAGTTTGTTCTCAGTATAGTTAGGAGTCTGTTTTTTGGGTTTTTTCTCTCTCTCATTTCCTTTATTGTTTCTTAAATTCCACATATGAGTGAAATCATGTGGTATATTTGTCTTCCTGACTAACTTATTTCCGTTAGCATTTTTGTTGCAAATGGCAAGATTTCATTTTTTTTGGTGGCTGAATAATATTTCATTTTGTGTGTGTGTGTGTGTGTGTGTACACATACATACATAGCACATCTTTATCTTTTCTATTAATAGACATTTGGGTTGCTTCCATAAGTTGGCTGTTGTAAATAATGCTGCAGTAAACATGGAGTGCCTATAATTCTTTGAATTTAGTGTTCTTGTATTTTGTTTTTGGTAAGTATTTAGTACAACTGATGGATCATATGGTAATTCTATTTTTAACTTTTTGAGGAACCTTATACTATTTTCCACAGTGGCTATACCGGTTTGCCTTCCCATCAACAGTACACAAGTGTTCCTTTTTCTCCACATCTTCACCAGCACTTGTTGTTTCTTGTGTTTTTGATTTTAGCCATTCTGACAGGTGTGAGGTGACATCTCATTGTGGTTTGAGTTGCATTTCCCTGATGATGATTGATGTTGAACATCTATTCATGTAGCTGTTGGCCACGTGTATGTCTTCTTTAGTGATATGTCCTTTCATGTCTTCTGCCCATTTTTTAATTGACTTTTTTTTTTATCTTGAGTTATGTAAGTTCTTTATATAATTTGGATACTCATCCTTTATTGGATATGTCGTTTGCAGATATCTTCTTGCATTAATAGGTTGTCTTTAGTTTTGTTGAGCAGAAGCTTTTTATTTTGATGTAGTCAGGAAGTTCTTTTGATTTCACAGCGAGGCTTATTTCTGTAGACATACAGATAGCCGGAAATATTTACTAAATGAATATGTAGAGGATCTTGTGAGGCCGTACGAGTTTCAAAGCGTCAAGCCCAGCCTTAATCTAGTGCAGTAGTGCTTAGAGTGTGGTTCATGTTCCTTTGGGGAGCCCCAGTAGGACTTTTACGCTTAAAAGCATTTGCATAGTAACCCATTATTTGCCAGTTTCATTCTGTTGGTGTCTGTACTGATGGTGCAGAGAACTGCTAGCATCATAGGTTGAACCAAGGGAGTGGCACTACCAGACTCTGCTAGTAGTCTTTACATTCTTTGCTGCCGTGCACCTGACTTAAAGGAGGAAAAACATTTCTCACTTAGGATTGCCCTGTCTGAAGCAGCAAAATCTGCTCATTTCATTAAATCTTTGACTTTCAGTTACTGTATTTTTAAAATTCTGTCTAGTGAAAATGGAATATATGCAGAAAGCACTTTGCCTACCGAAGTATGATGGTTATCTTGAGGACTAGCCCTGTGCGATAGGTTTGTTGATTGAACTGGCCACTCTTTCCATGGTATACCATTTTTACATGAAAGAATGATCAACAAGCTATGGTTATTGAAACCTGGGCATTTGGCAGGGTCTTGAAACTGAGCAAGATGAACCTATCACTTCAAGGAAAATAGCTGATGGTTTTTGTTGAGAGCGATAAAATGGAATTTTCAGGTGAAAATTGTGATGCTGATAAATTTGAATATGCCACCATGAGTGTAACAGCTTCTCTGTGCTTAAAGACTTTCAAGATGAGGTGAGCGGTGATATTAATATGATGGAGATTTTGATATTGTGTTATGAAATAGCACTTTTTGAAAAAGACCTTGAGTGGTGAACTGATATTGTTAAAATGACAGCGTTTGATGTTACAGAATCATGCCTGGGGAAAAGATTTGTTCAGAGTGCACACGACAGGAGTATATTTTAATATGACAGCATGAAAGGTAGTCAGTATGGTTTTAGATTTCACTTTGCAACTATCCTTGAAGAAAGTACTTGTCGAGTTTTAGCATAATACCAAGGAAATTTATCTACAATAATTTGCAAAAGGCTATTGAAATCGTCCTTTCTTAACATGAGTACATGTCTCTGAGGCTGGATTTTTTTCAGGTTTTAGTCGGATTAACATTGCAGCATATTGAATTGAGAAGTAGATAAGTGAATCCAGTTATCTTCTTTTAGTCAGAATATTTGTAAACATGCAGAAACAGTACCGCCTCTCTCACTGATGGTTTTGTTTCAGGAATTTTTTTAAATGTTTATTTATTTTTGAGAGAGTGTAGACAGAGTATGAGCAGGGGGGTTACAGAGAGAGGGAGATCTAGAATTTGAAACACACTCCAGGCTTTGAGCTGTCAGCACAGGGCCAGATGTGGGGATTCAAGTCAGCAAACTGAGGTCACGACTTGAGCCAAAGTCAAATGCTTAACCAACTGAGCCACCCAGGCGACCCTGAAAAAAATTTTTTTAAGTTTATTTATTTTAAAATAGAGTGGGAGGGGGAAGGGTAGAGAGAGGGAGAACTCCCAAGAAGGCTGTGTACTGCCAGTGCAGAGCCCGATGTGGAGCTCGAACTCACAGACCAAGAAATCATGACCTGAGCCAAAATCAAGAACTGGATGCTCAACCGACTTAGTTACCCAAGCACCCCATGTTTATGAAATTGGTTTTTGATTTTTTCTAACGTTTTATTTATTTCTGAGAGAGAGAGAGGCTGCGTGAGTGGGGAAGGGGCAGAGAGAGAGGGAGATACAGAATCTGAAGCAGGCTCCAGGCTCTGAGCCATCAGCACAGAGCCCGATGCAGGGCTTGAATCCACGAACCGTGAGATCATGACCTGAGCTGAAGTCGGACGCTTAACCAACTGAGCCACCCAGGTGCCCCATGTTTATGAAATTGTTAACACATAATGGGTTTGTTTCTAAATGAATTAATATTTCAAATGTTTTAAGTTTTAATTTTTAATATGGTAGATATTGGTAGATATAACCAACATAACAAAAAGCTTTCTGCATTTCCAGTTTTTAAGGTGTAAAGGAATCCTAATGTCAAAAAGGTTGAGAATCACTGATGTAGTGTTGGAACTCTAGAAGCATTTGGCTTAAACCTTCCACCTTGCTGTGTATATTTGTTGCTTTTAAGCACGTCTGATTCCTCCTATAGTTGTCTCTGTTCTGACCTACTTAAACAGGAAGGGGTCCTGAGCTAATAGTAAAATTTGGCCATTTTCAAGAACACACAGTTGTCATTACCCTGAATCTTTCTTTTAGTAAGAAGAACCAGATTGCCTACAGAAGGTTAGGACTTTGAACAGTCGTATAATATTGGGGAGCTATGTCTGATACACAGTTGTTCCTGCTTTTGAATTAACAGGTCAGCCATTAATTTCCAGTGGAGACCTTTCCTAGCACACAATACATTTTGGGATACTATACTTACTAGTTTGTTGATTTTGTACACTGGGTCATTAATGTGTTGAAGAAAAAAAAAACCCACCCTTTATTTTTTTATTTTAGAGAGAAATAGAGCACATGAGTAGGGGAGAGGGGCAGAGGGAGACAGGGAGCATTTTTAGAACACTCCACACTTAGCTGGAGTCTGATGCATGTGGACCTCCATCCAATGACCCCTAGGATCATGACTGAGCCGAAGTCAACAGTCAGATGCTCTACCAGCTGAGCCATCTGGGTGCCCTACACCTTGTCTGTTTTGATCAACAGTTTATCCCAAGCACATGGCATAGGGCATGCAGTGTCCTTTGTCTGTGTAAGTGGACAGCATCCAGTATGTTACAGAGTGACCACTTAAAATTTTCTTTTATTAGTTTTATTGAGAAATAATTGACACACATCACAGTATATGTTTTCAGTGTACAGCTCGATGGTTTGATTTATGTATATTGTGAAATCGTTATAGCAGGCTCAACTAATATGCATGTTCTATAGAAATAATAAAAAGAAAAGAAAAAATTCTCCTTGCGATGAGAATTCTTAGGAGCTATTCTCAACTTTCCTAGGGCACCGTTAGCCCTGGTCCTCATGTTGTCTGTTACATCCCTAGTGCTTAGTGGCCAGTTAATATGCTTGCTGGGTGGGTTTGGTTTTTTGTTTCTGTTTTTGTTTTTTTAATTTTTTTAAATGTTTTTTTATTTATTTCTAGGAGAGAGAGAGAGAGAGACAGCGTGAGCAGGGGAGGGTCAGAGAGAGAGGGAGATACAGACTCTGAAATAGGCTCCAGGCTCTGAGCTGGCAGTCAGCACAGAACCCGACGCGGGGCTCGAACCCACGAACCGGGAGATCATGACCTAAGCGAAAGTCGGACGCTTAACCAACTAAGCCACCCAGGCGCCCCTGGATGGGTTTGGTTTTAACCAGTCTAGATGTATGCATGGTTTTTCAAGAGTTCAGAATTAAATTTTTGCCTCCGGTGCTCTTCAGCAGTGATGAGGCACCCCCAGTAGTCATTTAATAGACACGTGTAGGCTGGTTTTGTGAAATCTAGAAAGAAGCTCTTTAAAGTCATGAGTCATAAAACTGACCTTTGAATAGCAGTGAATAAAAACCAAGTTATGTTTTATTTAAATTATTTGAGTGATGCTCTTTTTGTTCTGTTCGTCAGTATTTTATATTCTTTCTTGCTACAAATTTCTTTTCTGAAACAATCATGACCTAGAGGCACAGATTTTAGCTTCACATAGTATTACTATATATTAACTATATTTTGAAGAGGATTTAAGGAGGCACTTTAAGGGTATTGTTCAATTTAGACTTTGATACTTTTTAAAACATTTCTACCAGTGTTCCCCTACCTTGAATAGGTATAGGA
This sequence comes from Crocuta crocuta, assembly GCF_008692635.1. Classification (NCBI taxonomy): domain Eukaryota; kingdom Metazoa; phylum Chordata; class Mammalia; order Carnivora; family Hyaenidae; genus Crocuta; species Crocuta crocuta. The sequence goes on along the minus strand of NW_027527548.1, from coordinate 606,718 downwards.
TGTAAAGAGTGCTTCCTTATTTTCTTTTTGGACTTTGATATATATGCCCTCATTCATTATTTGTATTTTTGTCCTTCTGAAATTGAAAATGATTTATTTGAAGAGATAAATTATGTCATCAGACATGTAACTTCTAGGAATATGGAAACATTTTTTTAAAAAGGACTTTTTGAATTTAAAGTTATTTAGGTTAGGAGTAGAATTATAATTGCTGAAGAGTAATATGCTGTGAGGTCAGAAAAAGAAAAAAGACCATGGAAACAGCAAGCAAGGACTGAGTCACAGGCTAATCTGCAGAGATGAGGCCCCATTCAGGAAGTCTCTCTCATGAGTCAGACTTGCCATGTTGTGTCACTGCATTCGAGAACATCTGCTCCGATATCTTTGCTTTATTAAAGAGTTATTTCTTATTTTTTACTTTTAAGTGATCTCTACACCCAGTGTGGGGCTCAAACTTAACAACCCTGGGATCCACAGTCGCCTGCTCTGTGGACTGAGCCAGGCGCCCCTCCAATGTCTTTGCTTTTAAAGAAGGAAATCTAGCTCAGATGGGGTTTAGCCTTGATACATCTCTCTTTTCCACCATCAGTATTTTTCTTTGAAAGACTAAGTCAAGCTCCATATTGTTAAATTTTGTTACGTTAGTGTCACAGGTGAACCCTCTGTAGCTGCTTTATGTTTTTGATAACGGTGGACAGGGCTGACTTCAGTTCTGTAGGGGGGAGTGTCTTGTTACTTGAATTTTCATTCTGCAGGTACTCTAGTTTGAGAGTGTCCATATTGCCTGCTGACCTACAGCCGTTCATTGCTTGCTTACTGCCACTTCCTGTACCAGCTTTAGTTACTAGGCTAGTGTCTGCTCTTAAAATTTCTCCTAGTATCTTTTTTTCTTCTCTGAAGCAGATATAATGGGTTAGGAGAGAACGGGGCACATGGTCCTTTTTACATCTTTATTGTTTATTAATTGAATTCATATCAGATTTTATTTCTGCTCTGTGCACCTTCCCCCTCTAACTCACTGCTGTTTATCTTAATCCAGGTGCTTTACCATTTACCCCAAGGGGGCTAAAAAACTTATTTTCTCTCTTATCCTCTCTTTCTTTCTCTGCAGCTTGTATTTTCATTATACGCCAAGAAACAACCTTAGGTATAAATAATTTTGATGTGGAAATATTTACATCTGTCAAGGATCTTTACAGGTGGATGTCCACTGCAGGATCTTCTAAAAGATGTCTGTGTATTCTTATGCCTCGCATCCTAGGAACACAGAAGTGTCTATGACAGTGGTTTGTTCTGTTTTCCTGGTTTTGTTGCTTGCTGGCTACTCCTCCCCACACTGTTTCAGTGGGAGGGTGTTGTGAATCTATTAAGTTGGGGATAGCCTGAATCCATCGTTCTGGCTAATTTATTTTTTGTCTGAAACCTTTTAATTTGTTGCCATATGGGATGTTTGTGGCTATTTGTTTTGCAACCAGAGCAGAATTCGTGTTGCTGAACATCCATCTTTGCTCTTGGTCTTGAAGGGTCACCATATTCCCTTCATCCGTTGCTTGCTTTATGTTGTTTTTCATGCTCACATCACACATATGAATATGTGAGGTGTGATTCTTAACATTTAACAGGTGATAGACTTTTAAAAAGTGACAAAAGTTTACCTTTTAGTAAAATTGAGATTCAGCTCTCAAGTTTAATTCAAACAAAGCCCCGTTGTTTTTTCATTTTGTCATAGTAAATCGACTGAAGGATTCATACCCTTGAGTTTTATTTCATTAGGCAGCTTGGAGCCACTATATTTGTTGGAGTGGGAATACCAAGTGGAAAATGACAAGTCAAAAAGAAGCAAAAATGCTCCACATTGTTTTTCATATCTCCCTAGCCCTCTTTGCATCTTCTCTGTATTTTAAGGAAGATTATAGAGTTGGTCAAAAGTGCCACAGAGGGGATGGCAAAGAAAAGGAGAGCCGGAATTGAATGAAGAACCAGGGGAATGGTGGGTAGGAGTAGCAATAAAAGAATGAGGAAGGACTTCATAATAAAAGAGTCTTGTACAGGTTTTCTCTCTCTTTTTGTTTATTTATTTTAAAAACAGTTTATTTAAGTAATCTCTACAACCAATGTGGGGCCCCAACTCATGACCCTGAGATCAGGAGTCACATGCTCTACTGACTGAGCCAGCCAGGCGCCCCTCCTACAAGTTTTTGCAATGGTTTCCAGCTTGGAGTGTAGAAAGTGGAGATGAAAAAGTGAACAGGAATAGAATGCAGTGTGTAAAACTGTAGTAAAAGTATGAACAGTGCATCAGGATAAGGAAGGGAAAACTTGGTCTAATTGCGAGAAATTGAATGGTTTCCCTAGAGGTGACAGTTGAACTTGATCTTAGAGGATGAGTAGGAGTATTCTAGATAGAAAAGAGATGAAAGGGAAGATTTAAAAAGAAAGGAAAGACTTAAAAACAAAACAGGAAATATTTCCTTGATCATCCTTTGTCAAGAGTCTCTCAGCATATTTGGGAGCTGCTGCTGATCTGAGGAAGAAGTAGGACTGGTGGCATGTTGTTTAGAGTGAGGCTGAAGTCCGGCTTATGCAGCTCAGGTTAGATCCGAGAGAGTCAGTGCATTAAACTGCAGGATCAGTGTTACCTTTAAAAGGACTAAAGAAGTGCCCAGGTAGTTAGTATGCTGTCAGGAGAGAGTAATTTGATTTGGATGGAATTGGCTTGCTTCACTCCCTGTGCATAGTGTATGCTGGTGAACTTCAGCTCCTTTGCTTCTATGGAGGTTCAGAAGTCTCTTGGCAACAAGCTTCCAGGTGCAGCTAACACCTGCTTTGGCTGATTGGTATGCCCGGTGCCAGTAGCAGAGCCTCTGGAGAGTTGGGGTTTGAATTCAACTTCATCAGGTTCAAACTGGAACATAAATGTGAAGGGGCTCTGGAGTCAGCCTGTTGTTGGAGAATGAAAAGGCAAGACATACAAAGGGAGAAGAGGAATGAAACCTTGTGGATAAAATAGCTGTTAATTTACATTTGCATGCTTTTCAGCCTAATTTATATATTAAAAATAGGATGTTTTACTCTATAATTCTCTGCCAGCCCCCTTTCAAGTTTGCAGGCGATATCAACTGAAGCCTGGAAAAGAACGACCAGGATCCTAGAGCGTACCATTTCTGTGCTATGTCCTCACCCGGGTAATCCACTCTAGATGCTCTTTATATGCTTTTTCTTTTTAAAAAAACGACAACTATAGGCTGGCAGTTCCTATCACCTCTGTTCCCATGACACTTTATGCAGTGCTTTCATTTTAATACTTACCAAACTATGTTGTTAGGACTGTTTATGCTTCCCTCTTGTGCTAGCCTGAGAGTTGCAGCAACATACGCTGTCATTCATCTGTGTTTCCCGGACCCAAAATGGTTCTGGGCATGTAAGTGTTTGAGCTGAAATGGAATTAAGTTGAAAAATGGATTGCATTAGGTAGTTTTTTCTTCATCCTGCTGATAAGCTTATTAGCAACAAAAGGATATATTGCCAGTTAGTTTTTATTTGAAACTTTACCTCCTTTTTCTCTCCTTATCTCCTTTCAGTTCTTGTCCTCTTTGCTAGGGTTGGATTAAAGTATAAAAAGTAGGAGATACTCCTTGGAAGAGGCATCCAGTCGATGAGGAAACTTTGATAGTGGTTCCGTGTTTATGGGGACCGGGGGGACCCCCCCTCAATGGTCTCTCAGACACACAGTGGTCCCCTTTCCTTCAGTCCTTTCCTCTGTGGTGCTGGTTCTCTTGGAGCCATGCCATAGATTGAAATAAAACCTTTCACTTGATATTTTAGAAAATACGGTTTTATAGGATTAAAGCTTTAACTAGTGGGGACTCTGTACGAAATGGTTTCGAGTAAGAGAGTCAGTTTGGAACTTCAGTTTTGGTAGTGATTTATATATGAATGTCTCCTAATTTTTCCCAAGGGCAATTTTCCCCCCTAATTGGATTGAGCACTCTCTGCTTTTACATAGAGTTTCAAGTGGTTTTCAGTAAATCATTTCAATCCAGTTGTTGTTTGAAAAATTTCCTCAAGTTATTGGGATTCTCAGGAGACAGCCAGGAACACTCCCTAATTAACAGAATAATTTAATCATACCTTGTGTAAGTCAGCCAAACAGGCCTGATGAATAAACTAAATTACTGGTGGGATAGTCAAAAGTTTTTGGCCCCGGCATTTAATCTTAGAAAACCCAATAATAAAAATACTTGAGAGACTATTTTAGGGTATAGTTCATGCTTTTCTATGCTCACATTTTCTTCCTGCTGTGTAAGCCACTGACAGTTCATCTCAAGTGTAAGTAAGGGTTATGGTTAGTATCAGACCACCTCAGAGGGTGAATTATTTGGTGACTTGTAGACTAGTGGTTGGTTTTGGGGGGCTTGAGAGGAATAATAGCATTAGTTCCTGTTGAGTTTGAGTGGCTGCTTGCCTCTGCCTCTGGCCCTGCAATACCCACAAACCCCAAGTCTATGACTTCTCAGCATTCCTGCTGATAAGCTAAGAAGTTTTCTGGGTAACTGGTTGGGAGATGGTGTGATTCAACAATAAAAATGGTTTATTTTTGGTGAGGGATAAAATGCCCAAGAAACACTTGATACAGATTTGTTGGTTATAAAGTCGGAGTCCAGTATCTGTGTGTGATCCATTGGAAAGTTATTTAGCTATTTTCTTACCTGTAAAATGGGAAAAATAATACATATCTTGGAGAGTCATTGTGAGAAATTAAGCAGAAGATGTGATATGCCCAGCACTGCACTGCCACAAAAGTTATCCCCTTCCCTTTCCTTATTAATTTAGGAAAATTGAAATCTTTTTATTTTATTTAAAAAAATTTTTAAATGCTTTATTTATTTCTGAGAGAGAGAGCCAGCCAGCCAGCATGAGCCAGGGGAGGGTCAGAAAGAGAGGGAGATACAGAATTCAAAGCAGGCTCCTGGCTCTGAGCTGGTTGTCAGCACAGAGCCTGACGTGGGGCTCGACGGGGCTC
>NW_027527548.1:596593-601590 GCF_008692635.1 Crocuta crocuta | reverse complement strand
CCCAGCGTGTTGCTCACCTGATCGGCATTAGCATTGTTGATTGGTATCTTTTCCTTTTGGACAGGAGTACTTCCTGTCTCCTTGTCCACCTGGTACTTTGTTGTGCAGTCAAGGTTTTTCCTCCTGTCTTCACTGTAGGTAAGCAGCAACATTATCACGACTTTTGAGAGACAAGTAAAATTCTTTGCTGCTTTTAAATAGCCTGAATTGTTTAGAAATGTTTAGTTTTTAGCAGTTTAGCTTGTATGCTGAGCATGTCTGAGCTTAAACATGTACCATACCCTATTGTGTATAGAAAGGCCTCTAGTAATTATATAAGGAATTCTAACCAGTTGCCGTTAAGATTTTTTTGTCCATTTTAAACCCAGTTTTTCCAAATAATAGAGCAGTAGGTAACATTAGATAGATTTGGATAGCATTGAAAGTTATTCTAAATCGCTACTATTCTTTTAAAGTAGGCCCCACACCCAGTGTGGAACCCAGTGTGGGGCTTGAACTCACAATCCTGGGATCAAGACTTCAGCTGAGATCAAGAATCAGATGCTTAACTGACTGAGCCACCCAAGCGCCTCTGAATTGTTACTATTCTATATTTGAAGTAACTGCGTAGAATATCTTGCTTAAATGTAAGCCTAGAGTGTGCATTGTCATATTTATATGTGTAAGTAGATCGCATGGAGCTCTTCGGTAGAAGCATTTTACAAAAGGAAAAATATTGTAAAAATGGCTCAAGGATCCAAATGGCTGCGTTCACACTGCAAGACTGAATACATCTTGAGCTGTTGAATTCTGTTTCAATGAAAAGTTCTACACCCTAGTCCTTTTCTATACTGTGGTGGCCGGGGACTTACAAAAACTTCTGTGATTGGATTGGATTCTGCCTGCACGTGGGGTTTAGGTGTGCCTCCAGCTGAGTGATAGGTTGGGGGACGTCTCTTCATTAGCAACTTCAGAATCCATCAGTGCAAGTCGTTATTAGATTTGTAAGGGGATTTCAAGAGTACAGGTTACTTGGGGGCAGGTGTATATTGTGGTCTTAATTTTCTACTCAGCTGTGTAGGTGATCTTTAATTGTAGGGAGTCAGAATTTAGAAGGGGCTAAGTATTCAAGATTGTTCTTATCAGAGATACTTCGGGACTCTTGGGTTATATTATTTCCCCTTCGAATATGGATTTTACTAACTCCATATATCCTCCAACCTAAATGGGTTATAATTTAAGATATAAAAATGTAAGCTATACAGTTACTGATTTATGTTTCTTAACTTTTAGATTTTGGGGGGCAGAATTATTCGTGGGCCTAGTATGTAATGTATTCTTCCCTCCCACCCCAATTCTTGACTCCTGACTGAAAATGATTTAGATTTAGGATGTGTATGTAAACATTGACCTTTTATACCTTAGAAAGAGTAATTTACCAAAGTATATCCTACATCCCCTCAGACGGATAGTTTTGAGTCCATCTCTGGCAGTGAGAACAGGGCAGCAGACCTGGCAAGTAAAACAAATGCTATTTACAATTTTTATGTTTGTGATGAAGATTAATACCAAATAGAAAATTATATATAAAGTAATTGTCATTTGTGCTCAGGAATAATTGTATTAGCTGTTGTATATGCTGAAAAGTATTTTTAAGCAGAAATACAATTTTTCTTTTACATATTGAACATTTTCTTGGTCATAATGAAATTTAGGAGATACATTTGCTGAATTTTTTTGTTATTTTAAGATTGTTCACTGTTAGAAATCATGTGGTCTTTTACATATTGTGCAATAAGCCTTTTTAAAAAAGTTTTTTTAGTTAAGAGCGCATGAGCATGTGCAAGCGGGGGAGGGACAGAGAGGGGGAGAGAATCCCAAGTAGGTTCTATGCTGTCAGCATGGAACCCAATGTGGGGCTCGAACTCACGAACTGTGAGATTGTGGCCTGAGCCGAGATCAAGAGCCCAGTGCTTTACTGACAGAGTCACCCAGGGACCTCAAATCCTTTTTTAAAAGTTTATTTATTTTGAGAGAGGCAGAGAGAAAAATGAGTGTACTANGGGGGGGGGGGTAGTCGGCCGGGAGAGAATCCCAAGCAGGCTCCACAGTGTCCGTGCAGAGCCCAGCTTGGGGCTCGAGAACTCACTAAATGGGAGATCATGACCTGGGCCCAGATCAAGAGTCCGTCACTTAACTGACTGAGCCACCTAGGCTTGCCTAGCTATTGTGCTGTAAATGTGATTTGTTCACATCTGAGCAAAAACTAGGAAAAAAATGGACAAATCTGTTCTGTTTTTAAAAAAAGAAATAATGAGAAATATTTTATGTCTTATTTTAACAAAACCTTCATGGTTTTACATTAGAATTTTGCGTAGTACATTGCTGGATGATTTCCTTTGTTACTAGAGGTTAGTGGATTCAGTGAAAGAGTAAATTTGATGACACATAGACTAGTCAGTCCTATACATGATAGCTTGCTGTTGCCAGATCAAGAGAAGGAGCCGCGTTTGTATACATGGATACATGTAGATATATTTACAGTTCTTTGCCTGCACATAAAAATTGGCTGAATGTGAATGACTTGTGTGCATTTCCTGATTAGACTGATAATTACGATTATTGCTTTCTTTCATACTAAGAGATTGTCATGGTTTTGATTCTCTGTTGATATAATTTATGTCTTTAAAACTCATTTTGGGGACATCCTATATAAGTGGAAGTGAAAATTTTAAAAAGCTTTAACTTTGTGGCGCTTGGGTGATTCATTTGGTTAAGCATCTGACTCTCGATTTCAGCTCAGGTCATGGTCTCAGGGTTTGTTGTCTCTGTGCTCACAGCATGGAGCTTGCTTGGGATTCATCCATCGATGGACATTTGTGTGCTTCCCATACTTTTGGTTATTGTTATTTTTAACATAAAGAAATGTTATTACTTGAGGCCCCTGGGTGGCTCAGTCGCTTGAGTGTCTGACTTCAGCTCAGGTCATGATGTCACAGTTCATGAGTTTGAGCCCCACAGCAAGCTCTGTGCTGACAGCTCGGAGCCTGGAGCCTGCTTCAGATTCTGTGTCTCCCTCTCTCCCCGCACCTCCCCGAACAGTGCTCTGTCTCTGTCTCAAAAATAAACAAACATTAAAAAAAGAAAAAAGAAATGTTATTACTCACTAGATAGTTGGCCACTCAATTTAAAAATAGCTTTGTGAATGAAACGTATAAAACCAGGTGTGTTGAGACATAGCTAAAATTATTTTTCTGTACTTAAGGATTGCTTTATGAAAATTGGAGATAAAAACTGAATATACTTTAAAACCTTTTATTGGGGAATAGTTTTAAACTAAAAACAAAGTTGCAGGAAAAAGAATAAAATTTGAAGAATTTAAAAGTTTCTCTCCCACCAGGTTTCATCCAGTGCCAGTATTCTGCTGCCCTCCTTTCTCCTCTTCACCTCCCTCTCCTTTGCTTCTCCGGTTCCTTTTCTCGCTCATTCACATAAAATGGCCTCTGCCAGTGGAGGGTCATTTACACACATAATGACCCATTTGCTGTAAATATTAAGAGTAAGGATAGCTTCTTAAATATGTACAGAACTCAACTTCTGTAAATTTAACACTGATAAAATATTCCTTTCGTCCATATTTTAAATTTGTCACTTGATCCAGTAACATGCTTTATAGCATTTCCCCTCTCTAGGACGGACTCTAGTATGGGATCAAATACCATATTTGTCATTTCTCTTTAGTTTTATTTAAAATCTGGAATGTTTATAGACTTTGTCTTTTATGACATTGTCATTTTTGAAGAATACATTATTTCTGGCATTGTGGGGTCTGGGTATGCTTCAAAATCATAATATTGAACCACTATTATTCAAGGATATTTTAAGTTTTGGGGAGCCTGGGTGGCTCATTCGGTTAAACCTCCAACTTGAGCTCAGGTCGTGATCTTGTGGTCTGTGAGTTCGCGCTCTGCACTGGGCTCTGTGCTGTCTGCACAGAGCAGGGAGCCTGATTCGGATTCTGTGTCTCCCTTTCTCTCTGCCCCTCCCCTGCTCACACTCTGTTTCTCTCTCTCTCTCTCTGTCTCTCCCAAAAATAAGTAAACATTAAAAAATTATTTAAAAAGATATTTTACGTTATTTTCTCTCCTTTATTTTAACAATGTTGTGAGGAAAAAAACATACTCTTGGAAACCTCTCAGCTTTTCAGCTTTGATTTACATTTTACCACCAAACTTACAGGTAGAATGAATTTTGTTGGTGTTTAATTCATACCTACAGTATCTGTACAAATGATGTCATAATCTAGACCTCTTGGTTAATGATTATGTGGTTTTGAGTTTTTAAAAGCTATGCTTTTTAAGTTTTTTTTAACATCCTGTGTGAAATTTTGCATTTTTGTCTCCTCTCTCCGTAGTATTGTGCCATCTAGTGGAAGTTTATGTCCATCAGCATAGGTCTAAAAATCTAGATGGAATGCAAGATGCATTTTAACATATTAAGAAAAAAATAGTTTGGAAACTTCCAACTTTAAAAACATTTTTTTTAATGTTTTATTTATTTCTGAGAGAGAGAAAGAGGGAGGGAGAGAGACAGCATGAGCAGGGGAGGGTCAGAGAGAGAGGGAGATACAGAATCTGAAGCAGGCTCCAGGCTCCGAGCTAGCCGTTAGCACAGAGCCCGATGTGGGGCTCGAACCCATGAACGGTGAGATCGTGACCTGAGCCGAAGTCAGACGTTTAACCGACTGAGCCACCCAGGCGCCCTGGAAAATTCCAACTTCTTAATTGATTTGGGATTCTTTAGAACAATGATAGTCCTCTAAACAAGAATTGGGACAAATAAAATTCTTCATAAGTGAGGGCTTAGTAGAAGTCTTAAAATTAGGAGCTACTGAAATGTTAAAAGCTGCCTTTTTTTTTTTCAACAAGAAACTCCCTATGTTATTTTCTTTATTGTTGAATCCTTAAGCAAAACATACTATATTTCCCTCAGTTGTTACTAAAATGATTACTGCTATT
>NW_027527548.1:596366-596538 GCF_008692635.1 Crocuta crocuta | reverse complement strand
ATGAATTATTTACATAGTCTAGGGTTATCTTTGAAGTCATAGAAGAAAAACACAGTGGGTAATAAATATTAATGAAATGGTTTAAAGGAAAGCAATGTGCTACTTTGAAAATAGCCTGAAAAAAAATTGTAGACTTTTATCATTTGAAGACTCCTTACCAAGTGGCAGGATA
>NW_027527548.1:569244-596256 GCF_008692635.1 Crocuta crocuta | reverse complement strand
CTAATTTTTCCTTTGCTGGGTATAAATAAAACTTAGGAATTTTTTCTTATTTTTTCTTATTTTCAATTTATTTTTATTTTTATTTGGAGGGGGGAGAGAATGAATGAGAATGAATGAATCTTGGGCAAAGTCCATGTTAAATACAGAGCACAGCATGGATGGGGCTTCATCCCACTTTCCTGGGATCATGACCTGAGCTCGACTGACTGAGCCACCCGGGCGTCCCAAGGATTGTTGTTGTGTTTTGTTTTTTTTTTTTTATTTTAAGATATTAGTTTTAAGTAATCTCCACACCTAATGTGGAACTTGATCTCAGGGCCCTCAGTCCTGAGTCTCTTTTTCTTGTTGTTAAATATGAAGAAGATGCCTTCCTAATCCTTTGAAGTACTCAGAGTATTCAACGTACACGTTTTTAGTAAAACTTGAGAAAGATTTTAGTCTTGGGGTTGGACATTCTGCAGAATTAAACTGGAATGTGAACTCCTGACATTGTCTTCAGAGTACTTGTTTATAATAAAGAATATTAAGACTTACCTAACCATTTAGGGAAAGTAGTTCTGAATTACAAGATTTAGCCATTCAAGCAAATGACACCTTTATAGAATCATGGATGTTTTATAACGTTCTCATCTTATCAGCATTCTTTCTTAGTTGCTGATGTACTGGCACAATGAGCGGAATAGGAGAAAACTCCTTGGATCCACTGGCCCCTGATTCACGAAAACGCAAATTGCCGTGTGACACCGCAGGACAGGGGTAGGCCGCTTGTTTTCTCATCCTTCCCCAACGTCTCCTCCCCCACCATTATTTTTTTGGCTTAAAGCTAACAGTTTAGTTTTCTGTTACTTAAATTCTCTGCTAGGTTTTTTTTTCCTTTGCTTAAATAATATGATTTTGCTTTGACTTAAGTAGAATGGCACAGTGATCAGGCAGACATCCTTATGATATAATATAAATCTTACTGCTGATTCAGGTAGAAGAGAATTAGTCTAATGACTAACAGTTTTGATGCGGAGGGGGGGGGCATTTCTCAAGGAAAGAGGTGGGTAGGAGTCAGGAATAGATAATCAGGATTGTTGCAAGTCAGATTACTCTTTAAATTCCCGTAAGAAAATGTTGTAAGTTGATATTTTGACCTTTGTGGGGTTTCATCTTCCTTTTCCTGAATAAAGTTTGAAGTTAAAAAAAAATAGAAATCAAATATTTCATGCAGTGATACACTAGCCTTTTTAGTATTTGCCAAGGTCAGTATGACTTAAGTTTTAATAGGATTCTTACGAAGTAAAAAATGGCTTATAAACCTTATGTAAACCTTGTCATTAATAAGTAGCTATTTTCAGCTACCTTTCATTATTATTCGTTGTTTACTATGTCTATGAGGTAAAGACCGTGTACCCTCATTTTCTGCCTGATCAGAGACTATGTCTCCCCAGGGCCACCAGGCTGAAAGAAAGGCGGGTAGCGTTTAGGTTTGCCTGGATTTCTGCTGTACTGTACTGCTTCCCCAGGTTCTATTGGCTAAATTTAATTTGCTTATATATGAAGGTACTGGTGTTTAGAGACTGAGTCTGCTTACAGTTTTTTTCTGATAGGGACATTCATGGCCTTTCTCCCCCCCCCACCCCCCATCCTGTCTTCTCTCTCAGCCTTACCTGCAGTGGTGAAAAGTGGAGGCGGGAGCAGGAGAGCAAATACATTGAAGAACTGGCTGAACTGATATCTGCTAATCTTAGTGATATTGACAATTTCAATGTCAAACCAGATAAATGTGCAATTTTAAAGGAAACAGTAAGACAGATCCGTCAAATAAAAGAGCAAGGTAATACAAAGTAAGAAGAACACTCAAATCTTTTCAGAAGGAACTTATTAACTGTATTTACATTTGCCTTTTTGCTACCTTGTTGCTCATGTGTGGACTGCTGCCAGTTGAACCTCTTAGCTGTGTGACTGGGCAAATGAGTTGACCAATTTAGTGCTCCTTGAGAAATAGTTAATAGAGCATTAGAAAGAGACCAGTGTTCTCACCCTGTCACATGTCAGTTCCCTTTCAAGGAAGCCATGGGATAGTATGTGTTAGTGGTGAAAGAAAATTAAGGGTATTTTCTGCCCTCTTGGGTAACTCTTTTAAGTTTCAAAAATTGTAGCATTGGTTTCTTATCAGGAAATGAGTGTGTGCATATGTATGCGTGCATGTGCGTGCGTGTGCGTGCGTGTGTGTGTGTGTGTGTGTGTCTTCTGGGGACTGTTTGGAGGTGATTTGATCTGTAACTGATAGATGTGTTGTTTGTAGTATTGTCTTCTGTCTTTTCAGGAAAAGCCATTTCCAATGATGATGATGTTCAGAAAGCTGATGTTTCCTCTACGGGGCAGGGAGTTATTGATAAAGATTCCTTGGGACCACTTTTACTTCAGGCAAGTAGATTATACTTGTGGGGAATTGTTGACATATGCTTTTGTGACGTGCTTAAAAATTGTTTTGTAAGTAGGTGTCTTAAGTAGGTTTGACTCACCGACATGACTCACCTACAGCGTGTTTCTCTTGCTTTAAAGCAAGAGATGGGGGCAGAGAGGAGGCTCTTCATAAAGTGCAACTGTTAACTTTAAAAAAAAAATTTTTTTTTTAAATTTCTGAGAGAGCGAGACAGTGTGAGCAGGGGAGGGGCAGAGAGAGAGGGAGACACAGAATCCAAAGCAGGCTCCAGGCTCTGGGCTGTCAGCACAGAGCCCGACGTGGAGCTAGAACCCACAAACCGTGAGATCATGACCTGAGCCAAAGTCAGGCACTTAACCGACTGAGCCACCCAGGTGCCCCAGCTTTTTTTGTTTCAACTAGTTCACTCTAACTACTTTTTAGTTGATCAGTTCAGTTCTTCTTTGTAAATTCTCATTCGGGAGTGGGATAGCTCCTGTAGCTTGATTTGATATCAAATGGAAAAAGCAGGAAGTGCTAAGGGTGATTTTCTTATTTTTAAAAATTCTTTTCAAGATGTAATTCTTCAAAAATTAGACATTCATTCAGATTTTATGTTGACTATATTTATCTTTTTCCCCTCAAAATTATTTAACTTTTAAAAATTACATTTATTATTTAAAAGAAATTNACCGCGAGATCATGACCGGAGCGAAAGTCGGACGCTTAACCAAATAAGCCACCCAGGCGCCCCTAAAAGAAATTTTTCTAATGTATTTTTATTTATTTCTGAGAGATAGAGAAAGAGTGTGAGCAGGGGAGGGTCAGAGAAAGAGGGAGATACAGAATCCCAAGTAGGCTTCAGGCTCAGAGCTGTCAGCAGCAATCCTGACTCGGGGCTCGAACTCACAAACCATGAGATCATGACCTTAGCCAAAGTTGGATGCTTAACCAACTGAGCCACCCAGGCGCCTCTCAAATTCTGTTTATTTTTAATTTTTTAAATAAAATCCTATAGTAATTGTGCTATTATTACTAGAAATGGTTAAGTGGTGGGTGATAGTTGTTTGCAGTGGTTGTTAAATCCATAGTAGTTGTAAAAAATTCTGTTTAGTACTAAGGCTGGTGTCTTAATTGGCCAAGGCTGCGTAACAAAATATCACAGATTAGGTGCCTTAAACAACAAATTTATTTTTTAAAGTTCTGGATGCTGGAAGTCCAAGGTCAAGGTGTTGGCATGCTTGGTTTCTCCTGAGCCCTCTTTCCTTAGCTTGTGGATGGTTGTCTTTTCCTTGTGTATTCTTGTGACCTTTTCTCTGTGCGTGTGCCTCCCTGGCATCCGTCTTCTTATGTATGAACATCAGTCCTTTTGGATTAGAGCCCTAGTCTTAAGAACTCATTTAACCTAAACATTCTGTCCCCCGCCCCCTATAACCAGGTCCCTATCTCCAAGTATCCAAATATAGCCACATTGAGTGTTAGGGCCTCAACATGTGAATTTTGGTGGGGGGTACAGTTCAGTCCATAATAGCCAGCATTAACCTCTCTACTTTAGGCGTTGGATGGTTTCCTGTTTGTGGTGAATCGTGATGGAAACATTGTATTTGTGTCAGAAAATGTCACACAGTACCTGCAGTATAAGCAAGAAGACCTGGTTAACACAAGTGTCTACAGTATCTTGCATGAAGAAGACAGAAAGGATTTCCTTAAAAACTTACCGAAATCTACAGGTAGTCTTTTAATGTGTATTTTCTTTAAAAAAATTTTTTAACACACAAAAATGTTTATTTTTGAAAGAATGAGGCAAGTGGGGGAGGGACAGAAAGTGAAGGGAGAGCAAATCTGAAGCAGAGCCCAGAGCCCAGTGTGGGGCTGGAACTCATGAGCTGTGAGATCATAACCTTGAGCCAAAGCTGGACACTTAACTGACTGAGCCACCGAGGTGCCCCTGAGTTACCAGCTTTTTAAAAAACTTTTTTTCAATTTGTTTTCCAAAGTCAATGGAGTTGCCTGGACAAATGAGACCCAGAGACAAAAGAGCCATACTTTTAATTGCCGTATGCTGATGAAAACACCACATGATATTCTGGAAGACCTAAACACTAACCCTGAAATGCGCCAGAGATACGAAACAATGCAGTGCTTTGCCCTGTCTCAGCCGCGAGCTATGATGGAGGAGGGGGAAGGTAAGATGCACCACGTGTTTGAGATGTTTTGTAGTTCTGTGATTTCTCTCGTTGTGTTCACTTACTTGCCTGTTGACCAGACCTGTCCAGAAGTTAAATGTAATCCTTACCTGGTTAAATTTTTATCATAGATTTGCAATCCTGTATGATCTGTGTAGCACGCCGCATTACTACAGGCGAAAGAGCATTTCCTTCAAACCCTGAGAGCTTTATTACTAGACACGATCTTTCAGGTAAAATCTGTGTGTGTGTGTGTGTGTGTGTGTACACGTTTTGTTCATTTGAGAGTTTTTATGACAGTTAACTATTTCTGCAGCCTGCACTGTCACATAAAGTGTCTGTACCCCCTGTAGTGAATGCTTTGCATAGATTATTTTTTATGTTTCTTGTTTTAAAGTTTATTTATTTATTGTGAGAGAGAGAGCGTGCGTGCACAAGGGAGGAGCAGAGAGAGGGAGAGACAGAATCCTAAGCAGACTCCCCATTGTCAGCACAGAGCCTTCGTGGGGCGCAAACTCACAGACTGTGAGCCAAGACCAAGAGTCAGATGCTCAACTGACTGAGCCACCCAGCACTCCCATTTCTTATGTTTTTTATGCAACTAAAACTTACCTTGACATGTGAGTTGGGATATACTTGACCATTAAACTCCCTCAAATAAACAAACAAAAAATAAATGTAGAAGCACCTATCTTTCTCTTCAAATAGCATTTGAAATCAGGATATTTCTTTTCTTCAACTTCAAACCCGTTTTTCATAAGCAAGTCTTCAGCAGTATGGTAATTTAAGGAGAATTACTGGGAGTAATTTTTGATACCAACATGAGCTTCAAACTTGGTCTGCTCTTTTATGACTATGGAAATAAAGACTTAAAGCCAGTGTAAGTGATCAAGCAAAATGATGAAATGAAAATGCCATTGCATCATTATCTGTATTCACCTTCAGGGTTACTCATGGGATCATCTAGCCCTGAATGGTGATGCCAGGGCTAGTCTGGTAGGTGCCATCCCAGAGATGAGGAAACAGGCCTGGTGATAGAGATTGAGTTCGTTGTCCAAGCTAACATCTTGGCTGATAAAGAATTTGCAGTTGGGTCTGCCTGATGTCAAAGCCTTTGCTATTTGCTTTGTGTCTACCGTGTGGACCTACAACAAGTGATTTGAGAAAATGGAATGCATTTAAATATACATGGAGCGCTGGGTGGTGGCTCAGTCATTTAAGCATCCAGCTTTGGCTCTAATCTCGTGGTTTGTGAGTTCGAGCCCTGCATCCGGCTCTGGCAGGGGAGACTGCCTGGGATTCTCTTTCTCTCCCTTCCCTGTGCACAGTCTCTCTCTCCCTTTCAAAAATAAACTTGAAAAAAATTCAAATACACATAACATACCTATAGTTATGACCTGTGTGTGCACATGTGCATATATATTTATGTATCCTTACGTACACATACATACATAGCAGTATTTTATTGTTAAAAAAAAAAAAGAACTATTTTTGTAGTTCTCCATCATTTTATGCCAGGCTTAGTTACCTGTCTTGAGGCTGTTTGAGATTAATTTCCACAGATGAAGAAAGTAGCAAAAAAAGTTCTTTGTATACTTGACAATGTGTTTATACTGATAAATATTATTTTATAAAGGAAGAATTTTTTCTTTATTTACTTTGAGATAATCAAACCTGGTGACAGGAATTTTGATGTGAATTTTTACCTTCTAGAGTGGTTCTTACTCTGTGTCTATGATGTTTTGGCAGGCTAAATTTTCTCCCTGAATAACAATATTTCACATTTTATAACTGAAAATACTAAACAGAACATGTTTACGCAAGCAATTTAGTGAATAGAACCTTAAAAATAATCTCCTTAATGTCTTTTCTTATTATAAAAGTTAGAAATTACCAGGCAGGCCAAAGGAAACGAAATCCTTTTGTCTGGGTCACATCTGAGAGCCATCTGACCATAGCTGGTATTTTCCAGTTACTCTCTCTCCTTTCATAGGAAGTTTGTTGCACTCAACAGAATACTTTTTTGACCTCTGGAGAGATTTCATTCACTGTCCCAGACGTAAACTTTTTTGAGCATCTATTTTGTGTTTGTCATCTGGGTCTCAGAGCCAGTCTCAGAGGAGGTGGTTGAGGACAGATCAGCCTTGTTCTGAGCACAGCACGTAAACGTTTATTCTTTCCTGGAATGCATTTGTCACTTCTCCCTCAGTGTGTTGTTTTTTTCCTTTATTATTAAGATTTAAAAAATTTTTTTTCAATTAAAAAAAATTTTTTAATGTTTTCATTTCTGAGAGAGAGACAGAGAGACAGCATGAGCAGGGGAGGGTCAGAGAGAGAGAGAGGCACAGAATCCGAAGCAGGCTCCAAGCTCTGAGCTAGCTGTCAGCACAGAGCCCGATGCAGGGCTTGAACCCACGAACCGTGAGATCATGACCTGAGCTGAAGTTGGACACTTAAGCAACTGAGTCACCCAGGTGCCCCAAGACTTTTTTAGTGTGTCATTAAAGGTCTGGATTTTAGGGGTACCCGGGTGGTTTAGTCAGTTAAGCGTCCGACTTTCGCTTAGGTCATGATCTCANAAGTTTTTTTTTTTTTTTTAAATAAGCAGCAGGCAAAAGTTTATTAGAGTAGAAGATTAGAAAATTAATAGGAAGCTCTCTACAGAGAAGGGACATTTGAAAGTGAATGCCCCTAACTAAGCAGATTCTTACCTGGGGTCTCTGTCCATGAGCTCATCCACCATTAGTGCCTTTCTCCTCCCTAGTAGCGTTTTCAGAGCTATCTTACACCATGTGAAGCTTTATGAGTTTTCCCAGTCCAAACCTGATTTTCTTCAGCATTTTTACTTTTTTGACACACACATCATGGAGAGGATAAATAAATTCAAAAGCCTTTTCTAGATCTTTCCCAGTCTGCCAGGGATCAAATCATTAAACCACTTGTTTTAAGTCATTTGTCTGCCCTTCTTGGTTGGGTCAGGATTCCCATCAGCTTCCCGATTTGGTAGACCTGTTGGTGCTGAGTGAGCATAAGAGGTCGTCTGGGTCTGCGTATTTCATTTCTCAGTGAGGCATATGCACGGCGGGCAGAAACAACCATTGATTGTTGATACCAGCCTGAGCTTTGGATCATAGTCGGGCATGTTTTGGGCCAGGAGCATGTTTTATTATGGGCGTCCGTGTCCCAAATGTTGGTCACACAGGTTTTGCCCTGGGTGTCCTCAGTAATTAGTTTGAATTTTTAAAATGTGACCTCAAACGTCCTGAGGGATCAGCAAGGCTCACTTCAGAAGCACAGTTCTAGAGGCTGTTGTGGTCCATCAACAAAGTTCTTATGACTCATGTTTTCTGAATATTCTCTTCATCCAACATAGCTGGTGCTTTCTCCTCACACTGCTCTTTCTTTGACAATGGATCAACTATTTTCTTCTTGGCTCCTTTTTTGCCACTTTTTGTTAGGTGTTTATTCTTGCCAGCGGGCCCTGATGCTGCTCCTAAAGTGTTGAAAGGCTTAGCCATCATTTTTTAAGGGCCCTCTTCATAAAACCTTTAATTTCATAGTATTTTTGAGTTGTATACATTTTGTCTATGTAGTGTATTTGATGATAAACAGAAGTTGTCAGAAACTTCCAGACTTGTAGAAATGAGTATTTGGTTAACCTTCCTGGTTTAGATTTTAAGTGTCCAAAAATACAGTTACCTCTCAGATGAAAAGAATTGTCCCTGCTAGCTGTGTAGGTAGGTGTTTTCATAGCTCCAGGGACAGAATATCTTCAAAAGAACAATTTTAGTGGTAGGTGTTGTTTTTTTTCTTCTAAGTGAAAATGAACCTAAGGTTATCTGGCCATGTTCTGTTCTGTACATTCAGAAAGTGAAAGGAGTTCTGTGATGCTCTGTACGGTAGGACATTTCATGTAAGGATGTCTCGTAGGATTGTGTCCTTAAAAAGGAAAGCTCTGGATATAGCAGAGTACATGGAGCCAAGATTTAGTGTCTTTATTTTATTCTTGAGAGCTAAGCCATGCAGTCAGTGTGCAACTGGGAAATATGTGTGGGTTGGATTTAACTCTTTATTTTCTGTTTAATAGGAAAAGTTGTCAACATAGATACAAATTCACTGAGATCCTCCATGAGGCCTGGCTTTGAAGATATTATCCGAAGGTGTATCCAGAGATTTTTTAGTCTTAATGATGGTCAGTCATGGTCCCAGAAACGTCACTATCAAGAAGGTAAAGAATTCTGAGGTTGATTCTTGGTCTTGTTTGATTTTGTGTTTGTATAGCATAACACATGAAGTATATACACGGCTGTAGTTGCTGTTCTGTGCGTGCGGGGTATGAAAGAGATTCTCGAGAACCCTTCTTTTAGCCTACTTGTAATTGTGGTGCAGGTCCAGGCTTTTCACTGGGTTTTGAAAGCATGGCACCTGAAGTATATTTCCTTTCTTTTCTCTCCTCTCTTTTATGTATCTGTTTTGCCAATTGTAGTCACTAGTAATGGCATATTTTCCCCAATAGCTTATATCCATGGCCACGCAGAGACCCCAGTGTATAGATTCTCATTGGCTGATGGAACCATAGTGACTGCACAAACCAAAAGCAAGCTCTTCCGAAATCCTGTCACAAATGACCGGCATGGCTTTGTCTCAACCCACTTTCTTCAGAGGTAATGATAGATTACTGTGTCTCCTCATGTTAAATGCAGCAGTGTACTCAAAGTGCCTTACTATTAATGTAGAAAGCAAGATTTAACTAGAGAAAAAGCACAGACTCTCGTTTTGCTAAAGTGAGTTCAGATTCCTGGGTTATGGTATGTTTTTTAAGATTATGTGAAAATGAGGATTTGCGCATTAATCACTTCCTGGGGAATGGGAAGGCTAATGGGTAAAAGAACATATCTAATGTGACTACAGCTGTTAACTTTTTATTTCTGACATGTTACATTGCTTCTAGGGATTGCGTGTAAAATTTGAAAGTAGACTTTACAGAAAATGGATAGTTACTGTTACCATTGCTGGTGGTAAATGAGCCACACATGGAAGAGCAGAATATGCACCTGTTAATGATCTTGAGTAATTTGCAGGTACCTCCAGGTTAGCCCCTGGATTTGTGGCAACTCTAGTAAAGTCCTGCTGCAATCCCAGTTCACATAACTATTGGCCCTTCACGGTGCTGTGGTGCTGGTCCCTCCTACAGACTCTGTGGCATATTAAAAAGTATGTTTTTGGGCTCGTAACTGATGAGTATTTCAATTGGAATTGATCCTAAGTGTTGGGATGGTGCCTAGGAAGTGAAGTTCCTAGCACTCCATCATTTAAAAAAAAAAAAATCTTGAGTGCTTTAATGCATGCTTGTAATATTTTAGTGAAGGTTTGTCTCCTTTCTTTGCAGGGAACAGAATGGGTACAGACCGAACCCGAATCCTGTTGGACAGGGCACTCGGCCTCCAGCAGCTGGATGCAGCAGTTCGGTGGGCGGCATGAGCGTGTTGCCACACCAAGGCTTACAGGTGCTGAGCGGTAGGCCCTGTGGCTTGGCCGGCCCCAGCTCCACGGGGCAGATGAATGTGCCTCGCTACGGGGCACCCGGTACCGTCGCCTCACTGAACCCTGGGCCAGGCATGCAGTCTCCCTCCTCCTACCAGAACAACAGCTGTGGCCTCAACATGAGTAGCCCCCCCCATGGGAGCCCTGGCCTTGGCTCCAGCCAGCAGAACATCATGATTTCCCCTCGTAATCGTGGGAGTCCGAAGATGGCCTCACATCAGTTTTCTCCTGTTGCAGGTATTTGTGTTTGCATTTCCTCTTCTTTGTCTTTTCAACTTCAGGAATCCTTCTCTTTTTACTCTAGCGTAATTCTTTTTAAAGGTAGTTCATTTTACAACAGCATGTGGTGGTGGTTTGTTACAGCATCTGATGATCTAATTCCTGCCTTAATTTTTCTCCACGCCCAGGTGTTCACTCGCCCATGGGATCTTCCAGCAGTACTGGGAGCCACAGCTTTTCTAGTAGCTCTCTGAGTGCTCTTCAAGCTATCAGCGAGGGTGTGGGGACTTCTCTTCTCTCCACTCTGTCTTCACCAGGCCCCAAGTTGGATAACTCTCCCAATATGAACATAAGCCAGCCAAGTAAAGTGAACAGTCAGGATTCCAAGAGTCCTTTGGGCTTGTATTGTGACCAGAATCCAGTGGAGAGTTCAATGTGCCCGTCAAACAGCAGGGATCACCTTAGTGACAAAGAAAGTAAGGAGAGCAGCATCGAAGGGTCAGAGAATCAGAGGGGTCCTCTGGAAAGCAAAGGTCATAAAAAATTACTGCAGTTACTGACCTGTTCTTCTGATGACCGGGGCCATTCCTCCTTGACCAACTCCCCCCTGGATTCAGGTTGCAAAGACTCTTCCATTAGTGTCACCAGCCCCTCTGGGGTCTCCTCTTCGACCTCTGGAGGAGTGTCCTCCACCTCCAATATGCACGGGTCACTGCTGCAGGAGAAACACCGGATCCTGCACAAGCTGCTGCAGAACGGGAACTCCCCGGCAGAGGTAGCCAAGATCACTGCCGAGGCCACAGGGAAGGACACCAGTAGTTCAGCGTCTTGTGTGGAAGGGAGTGTCAAGCAGGAGCACCTGAGTCCTAAGAAGAAGGAAAGTAATGCGCTTCTTAGATACCTGCTGGACAGGGACGATGCTAGCGATGCTCTCTCTAAAGAACTGCAGCCCAAAGTGGAGGGAGTGGACAGTAAAGGGGGTCAGTGCAGCAGCTCCGCCGTCCCTAGCTCGAGTCAAGAGAAAGACTCTAAAATTAAGACAGAAGCGAATGAAGAGGTAACTTGTCCTCTCTACATTCCAGTTTAGTCGTCGTGGTTAATCCTTGCATTTCTGTGTTAGAAAGACAGTATGTTATGTGCAAACTCTTATCTTCTATTTTAGGATTATGTAATGGAAGTTATTCTTGAGCTCTTGTTTCTTCGTAATTCTTTTGGGCATCAGTGAAGTGTAGTGTGACGCAATTTGGAAATAATCAGATGTGTAGGTTTTAAAATGTGACTATAACTTGAACCAGTCAGTAGCGAATTTGAGAATTTTCATGGAGGTTTTTTTGTTGGAGCAGATTGGGTCATATAAAGGTATTGTAGAAAGAAATGCCGGGGGAGGGGGGGGGACGACATGTGTTAAGCAACAGAATTTTGGTTTTGACCTGAAATCATGTTTCCCTTGGTACACAAGCTCATTCCACATAAGCGTTTCTCAAACTCTTATCTCTTCTGGGAGATGTCAATATGCACCTGAGAAAATGAAAGTCTTGGGGAGTCTTGCTGTTAGGATGTCTGTTTAATTTTGTTTAGCCCAGCGCTCTGCAAATTTATGGACCAAGAGCTCTTTTTATTTTATTTTTTAATATTTTTAAACGTTTATTTATATTTGAGAGATAGAGACAGAATGTGAACAGGGGAGGGGCAGAGAGAGAGGGAGACACAGAATGTGTGGGAGGCTCCAGGCTCTGAGCTGTCAGCACAAAGTCCGACGTGGGGCTCGAACTTATGAACCGTGAGATCATGACCTGAGCCGAAGTCAGACACTTAACTGACTGAGCCACCCAGGCGCCCCCCAAGAGCGCTTTTTAAAGCATGCCTGTGAATCTCTCGTTGAACGTCAGCTTGTTGCCTTTATTACTGATCATACTTGTTTTTGGAAGGTATGTATAGAGGCAGTCCTCTGTCAGCCGATGATCCTGAGTAACCTTAGTTGGAAAATACCTACAGTTTGAGAATTAAAGTTCAGTTGCAGATTAGAAAATGCACCGTTTGAAAGCACTTCCAAACCCAGAGATTTATTTCAGTAGTTTAAACGGTTCTTTGTTTCAGGGAAGAAGATTTGGGCTGGGGGCCTTAGGAAGCTAGCCTTTAAATTGGGCATTATCATTTCCAGTAACTGTTGTGTTTTACTTGTTTCTGTTTCATTTGTGTGCTTCTTATGAAAGTGTATACCTGTATATCTAATAATGCACACAGGTTAATTAAAAAAATTTTTTCCCCCAGGGATCTGGAGATTTGGATAATCTAGATGCTATTCTTGGTGATCTGACTAGTTCTGACTTTTACAGTAATTCCGTATCCACAAATGGTAGTAATCTTGGAACCAAGCAGCAGATGTTTCAAGGAACTAATTCTCTGGGTAAGAAAGAACGAAGTCTTATTTTTGCTGCCTTTTTAAAGTTTTTGCACACTCGTATGTATAGTTACTCCTTGAACCACACAGGTTTAAACTGCACATGTTTACTTACACATGTGTATTTTTTTTTGGTATAAATACAGTACAGTACTGTAAATATGTTTTCTCATGATCTCTTTGTTTTCTTCATTTTATTAGGCGTATGGTACATAATGCATATAACATAAAATATCTGTTAATTGACTTATCTAGAAGTCTTTTGGTCAAAGTAGGTGATTAGTAGTTGTTTTTGGGGAGTCAGAAGTTATGTGGATTTTTTATTCTCTCTGGGGCTTGGTGCCCCGAATTCCTGTGTTGTTCAAGAGTCAGCTGTACTCTTACACTAAGGTTGGAGTCTAATTAACATTTTTTTGTTTTATTTTTTTAAAAGAGACAGAGTGTGCGAGAGCAAGCATGTGTTCGCGAGTGGGGTCGGGGGGAGAGGGAAGAGAATCTTAAGCAGGTTCAGTGTAACATGGGCCTCCATCTCATCACCCCGAGATCATGGCCTGAGCCAAAAACAAGAGTCCGACACTCAACCAACTGAGCCACCCAGGCGCCCCTAATTGGCAGTTTTAACTTCAAAATGCATACTCTACCTCTCAGTTTTTAATACTAATTCATAGTACATATGTTTTAAAAAGCCTTTCTAGACATTTTTCTGTTTTTAAAAGTTTCCTATTTCTAATTAGTAAGCCAGTAATCGTAGAACTTTGAGGAAAATGTTCATCATTGGCTGCTCCAGATCACTACTAGGTACCTGACCATGTATTTTTGTGAGGCACAGAGACTTAAAAAGCAGCTAAAACTGTAGATTGAAAGCTGTCCTGTGACACTCGTGGAGCCTTGTCATTTAGCTGTGGGACTTCTTTAGTGTTTGCTGGTTCTCCCTCAGCCTCACCTCCACAGCTGTGTGGTTTCCTCATTCATCGGTTTAACGAGGGTGTATTACAGGTATCGATTGAAAAAGAATAATTCACTGATATCAGGAATGGGGATTATTCATTTTCGGTGGTACACTTTTCTAAAGTGAAATGGGTAGTCAGATCAATCAAATGGACTGGAAAAAGAAAAAAGTTAGGAAATTTTGCATTTATTCCTTGTTTGACTAGAGGGCAACTTACCTGGTTACATTTAATAATATAATTTTAAACAGAATCCACTTAATAAGTTCCCATAGGGAGGAGCCTCTGGGAGTTTGAGTCCATTGATAGCAGTTAGAGTATGAAGCGAAGCAGGGCCCAGGTGACCCTGTCAGGCTGTAGGACGATGCCCAGGCCGGCACCTGGCACTGGGCTCTTGTCTGCTGTGCTTGGAATATGTGGGTTTTGTCCCTCCCACCCCCCTTTTTTTGTGCTTAGTGTTTATTTTAGTAAGAAAGACGGTCTTGTGTGGGTGGTGTTGGTGTTGACGTATTGTCTTTGATTGCATACGTGCTGAATTGTAAGAGGACTCTGTATCGTGCATGTGTGTCAGCAGGTTTGAGGAGCCCACAGTCTGTGCAGTCCATCCGTCCTCCGTACAGCCGAGCCATGTCCCTCGATAGCCCTGTGTCTGTTGGCTCAAGTCCTCCAGTAAAGAGTGTCAGTGCTTTCCCCGTGTTACCGAAGCAGCCCATGCTGGGTGGGAATCCGAGAATGATGGACGGTCAGGACAATTATGGCTCAACTATGGGTACATTATTTCTAATAAATATTTATGATTAAAATTTTCTTTTGGGAAAAGCAAATTTAAAATACTTAAAGCCATTTAAATAATTTTGGTTAAGTAATAGGTTTTTGATTAACATTAGCATACTACTTCTTTCATGGGTTTCCTTAATTCTGTGTCTTGGTTATTTAAGCTCTTTTAAAAAATATTTTTTTATTTATTTTGAGAGAGAGGGAGCCTGTGTGTGTGTGTGTGCATGTAAGACATGAGCAAGTGGGGGAGGGGCCAAGAGACGGGGAGAGAGAATCCCAAGCAGGCTCTGGGCTGACAGCACAGAGCCCAACTGGCGGCTGATCTCACAAAGTGTGAGATCATGACCTGAGCTGAAGTTAAAGAGCCTGATTTGTAACTGACTGAGCCACCCAGGCCCCCCTGGTTATTTAAACCCTTAAGGAAGCTTTTGGTCTAAGACCTTTTCTAACTTGTAATGTATACATGGCAACAGTTGCCTATCAAAAAATGTCTTAAAGAAATAGTCTTCATAATTGGCCAGCCCTGTTCTTAGGATGACAAAGCATTTTTTTGGGTCAAGTTCATGTGTAATGACTGTACTCACATAAGAAGGATTTCGGTATAATCTGGAAAAGACATAATCATTTCTCCCTGATTTAGGTGGACCAAACAGAAATGTGACCGTGAATCAGACTGCTTCCTCAGGTGACTGGGGCTTACCCAACCCAAAAAGTAGTAGAATGGAACCATTGAACTCCCCTTCCATGGGAAGGCCAGGAGCGGATTACAGTGCTGCTTTACCCAGACCTGCGATGGGTGGCTCGATGCCCACATTGCCTCTTCGGTCCAACAGCGTCCCAGGTGTGAGACCAACGTTGCAGCAGCAGCAGCAGCAGCAGCAGCAGCAGCAGCAGCAGCTGCTTCAAATGCGTAAGCATTCCCTTCATAAAAAGAGAAAGATGATTTAGGATATTTTTGCTATTGCCTTCTCTGAAAATGAATCTGCTCTTTTTCCTCCACCAGGGCCTGGTGAAATTCCCATGGGAATGGGGGTCAGTCCGTACGGCCAGGCAGCACCGTCTAACCAGCCAGGTTCCTGGCCAGATGGCATGTTGTCCATGGAACAAGGCCCTCATGGGACCCAAAATAGGTGGGGCTTCGTCATGTGACTCTGTAGAAAACATTAGCATTGGATTATCTAGGGAAAGGTCAGAAAACAGGAGCCAAGTCTGAAAGAGAATGAGAAAAACTCACCATGATTGAGGTGCTTGGTTGTCATCTGGCCATTTCAGGGATGGTGGTGAAGGCGAACCCCAGCATGCTGTTTTTGTGAATTATGTGGAGTGTGTTTGTCTTTCATCTTTACTTAGCTTGGTCAGTAACTCATTTGCATGAAAGAAGCTGCCTGTCAATGTCACTTCTAACTTCAATTCTATAATAAAAAGTGACTTGATCTATTGAGTAGACAATGGTGTAGCTCTGTGAGTTTAGTAGCTTGAGTGCTTCTCTACCCAGTAGAGAGCAAATAGTCATTATAGAATTTGTCCTCAGGCAGAATGAATGTCTGGGTCCCTGCCCTTCAGATGCATTGGAGGCCTGTGGCACCTTGCTGTGCGTGTATAGAGTTTGTATTATACTTGTTAATACGTGAGCTCTGTGGGCCAAGCAAGAACAAAACGTTATTCTGACAGGTCCCAGGCTCAGTTCACTATGGTCTAACATGTCTGGTTTTTCTTTTTCTCTGGCCCTTTGTTGGTTACTTCAACTTCACAAATACCGTAACGACCGTCTTGTGTGATCTTGAGAATAGCACCCTGTCCCCTCCCCCTCAACCTCTGCTATCCCCCAAATGTCTGGGGATCTTGTAGTTCTGTTTTGGTGGGATGGCTGTACACAGGTGTGTGGCAGCTAGCTGCGGTGGCTGTAGGACGGCCTGGCGGCAGCTTAAACCATGGCCTGCAGTGTCAGCTGGTCCCGTTTGCCCTTCTCTGTTACTCAGTTGGTTTATTATTTCTACTTGTCATATGTACGTTATTACTGCGTATTAAAAGCATGTGTGTGTGTGTGTGTGTGTGTGTGTGTGTGTGTAATTGGAAAAGCACCACTGGCATTGATTGCAAGTCCATTTTTAGGCCGCTTCTTCGGAACTCCCTGGATGACCTCCTGGGGCCACCCCCTAGCCTGGAAGGGCAGAGTGATGAGCGGGCGTTGTTGGACCAGCTGCACACCCTCTTGAGCAACACGGATGCTACGGGCCTGGAAGAAATTGACAGAGCTCTGGGCATCCCTGAACTTGTAAATCAGGTGGGTAGCACTGACATGGACGTGTAAGTGTGTGTGTGCACACGTGCTCACACATTCATGAAGCCGTGCACAAGGATGCCTTGTTGTGTATCTTTCCTGTTACCTGTGTTACCTCCCTGTGTTGCAGATGCCAGCGTTACAGTCAGAAGACGGCCTCCCAGCAACCCCCTGGTTTGCAAAGCTGTCAGAATTTAGGCAACAGTAGAAATGATGCAGTAAAACTTCTGTGCATTTTTAAAAATACTTTTTTCTTATGTTAGTTGAGTCTGCGTTTTTAAAATTACTTCTTTCTGCTACCTAGTCTACCAGTGTATACTCTTGAGACGTGTGTGTGTGCACGTGTGCGTGTGCATGAGAGGGAGGGAGGGAGACAAAACAGCTTTATGGTAGTGAGTGTGAACATCTCAACAACAGCATCGCTTATTCCCAGTTACCTGTGCGGCCTTATGAAAATACGCCATTCACAAACCTGTGGTTTTGAAAGCAGTGCATTCCGTCGTGGCTGTTTGCATTTAAAGGAACTGTGTGTGCGTGGGCGTTGTCTCAGTCTGTGTACTCAGTGACAATCAGGAGAGGTTCCCAGGGGTTGTCACTCTTTCTTGGGGAGACAAATGTATACACTCCATTGTGGCAAACGCCGCAGCAATTTTTAGAGGGAGGCTGGGAAATGGACAGTGGATGATGTGCACCTCCAGCGATGGCAGTCTCGTGACCCCGACCCTGAAGCGCGGGGTCTCACCCGGCTGCATGGGGGTGGAGGTGAGGATTACACCGAGACTGACAAGCTGGAACTGCCCCTTAAAATTTTAAGTTGGAAATAGCTTTCTGTGTTCTACTGATAAAATAGTGGTCACTATGTAAAAAAAATTTTTGACAAAACAAAAAGTGTGTATTTTAAAAAAAGTTAAAAATCCTCTGTAATCCTGGCACAAAAAAAAAAATCATTAGTAACTTTTGAGTGTATATTTTGGAAAAAAGGGAGCAGACTTGGGACGCCTGGGTGGCTCAGTTGGTAAGCGTCCGGCTCTTGATTTTGGTTCAGGTCATGATATTGCAGTTGATGAGTTTGAGCCCCGCATCAGGCTCTGTGCTGGCAGCTTGGAGCCTGCTTGGGATTCCTTCTCTCCCTCTCTGCCTCTCCTCCACTCATGTGCACACACATGCTCTCTCAAAATAAATAAACTAAAAAATTTTTTTAAAAAGGGAACAGACTTTAAAAGCACTTTGGTAACCTATTTTACTTATGAAAGTCTTCCTTAGTCATCTTTTAAAAATTTTTATTTAATCATTTTTTCACTTTTTAAAAGTAATTTCTACACCCAAACTGGGACTTGAACCCATGGCCCCAGGATCAAGCGTTGCATGCTCCAGTGATTGAGCCAGCCACGTGCCTCCTCAGTCAACTTTTTAAAATATATACATCTTTAATTTTAACAGCCAAATGGTATCAATTACATCAAACACAGTTTATTTAACCAGTGCTCTAGTGATGAAAATTTAACTAGTTTCTAAACAATTCCCTGTCATAAACAGTTCTATAAATTACTCCCCTCTTCTTCACTTAGTCTGTTTTCTCACACATGATCCAAGAGAAAGGTTGTTTGGCTTAGAGAGAGTGTACATCTTGAGGCTTTGCTACATACTTTCAGGTTGTTTTCCTGAAGAATCATCCACCTGCTTTCCCACAACACAGAGTGATGATTGCGGAGTCCGTCACCCTCGCAAGCACTGTGCTGTGGCCCACGTAGGTGAAAGACGCACGTAGTGTGGACATCAAGTGATGACACATACGGAGCATGATTATTCTTTTAAATCTTTTCCAGTCTGGTTGGCAACAAAGATGCTTGTTTTATTTATTTTTAAAAAAGATTTTTACGTAACCTTTACACCCAGGGTGGAGCTTGAACTCAAAACCCTAAGATCAAGAGTCTCATGTTGTACTGACTGAGCCAGCCAGGCCCCCTAAAGATGTGTGTCTTAAATTGTAGTTTGTTGATTGCAAGATAGAACATATTTTGGGGTTTTTTTTGGGTCATTTATATGTGTTTTTGAAATAGCTTCTGATCGAGTTTTTCTTGGTATGCAACAGCACTTTATTTATGTAAGTTTACTTACTGATTTATTTACTGATTCTTTCATTTAACAAACATTTGCCTTCTCTATGCCAGTTAGTGTTGGAGGCTGAGGGGAAGCAGTGAGCAAATTAGTTCCTGCTCCCAGAGCTCACAAGCCGTTGGACAGGCAAGGAGCCACCCAGATAGCGGCAGACACGGTAGGGAGCGGTTAGAGGAAAGGCCTAGGACACCAGGAGACTGTGTCAAAAAAGAACCTTTTCTTAGGGTGTGGGTGGGGTGTCAGATTTTTTCCTCTAAAAATGCCCTCTATCTGAGCTACCATTTGAAGGCTGTTAACTTGTCTAATATATTTAAATAGTTTTCCCGACTTCTTTTAAGTGGGGACTTGTTTGTACAGTTGTTCTTTACTTTAAAAATGTTTGTGTTTTCAAGTCCAGAATGAGGAGATAAAGAATTACTGGGGACTTGTGTGAATGGTCAGGACAGCTTTGTTCTTGGGGAGATGACATGTAAGTTGACATTTGAAGGGTGAGAGAGAGAGAGAGAGGAGATTGCTGTATACACTGGTGTCGGAGAGGAGAGGTAAATGGAGGTTGGGTTCCACAGAGCCGTCCTTCGGGGATTTTTCCGCTATGTTGGGAAGTCATAGAAGATTTTAAGCAGGGCAGTTATGAGACTTGCTTTTCTTTTTGGTTGTAGTTCATTTTAATTAAAAAAAAATTTAAGTTTGTTTATTTTGAGAGGGAGAGAGAGAAAAAGAGACCACCAGTGGGGGAGGGCGTGGGGAGGGCTACAGAAGATCTGAAGC
This sequence comes from Crocuta crocuta, assembly GCF_008692635.1. Classification (NCBI taxonomy): domain Eukaryota; kingdom Metazoa; phylum Chordata; class Mammalia; order Carnivora; family Hyaenidae; genus Crocuta; species Crocuta crocuta. The sequence goes on along the minus strand of NW_027527548.1, from coordinate 576,605 downwards.
AGGCTCTGTGTGGACAGCAGACAGCCCAGTGTGGGGTCTTGAACTCGTGAACTGTGAGATCATGACCTGAGCCAAAGTCAGACACTTAACCGACTAAGCCACCCAGGTGCCCCTAATTTTTTTTTTAGTTAAGTAATCTGTGTTTTTAACTTTAACATGATACAGAAATACACTCTTTGAAGAATCACACACAGCCTAGTCAGAGATTGTGAAACTCAACTCTTTATTTTGGAAATATTCTAAGTAATATGCTTATGTAGCTGTTTTCTATCAGCTTTAGTCTATATCTGTTGATTTCCTGGTAGGATAGTTGACAATGCGTTCATAGTCCCTTATCTGAGAACTTTGGGGTCAGGAATGCTTTGGGGCTCAGGAATTTCTGGATTTAGAAAGGTGAAGTGGTGCATGTATGCCGTATATTCTGTGATGCCCCTGTTGGAGTTTGGAGCAGTACTGTGGTTTTAGGCAATAGCTGGTCATCAGACACGCTAATACTTTTATAGCAAAATACATAGTCCCACTGAGTGAGACATGTAGAGATTACGTATTGCTTCATAAAGTTCAGGTCAAGTTTCGCTATTAAATAACATTTGGTGCTGATGAACAATTGTGTTGCTTTTTTTAGAACTTTTTTTGGGGATTTTTTTTTGAATTTCAGATAAGAAATTGTGGATCTGTATTTAGCTCCCCTTCCTCCACACCCATACACAGTACCTGCTCAGGAGTGTGTGCTCTCTTTACTGCCAGTATGAGTGTGTCTTTTGTTGTTAAATAGGCGGTCAGTATTTATATTCTTTTGGCTCATTGCTGAGTCAGGTATAGTTTGTATAGGTTTTTGGTTTTGATTTGTCTGATTTCAAGTTAATCGCCATTTTCTTTTATTTTTGACATTTGTTTTGAGAGAGAGACAGAACGAGTGGGGGAGGGGCAGAGAGAAAGGAGAGAGAGAATCCCAAGCACGCTCTGCACGGACGCGGGGCTCAAATTCATGAAACCGTGAGCTCATGACCTGAGCCGAAACCAAGAATTGGTCGCTTAACCGACTGAGCCACCAGGCGCCCCAGCTGCCGCCTTTTTTGGTTTGCTTTGTTTTTATGCATTTCTGATCCTTCCCAAATGCTGCGGCAGAACTGTAAAATTTCTCTTAGGTTTTTCATCACGTGCTCAGACACATTATTAGGTAATTCCTCAGTTCCCCCCTTCCCTCCTGTGACCCCTCTGCGGGTGTGCTTGGTTCTGTCCTGAGAGGCAGGTCTAGACGCTCGTGTCAGATCTCCCAGCTCCTGGTACCAAGTGGTTTTCCTTCTTGCTTTATTCCTTCATTTTGTTGAAACGCAGTTTCTATTAATTTCTCCATCCCCACTGCACACGATTGAGTCTGAAAATACCTTTTATTCCACTTTATAGACAGATATGTCAGAGTGCTGTCTGGGGAAAGGTTGGTATGAGGGGACAGAGCAGACACATGGATGCCAGTTACTATGAGAGTCCAAGACAGTATCTTAGAGAGGGTCACAGCCGTGGCATGGAAGAAGGGAAGGGTGCATAGTATGGCCTGGAAGAAAACCGACAGCACTTGTTGGACCGTGTGTGCAGACACATGCTTGGAAAGGGAGAGGGGCACCTGGGTGGCTCAGTCAGTTGAGTGTCTGACTTTGGTTCAGGTCATGATCTCACAGTCTGTGAGCTCCAACCTCACATTGGGCTCGCTGTTCTCAGTGCAGAGCCTGCTTTGGATCCTCTGTCTCCCTCTCTCTGTGCTCCTCCCCTGCTCACGCTCTTTCTCGCAAAAATATAACCTTTTAAAAAAGGGGGTGGATGGGGCACTTGTGTGGCTGAGTTGGTTAAGTGTCCAACTTCAGCTCAGGTCATGATCTCACGGTCTGTGGGTTCAAGCCCTGTGTCGGGCTGTGTGCTGATAGCTCAGAGCCTGGAGCCTGTTTTCAGATTGTGTGTGTGTGTGTGTCTCTCTCTCTCTCTCTCTCTCTCTCTGCTGCTCCCCCGCTTGTGCTCTGTCTCTCTCTGTCTCAAAAATAAATAAACGTTAAAAAAAATTTTTTTTTTAAATAAAGTGGGGGGAGTAGAATGTGAGGCATCCAGATTGTTGGCTTTAGTTCTGGGCAAACCGTGTCGCCATGTTGCCATGAGGGAAGATTGGAGGAGAATTGGTCTTTTGGGTGAGGGACTCTTTGGAACCATGACCTGTGGTTTCTACATGTGACTGACGTCTGAGATGCCTGAGACAGCCCGGTAAAGGTGTTAGGCAGGCATGTGCGCAAGCAGAGGGAGAGTTCAGAGACATTCAGGCTGGAGACCAGCCCAGCAGTTGTCACCATAGATGAGGGCCAGAGTTCAAAATGTAGCCGGAGAACAAATAGGGCCTCGGACCGAACCCTGCTGAGCTCTTCACGTGCCCCCAAAGGAGAGATCAGGGAGGTGGGGAAGGTGAGGGTGGTGTCACGTCACAGTGGGGTGAAGTGTGTTTGGGGACGAGACTGTTGCCTGCACACTTGGCCTTCTGTGCCCGTGGATGGGACGGTAAAGGTGAACGCAGTATCTCACAGGCTCTTCTTAACTTAGCATGGCAGCCTCTTCCCTCCTGCAGAATTTTTTTATGTTTATTTTATTTTTGAGGGAGAGAGTGTAAGTGGGAGAGGGACAGAGAGAGGGAGACACAGAATCCACAGGCTCCCGGCTCTGAGCTGTCAGCACAGAGCCCGACGCGGGGCTCCAGCTCATGATGCAAGATCATGACCCGAGTCGAAGTCGGACACTTTGTATTTTTCACTACTTTTTCTGTCACTTGCTGGACCTTATTTTGTATGCATTCTTAGCATGCAGAGAGGTGATGTCAGCACATGGCAGGCACTTATATATACTTACTGAGTAAACGGATTTCTTAACAGTCCCACCAGCCATACAAATAATAGTGAATGACCACCTTTAGGTTTTGTTTGTGCAACTACAGATAGCCTTCGGGGGATATAAGCTTATGTTGATTTGTCCTGTTTCTACCAAGATCACTTGTAACCACTGTCAAAAACATTCTTGTGCAAATTATATGGGAATTAATTGATCACAGTGGCTTTAATTAAGTTTATTTTATACTTGGCTTGGTCTGTGTTGGTATAGAAATCTGGTCTGGAACAAATAGTATTTCTCCAGACACTTGAGTATCCATGTGAGGCTTTGAGCTAGGCACTAGGACGCACCTGTGAAAAGATGGGTCCTGATCTGTATTGTTACAGAATTTCAGACAAACTTGATTTTGCTTTTGGAATGCTCTACATCCTTGTTCATATGCATTGACTTTATTTTTTACTCATTTGATTTCTGTTACATTCTCATGTACTTCACTGTTCATTTATGTGTTTAATGTTTTAGGGACAAGCTTTGGAGTCCAAACAGGATGCCTTCCAAGGCCAAGAAGCGGCAGTGATGATGGATCAGAAGGCGGCACTATACGGGCAGACGTACGCGGCACAGGGGCCTCCGATGCAAGGAGGCTTTAATCTTCAGGGACAATCACCATCTTTTAACTCTATGATGAGTCAGATGAGCCAACAAGGCAGTTTTCCTCTGCAGGGAATGCATCCACGGGCCAGCATCATGAGGCCCCGGACCAGCACCCCTAAGCAGCTCCGAATGCAGCTTCAGCAGAGGCTGCAGGGCCAGCAGGTGACCAGCACGGGCTCCTGTCTCTCTGTCCCTTGTCATCCAAAATACCTTTCTCATTTTGACTTCTCTGTAACGTTTTATTGCTATAGATGGTTCCTTGGTAGGGAGTGGTCCCTGCGGCTGCATCAGGCTGTTCTGTTGTGCAGGTTAAAAGTAAGAAGTGTCAGAGAGGATTGCCCTTAGGGGAGAAGAGTATTTCTTGGTGGCTTCATGAGTTTTAGAGGTAGATGATTTCTTTCCTTCCTTCCTCCCTCCCTCCCTCCCTCCCTTCCTTCCCTTTTTTTAAGTTTATTTATTTTGAGAGAGAGCGCGAGAGCAAGTTGGGGAGGGGCAGAGAGAAAGAGAGAGAATCCCAAGCAGGCTCTGTGTTGTCAGCGCAGAGCCCTTTGCGAGGCTCAGACCCCCCAAACCATGAACTCGTGACCTGAGCTGCAATCAAGAGTATTCTTTTTATGGAACCTCTGCCTTCTTAGATGGCTTGTGAAACTTGAGCTCCCTTAATATTCTGAGATAAGATATCTCTTTTTTTATTGTTTCCTTAATCCCCAGCAAATTTTACAATTTAATTACCGATATTGTTTTTATGTCTTGGCTGTGCTGAGTCAGTACATGTGGCAGAGCCGAGCCGCATAAACCCCAGGGTGAGTGTGCCATCCGGTGAGCCGAGCCTCTGCTAGGCGACTCGGGCGCCCGGGGAGGCCGTGTCAGGGCACTCGTGGTGGCACTTGCCTTTTCACAGCTTCTTCCCACTAAAAGCTACCGAGGAGAAGCTAACAGAAGAAGTAGTAGTAGTAGTTCATCCAGAATTTGAGCAAGTTAAAGCTGTTTCCTAATGGCCTAAATAATCCCAGAGAAAATTTGACTTTAGGAATCCTTTGAGTTACTGTTGAAGATTGTCTTTTTTTTTAATGTTTGTTTATTATTTAAAAAAATTCTTTTTTATTTATTTTTAAGAGATAGAGCTTGAGCGAGGGAAGGGCAGAGAGAGAGAGAGAGAGGGAAGCACAGAATCTGAAGTAGACTCTAGGCTCTGATCCGTGGCTCGGACCCACAAACTGTGAGATCATGACCTCAGCCAAAGTCAGAGGCTTAACCAACTGAGCCACCCAGGTGCCTCAAAGGTCATCTTTAAGCTGCCCAATTATACTTTCACTTTTCTTCCTGATGCCAAATGAGAAAGCTTCATATGCTTGCCAAGAACTTTTCAGCCTGAACTTTTTTGAACACAGGGCTTGAACTCACGACCCTGAGATCAAGACCTGAGCAGAGATCAAGAGTCGGACGCTTAACCGACTGAGCCACCCAGGTGCCTCTTTTTTTTTTAAAGATTTTATTTATTTTTTAGTAATCTCTACACCCACTGTGGGGGTCGAATTTAGAACCATGAGGTCGAGAGTTGCATGCTCCACCGACTGAGCCAGCCAGGCGCCCCTCAGCCTGACCTGTTTTGAAGTGTGGAGTGTGCTGGTTTCGTGTAGATGTGTCGTGACCAGGTTATGGGGCTGGAGGTAGCATCGTGACCTCCCTGGGTGTGCTGAGGGTTTGGAAAGCTGTTTGGGGCTCATTGATGTGCTCCCCTTGCATCCTAACCAACCTCTCTCTCCTCAGTTTTTGAATCAGAGCCGTCAGGCACTGGAAATGAAAATGGAAAACCCCGCTGCTGGGAGCGCAGCAGTGATGAGGCCCATGATGCAGCCCCAGGTAAACCCCCAGGTGAGAACAGACCTCTCCGAGCGCACTGCCGTGGGCCCTGTGTGGGGCCTACTCCGTGATTGGCCCTCGGTATATGCGCGTCACGGCGAGTTTCTGGTGTAAGAGACCATTCCATGGTCTCCTCACACTCCCTCTTCCACTCTTCTGTCTTGCTGGTGATGAGGAAGAGGTTCTTTTATTAAAACTGCTAGTTTGTGTTTTCTAATTAAGTCCCTTTGTGATTATTTGCTGTGTTGTGAAAATAGCTATCACTTATTTTTTTAAGGAATTTAATCTGTAAACTTTCTCTGGTTCTGGGTTATGAAACCACATGCTCGTTGGGTAGAATTCGAAATTATAAGAAGAAGAAAATAAATAATACATTGTCCTACTCCCAAGGACCACCTCTGAGATGACCTGTTTCCCATGGTGGGAAGGATGATGTTCAAGGTCTCTGTAACCTGCAGCCCAAGGTGGAGACTGTTCTGAGGTTATTAATGTCCATGAGGCAAATGGCCACCCGGAAGTCCTCTACTGTGGTTGGAAATTCTGTTCATAATTATTGTGGAGAAACAGTGCCCGGTGTTTACTGACTTGGGCCTACTGGGAAGTACTTTGAATGCAAGATATCTTGAGTAAGCTGAGCTTGAATAAGCTATCTTTTTGGTACCCTCCAAGAAAAGAAAAGTTTGCTCTTTGGAGATGTTCTCTCCCAGCTGATAGGGCCCAAATCAGCTTTTTTGTTCTGGGCTTTGATCATGTGACCACAGCCACTCCTCACCCTCCATCTCTCCTTTCAGACGCTTAAAAGAGACTCTACGAGCCCTTCCTGGGGTAGCTTCCTGCTTCCCGGAGGATGGCCCTATTCTTTCCGGGTGCTCTGTTATGCCTCCCCTCCTCCTGCACTCTTACCGCTGCCCTTTTCCTTCTTGTAGTTTTATTTCATAGTTTCTGAAAAGTTTGTCCTCAGATTCTACCCTTACATGTTCTCTCGCTTTGAGAAATGTTTTCTGTGTTAAAGCTTGACAACTCGCCTGAACAGTTTCCAGGTCCCTGTTTTGCACGCGGTCCTGCTCACCTCGCCAGATCTCCTTTACCGTGATGAGAATTGTGCATTTTTTGAGAAGAGAGTCATTGGGTGATTTTTCTCCCCTCCCGAATTGTGCCGGTACTACATGCATGGAACTGGCTGGTTCTTGCTCTGTGTAATTACGTTCTTCTTTACGGGATCAGCAGGGTTTCCTTAATGCCCAGATGGTCGCCCAGCGCAGCAGAGAGCTGCTCAGTCACCACTTCCGGCAGCAGAGAGTGGCCATGATGATGCAGCAGCAGCAGCAGCAGCCCCAAGCCTTCAGCCCACCCCCCAACGTGACCGCCTCCCCCAGCATGGATGGGGTGCTGGCCGGGCCTGGGGTGCCGCAAGCCCCGCCCCAGCAGTTTCCATATCCGCCGAATTATGGTAAATTTGACAGAATGTCTTCTCCAGAGGAACATTACTAAGGACCTAAGATTCATAGGTCTGTTGCATGTTAAACACAAAATACTGTGTCCTCCCTTCTGTTAGTCACAAGAAAGGTGGAATTAATTAAAAATAACAGAACGAAGGATGTGGTGACCTATGAGGCAGACCAGGGACAAGCAGAGGCCAGGTCAGATGACGAGTTTTGGTCACATTCTGGAGGCAGTGGCAGGTCACTGAGTAGTAGACATGTTTGCACTGGGGAAAGGCTATCTGAGGCCTGTGCGTTAGAAGGCGAGAAGGGAGCGTGGAAGAAGGGAGGACCGAGCACCCCAAACCAGAGATGGTGCCCCGCAGCACCATAGACGCGGTAGTCTGAACGGAGAGCGTCTGACTGGTGGGAAAACCACCAGAATGTTTGCTGCGGTGCACAGGTGGTTGTAATTGAGGAGCTGTTCTAACAGGCATGGCGGTGTTTGCCCCCGGGTCTTGTTTTTCTCCGCTCCCCAGGTCTTGGTTTGCAGGAAAGACC
>NW_027527548.1:544140-569221 GCF_008692635.1 Crocuta crocuta | reverse complement strand
CCGGTAGACTCTACAGTCTGAGCACTTGGCCACATCGGCAAGAAGAGTGCTGGGTGGGCTTCTGGGTGTATTAATTACAATAAGGCACATCAACTTTTCAGGTCAGTCTTTGAGAGATTCTACGAACGTGGTAGGAGTGGGGGTTGAGGTATCTTTTGGGGAAAGTAGGTTTTAAGTGCACTCCAGCCAGGTGGGGCCACAGGGACAGAGTGATGTGAGTAGCAGGAGGTGGCATCGCCTTCACACAGAAGCGTCTGTGAAGTGACAGCTCTTCAGGTGGCCTGGACGCTTTGTGCAGAAAGCCCGTGCCTCCATCGTCTCAGTGGGAGGCAGGAGGGCCTGGCAGGTGGCGCCCTGTGGCCCCTTCTTACATCTTGTGTGTCTTACCTCCCCCCACCTTCACGGAAAAACGTAAAGCTTCTATAGAAAGTTGATGCCCTAGGAAGGTGCCACTGGAGTTTGCAATTCCTGCTTTTTCTTCTTTTTTTCAAGGGATGGGACAACAGCCAGATCCAGCTTTTGGGCGAGTGTCTAGTCCTCCCAGTGCAATGATGCCCTCGAGAATGGGGCCCTCCCAGAGCCCCATGATGCAGCACCCCCAGACCGCGCCCATGTACCAGTCCTCGGAGATAAAAGGCTGGCCGTCAGGAAACCTGGCCAGGAACAGGTGAAGAACAGAGACTTCTATAAATAAAAGTCATTCATGTTCTAGTGGCCAGAAGTTCAGGAAATTAAACGCTGCATTTTCCAGTCAAGCCTGTGTGGATGGAGAGCTCAAAAGGCCTGGGTTCAGCTTAGAGAGTGTGGTGTTTGGCTTCTCCATTTTGACCCGCCGCCACCACATATGCCTGAGCAGCCTTCATTGCAGGCCGTGGTGAAACCTAGAAGGCAGGCAGTCAGGGAATCTTGTCCCTCCCCTTCTCTGCCTAAGTACACGGCATTGGACACAATTGTGGCCGTCTTTGTGTGCGTGTGTGGTGTTCCTAGAATGAGCCAAGAGGTAATTTCACACTTCTTTTTGCAGCTCCTTTCCCCAGCAGCCGTTTGCCCACCAGGGGAGCCCCGCGGCGTACGGGATGGTGCACATGAATGGCAGTGCTGGTCCCATGGGGCAGGTGAACGTGAGCCCCATGCCCATGTCCGGCATGCCCATGGGCCCTGATCAGGTATGGGGGTCCAGCCTGAACTTGTCCCAAAACATTTTTTCCTGTTCTCTTGAGAGAACTAAAGCTTCACCTATAACCTAAAGGTCCTTGGCAGATTTTTAACCGGGCGCGTAACTCAGAACTACAGTGGCTGGAAAACTTGTGTGAAGGTGTGGGGCTGCTACACACGCTTTTGGTCATGTGGGATCTGAGGACCCGAGCCAGGCAGCCCGCGCTCCAGAGCTGTGCGCTCGTCCGTGTTGTGCGGAGCATACGTTTTATTCACGTGTCTTCTGATTGCCAACAGAAATACTGCTGACGCGTCCGCATCACCAAGGATATCACTGTGGAAGTGACGCTGTGCCAGGCTTGTTGGGAATGAGGACTCTGTCCCACACCCAGCTCTGAAGACGGAAGCCGCTTTGATCTCTGTGGAGGGCGCTCCGTATGATGTCAGTGGAGCAGGACTGGGTTTGAAATTGCAGTGCGATGTCTACCTGTATTCTTCCTCCTTCTGTGTATCATGGAATTCAAAACAGATAGTTGTTGACCTTCTTCCTCTTAGGGATGTGATTCTGGAGGTACGGAGTTACTGATCACAAAACTCACCTGTGTCACTTCTTTCTGCCTGGCTGTCGTGGCGTTGCAGATCAGTGTGGGCGGGCTAGAGAACACTGGCCACGTCTGGAGAGAGCAGGGTGTCTGGTCTGTCTGGTGGCGGTGCCAGGCGAGGAGCACGGTCCCACACGTCACGTGTCCTTGTCACCGTCGGCTCGTTGCGTGTTCTCACCCTCTGTCCTGAGAAGTTGGTATTTCTGAATTCTTGTCCTTTAATGGTTGTGTTGAGTTGCTCCGATCCTGTTCTCAGTTGTCCTGGACTCTTTCCTAAATAGGAATTTCCTCTGTCCCCAGCGTCCTGTAATACTTCGCCTCCAGGAACTGTCCTTCATGTCAGATGGCTTTGCAGAAGGGGGAACGAGATGACAGTATTTAATTGCAGCAGTAGCAGTTTTTCACAGGTTCGTGTGTAGCCGAGTGCACTTTATTTAAAAAGTGATGGACAAATGCAATACTCCGGAGGTCTTGAGGAAACGGCGAGCCACATTCCCTCCCGGTTTCGTCTGAACGAAGCAGTTAGACGAGAACTGTGATTGTTTTGTCGTCGCTGAGAGTGCCGGTGTCACCCTTTGCCTATATGGTAGAGCAATAATGCTTTTTGAAAATAAACTGCAGAAACCCCAGGCCAGGTGCTGCGTTCTGAATCAGAATCTTGCAGTGTTTCTGTGAACAGAGTTGCTTTTGTAAATACGGTCTTTAAGGTATTGTATTATGTAAAATATGTATATACCTTTTTTGCAGGTCACACCAACTCATTTTTACAGAGTTTGTGAAGCTAAGTATTTAACATTGCTGACTTTGGAGAGCTTAGTGCGGTGAGGCTGCAAACTGCAGAGGCAGCCGCTGCATTGTTTGGCCTGGGGGAGGGGGAACTGTGGTCTGCAGCACCCCCCCCTCCAATCCCATGTTAGGTGGTTCCCTTTCAATCTCCTAAATCTTAAATGCTTTTTAAAAGGTCATTTGTTTAGATGCAGGCATTTTAAATTTGTCTTTTTAAATTCCTCTGCCGGAACTAAGCACTTTGTTAATTTTAGAGGAAAGAATAGATACGGGGAAATAAACTTTAAAAAAAAAATCAAGAATTTTAAAAGATCAAGCGATTTAACAAAGAACCTTGGATGTTAAGCGGTCCATAAATCAATAGGAATCCATAGTATTTTGTGTTTTAATTGAAATATATTGCCTTTCACACGTTGCAGGAGTCACCCTAAGGTTTTGGTTGCTGGGACCCAAATCCCACCTTGAGCCCTCAGGGGTGGAACCCTTGACGTGTGGCTTCCGGTGTCCGCTTGGCTCTCTGTCTCTGTGATGTGCCCTCGTCCCTGAGAACTCGAGCGGCTGCACGGTGGATTCCTAGGAAGCTCACCCCCGGGGTAGCCAGGTTTGCGAGCCTCAGAGCTGGAGCCCAGCGGAGCCCATGCCCGTCTCCACTCTGCCCTCACTGCCCCCGCCCCTCTGCACTGTTGCCAGGCTTTGACACTTGTTTTAGTCCGTTGGGGATAGAGAAAAAAGTCCATTTAATTCCTCTTATCTGGTTTATTTTATTAGCTTCAGATAAATAGTTGAGTGAAGTTGGGTTCTAAACATGTCTGTGAATCTCCAGGGTCTCTGCTAGCTTTGGGGTCAAGTTCTTAGCAATAACCGAGAGCCAGTTAGTTTTTCTTTCATACATGTTGAGGCAATTTTTCTAGGTGTCTCCGAAGGTAAGATCATTTCTTTGATTTCTGGGTAAGTGAAGCCTGTATTTCCAGAACCACCAGTGGAATAGATTTGGGTGTGACCCCCCCCGTCCCCCACCACCCAGTTAACAGTAAGTCTAAGACTGTAAATCTGTCAGCTTCCATCACAGCGGCCTGCACTTTTCAGACCCCATGTCCTCCTGCCCGGAGCCGCGGCGTCGGGTGGCTCTGACCTTTCTTGTTTAAGTCACGTGTGCGTTGGGGGAGACAGAAGGTGCTCTTACCTTTCTTGACTTTTAAAAAGTAAAAACAACAAAATACAAATTTTTTGATTCTTTTCCTCAGTCCCGGCTCCAGGCTACCTGGAGGGCGGTGTCCCCTTTTTATATGGAAAAAAAAGTTTATTATAAGTTTTTATATTTTCTACTTGTTCGTTTTATTGGTGCAGACTTAAAAATTTGATCTTTCTTTTAATAGATGCTGTCTTTTGAAATCATTTGTTTTTACTTTTATTGCCCTTTTATCTTTTTTGGGTAATTCTCTTTGTACTCTGGCTGCCTACCTCTCCTCACCCCCACCCCCCTTTTTTTAAACCTTGGTATCCGTTTCATCTGCTTTTAGAACGTGTGATATTTCCAGTACCTACTTTTTTGCTGAGTCCAAAGATATATAAATATAAATATATATATATTTTATAAAGATGAAAGTGATATAAAGGAGATAACGTTTCTTCCTTTATGCAAACAGAGAGGAAGTCGTCGTTAATGTTCATATTATGATGTCGCTTTTCTAAGTTGTGCATCTTGATGGGAAGGTGTAAATATCAATCGCCAGGACTGCGTAGTTACTTGGTATTTAATATCTAGGTGAGTTGGGGGTGTGGGTGGGGGTCGTACGGAACACAGGTGCTTGCCGTCTGCCGTGGGCTGCCTGTCCACACGCCTGTCCGGCTCCAGGAGTTTGAGTCACGAGTGGGGCGTCCCAGGTGTGAGGCCTGCAGGACGGTGGATCCCCTGCTTCAGGAGGGACAGGAGCTGCCGTTCAGCTCCAAGGCCAACCGTTTGACAGTAACGACAAGGTAGTTTGTTCGTTTTCTCTCTCTCTTGCCAGTGTGTGGAATTGCGATGGTGGAAATGTCTTTCTGAGAGCAATATTTAAAATTCTCAGGAATTGGCGTATAGTATTGAGAATGAATTCAGTTTCAATCAAGTTTACATTAAATGTTGGTTTTAAAAATCTAAGTCATTCTTTACACGGCAAAGAACACAGACCACAGGGGGTACTTGTGAGATGGACGGCTTTGCCGATCATTTTGATGTCTCTGTAAATAAAGGTTTCTATTTAAAATCGAAGCCCAAGAGCTTGTCTCTGTTTCTTTTAAAATCTCTGTTGGATTAAGGGTGAAAGAGAAGGTTAAAGAATCCTGTTTTAAGTCATCATAGCAGTCTCTCTCGAGAAGCATGGAGCTGCTCTTCATGAAGGTGAGCACTTAGGGGTCATCTCCACCGTCTCTGTGGTGAGAAGTGCGTCACACCGGGTGATGGCTGAAGAGGGTCCCCCCCCTTTCTCTCTCCTGGCCTCTGGCTGCTGCCTTCTCCCGGCTGCACTGGCTGGTGCACAGAGCGGGGTTGGCTAGGGTCAACTGCTTTGCAGTCAATGAACGTATAAAAAAAAAATCCTAAAGCCAGTGCAAGTGCAATGTGACGCTTACCTGTGAAGTCCCTGAAGTAGGGTCTGTGTTCATCATTCTTTTATACCCTTTTCCCCCTTGGAAAAAAAAAAAACCCAAGGTGTCTCCTTCTAAAAAGGTGTTGACTGGTAGTACCTTGAATGCTTTTTGAAATAAAAAACAAACACACCAAAAAACTCCCAAGAACGGCCTTTTACAAAATGTCAAAGGTTACCTCATACCAACTGCTGGGCGTTGGCTGTGATCTTGAACATTGTATGACAATACTTAGACTACAAAATTTCTTTACAAATACAATTTTGTTAAAACCTGGGACATAACATCAACTTCATTTCTTTTCAGTACTTTGAAAAACATCAGTTCTGGGACAGATAACAAAGAAATATTAGGAGAAATGGTATCTGGTCAGGAATAGCAATGTCCACAACGGAAGGGGTTCTCTTTACACTGGCCACAGAGCGTTTATTAACACCCCACCACTCTGGAAAATTGCATGTTCTTATTAGATTCCCCTAAAAGTCCCACGCTGGTTACATGTAAATAGTCACATATATACAGTGAAGTCTGTTCCTTCAGAGGCAGCCTGGGTTATGGTGCTAAGTAAGAGTCACTTCTTTTGTGCTGTCGACTCAGCGGTCAGCCCGGCAACCACTTCTGACGTCTGCAAGTTGCTTCTGCCCTGCCGCCCAAAGATTCCTTCTTTGGGACCAACCAAAAGAACACGAGGGTTTAAAACAGGGTTGTTCTTCCCCTGTGATTTAAGGAAAAAAAATTAAACTCCAGTGACTCTCGCCCTTGGGGGAAGTTTCCAAGAAAACCTTGCTCCCTGGTAAGCCCCTCAGAGAGGGCGAGTGCTGACCGCTGGACATGGAAATGCATTCTGTGCAGCTGGTGAGGTACAATCCAGAGCAAAAGCAGGGGCAAAAACGGGCTTCCTGAAGTTAACTAGTCCTGCCGGTTCTCTTCCAGAGGGGGCTGTGTGGCTGAAAGCAAGTCCTGTGAGCGCGGGTGGCCTGGCGGGCGGCGCAGGCCTGCCCGTGACCGTCTGCGCTGTTCGTCGTCTGCAGGGTCAGATGGCGCCTGGGGGTTGGAGGCCCTCGTGTGCTTCCTAACCTTCCCAGCCTTCCCACAGCTGTCCCCTGTAGGACAAAGCAAACTCCGCTTAGCGTCTGCGTGCCGGTCAGCCCTGCAGCCAGGGCCCCTCTGCTTCAAGGACGCGGCTGCGGGGAGGAGATCCTTCTAGACCCCTCAGAAGCGGCCTGCTCCCACCCGGTCGCCCAGACTTTCGGCTCTGGGTTCCCACGCTCTGTGGCCTGTAAAGGCACTGAGAACATGGAGATGCGGACACCGTGCGCTTCCGTTCTGGGAATGTCAAATGCTTAGCTGGCCCACTACTGTCCTATGAAAGCCACAGAGGGTTTACGTGCACAGAAAGAAGGAAGAAAACAGACCAGAAGTTGCAAATGGCAGAAACCAAGGGGGTCTGTTTGCCGGCGTGGTTACCCCAAATCCTCCCATGTGATGGTGTTCTTGGATTTTCGTGGTGAATTAGAGGGTTCAAGCCACCTCCTATCGGTGCTGTTCCCCTTAGACTAGAGAGGTGACCTTAATGGGTTGCCACCGCCTCGGCCCTCCACCTGCCTCTCTGGCGCTGGAGAGAGACCCCGCAGCCTAAGGATATTTTGGGAACCGTCTAAGGAGGCCGCCCTGTGGCTGGCACGGACCGGGGACACTTCTGCAGCCCCAGCTGTCAAGGCGCCAGGCAAGTCGCACTTCACCTCTGAGCACTCCCTGGAGTTTACGGAGCACAGCTTATTCTATAGAGAACAACAGTGTCTGAAACACAGTATCAACTCCGCCCCTGCCAAAGGGAGAGCCCTTCCTGCTTTCCTCTCATGACGGCAGCAGAGGACAGGGTGACGGAAGAAATGACATGCACCCGGCAGGCGCCGGGCCAGGCCAGCCCCAACTCACAGCGATTTGGAAGACGGTCTCTTCATTTCTGGCCACTTTCGACGCTGAAACTGCCTGTGTTTTCAGGGGTCAAAAGGAGGAGGAGTGTCAGCCTCACCCAGAAAGGCCAGGGTCCCCTCTCTGGCGGGAGATCCAGGCCCCTGGCAGACCAGAGACGGGCCAGGAGAGGGGAACTGTCCCGGGCCGAACAACAAAAGCTGATACCTGTACTGCTCGTAGCTCCCTCCGTCTTTGAGTCCTGAACGAGACAGAAATGAGTGAAACAAACATTAGGGCAAACATGGCACAAGCAGTGACAAACTCCGTCACTGCCTTTTTTCTTTTTTAAAACATTTTAGGCTTTTTGACGTTCTTAAAGGTGTTTCTTTTTGTTGTTGTTTTGTTTTTATTTAATGTTGATAGTGTTCCCTCGGCAGACGGAGTGGCTGAATCGTGACATGAGCTTTCCCTAAAACCCTTCGACTGCTTGTACTCTAATGTCCCCTTAACAGCTTTGGGACCCTCATGTATCTATTCATGACCTAGGTGACGGTGGGGGAGGCAGGCATGGGCACAGACACCTGTGTGACGGGACAGAAAGCCATGGGCCTGAGGGGTGGCGGGGAGATCGGCCTCGGCTCTCGGCAAGGTTGCTGGAGAATCAGCAGCGTGACCCAGCGTGTGGGCCCTGGAGTCAGCTGGCCCACTCACTCTAAGGGTGAGGAGATGGCGACCAGACGACACTGAGCCCAGTGACTGGCACGTGGCGATTACTGAGTGATCCGACTCGTGGTAAATGCAGCCCTTGGTTGGTGGATGGTAGGAAGGTGGTACGTCCGCCACTGGGGAGAACTCACCAACTCCTGGTGATGCCGGGGTCACCCAGCGGACTGCACGTGACCTCCTACCTTCCCACCATGGCCCGGCTCCCTACACTCCCTACCCACCACCCCCCAGCTTCCGGCCAAGCGCCTGCTCACCAAGGTCCATGTTTCGAGTCCGGGGGTTACACTGCTTGTAACCCTTGCAGCTCCTCAGCTCCATGAGCTGCACGTGCAGCTGGTTGAGGACATCCCTGTCCAGCGTGTTCACCGCATTCATCAACTGGTTGGAACAAGAGGTGATCAGCGTGGTCAGTGCAGGGACCCCCATTCAGCCTCTGCCGACCAGGGGACTTCCCCCAGGCAGGTGGGGACCCAGGCGCTCTGGGGCGGTGACCTTCGTTCTGCAAGGGCCGTGGTTGGGCACGGTCGGGGCTTCCCCTCCCCCCGCTGTGGCTCACTTTCCTGACCAGCGGCTCCTGGAGCTCCGTGCTGCCCTGTGGCTAAGCCTCCACTCGCTGCCCCCCTGCTCCTCCCACCCGCAGGTGGCCACTTGGTGGAGGGAGGGGGAGGGGGCCTGTGTCCTCGCCTCATCTGGGAGCTACTGGTGATGGACCTGCCGTACTCTGCCACCCTCTTTGATGACCCACCTAAGGAGAAAGACAGGAGCCTGTATGGCAGTTACGACAAAACAGGACCATGGACTTGCTAGCACTTAAAACTCAGGTTCCCTATAAAGTGACTGCAGGCTTTTCTCAAAACCCTGAAATTGGATGGTGCTGAGAAGCTCTAGTGTCAAGAGCTCAGTGGCGGCCACCTGGTTCCGAAGGGACACATGCAGTCCACCTGCCAGAGACTTGTGGCTCCTTTTTGTCTTACATGTTCTGGGCCACTGTGGTCGTGTGTGTGTTCAGATGACTGAACACACGGTAACAGGAGCGCCCCTGAGCGTTGGCTGTGCCCTGTTACCCGTGTGGCCCCTGCAGGCACCCGAGTGTGCGGAGTTTGGTCTGACCCTAAGGACCCCCCAGCGCCCTCCAGTTCTGGGGAGCAAGCCCGTGTCACCGCTGTCAGCTGCCTACTTGGAGAAGCTGTGTAGGACCCAGGTTACAGGTGCAGGAAGATGGGGGAGGGGGGGACAGGGGGCCCGGCGTCCCTTCAGAACTGACTTCTGCCACCTCAGGGACTCAGTGGGACTTGAAGATGTGCTGTCGCTTCCTCAGGGGGCCCAGCCCGGCAGCACCTGTGTCCCGCCCGCCCCCTCCCCTCCCCATCTCTGGCCTGTGCAGCCTGTACCTGGTAGGGGTCCGTGTTGAGATCGAAGTACTCTAGGAAGCCGGTTGCGAATTCGCAGAAGAGGAAATTATGGGTCTCGTTGATGGTCCTCATGCACCAGTAGGTGTTATTGTTGGCGCTGGTGCAGGCACAGAAGGGCCCCACTGCCAAGGGAAGGGAGCGCGNCAGTGCTGGTTGTCGTGCGTGAAGCACGTGAGGCCCGGCATGCTGCACGTGTCGTTGTTCTGCAGTCGCTTGAGCAGCTTGCGCAGTTTCTTCTTGCGTTTCTGCTCCCGCAGCAGCCACACCTTGTCCTTCTGCAGACCCTTCCTAGGGGCACACAGGGCCACACCCCTCACACCTCCCTCGGCCCCCACCTGCAGCCTCCTGGGGGGCCGTGCCCCCTAGCCTCCGCTCTCCCTGCCTCGAGCCCCGCGCACAAACGGCGTGGCCCCTCCCCCCCCAAGCCAAGGAACCCTGGCCGAGACCCACTGCGGATCCCAGGCTCCTGGGGCCCTGGCGGGTGGGGCTGCAGCGCCCCGTCGAGCCGCGCTGGGAGTCCCGCCTCTTCCGGGACTTCCCCGGAAGGACTCCTGTTCGCTTTAGGTCCCTGAGCCTCAAACCGCCCTTACCTGAACGGATGCAGACTGGAGCCTCTGTGCTTGAGGCGGCCTTTGTGCTGGGCGTGGTAACTGCAACAGACCCCAGCCTCTGTCAGGGGCTGCTTAAGGGTGGGTGCGTGGGTGGGTGTTCCCTGGGACCCCTGTCCCGCTCTCTGGGGGCAGAGCTGGGGTGGGAACCATCCCGAGAGGGGCAGCTGCCTGGCGGGCTCCTTCCTGCGGCTGCGCTGCGGCCCCGGCTGAGAGCTTCAGGCCAGGCTTGGAGGGGGGTGGGGTGGGGTAAGTCAGCCCGGACTGGAGGCTGCGCCCGGCTCCCCAAGGCTTCAGCCTCATCACCTCCAGGTTGGGGGGCCCCCAGACCCCCGCCCGCCTCGTGCTGACTCAGGGCCAGCCCCGGGGAAACCCGTGGTTTGCGAGCCTCTTCCGGAAAGGTCGCAGGGAAGGCGGATGCACTGTGTGGTGCCGGAGCCACCAGCCACCCGTGGCTCTTATTCCAGTTCAAATACAACCCCAAATTCAGATCCTCAGTTACACCGGCCACATTTCAAGGGCTCAGCAGCCACGTGTGGCTGGTGGCTGCGATCGTGGCCAGCATAGAGTCAGCCCCGTGTGTCATCACATTTCTGCTGGACAGTGAGCCCCGGGCTGGGGTTCCCCGAGCTGGCAACGTGCACCTGGGCCCCAGGGGCTGTTCCCGGAAGGGCTGTCGGCAAAGGCACTTTCCCCTCCTGGGAGCCGGCCCCCCACAGCGAGAGCGCCTCTGACCCCAGCTGTACACCCGGGCGTCCGGCTGGCCACCTGGGCGATGGTCTGGGCCCAGGGACGGCGGCACACGACAACGGACACGTGTATTACTACTGATGGTTTTCCTTACTCTGAGGGAGGAGAGAGGGATCTGAAGACAATGAAAGGAGCCACAGAGGGGAGGCTGCATCCCCCGGGGGGGGGGGGGCTGGGGAGCCCTAGGGACCTTCCCGGGGTCTCCTTGCTACTCCTCACCTGATTTTGTGACAGTCACATTCTTCTGGCCGCTTTTTCTTCAGGTGGCCTCGGACTTCCCTCAGGTTCTTGATTTTGTTCTGCAGGGTTTCGATCTGGGGCAGAGAGCAGGCGAGGGGGCCGTGAAACTCGGGGAGGGGGGCGGGTGGTATCCCCGGCCCCTGCCTGCACTGGGGCTGTCGAGGGGCCCTTGATTCCTTCCCCCTGCTGAAGGGAACAGGCTCCGAGAGCCCGCTGAGCCCACGGAGGACTTGTGTCCGCCAGGCCGTCGAAGGACTAGAGGTCGTGCGAGCGTCTTTACAGCGCAGTGGGGTGTGGTGTGAGCGCTGCCCTGCCCCGCAGCCGCCTGTCTCCTGCTCGAGGGTCTGGGGAGGCCTCTGTCTCCCCGCCCACTGCCCTCACTGACCCCGGGTGTGGCTGGTGGCCCTGCCGAGCTCGTGGTGACGAGAAGGTGTCCCCTGCCCAGACCTCCCTCACCTCGTGGTCGATGTGCAGCTTGTGGTCTTTCCAGGCCTGCAGGGACCGGTAAAGTCCCAGGTCGCACTGGACCGTGTCGTTCTCCAGGATGTAGCACCTGCTCGGGACGGGGGCACGCATGCCTCTGAGGGGCTGAGGAGACCGCGCCGGGGGCCTGAGGTGGGGGCGCCCCCGCCAAGGCCCCACCTGCCCCCTCCACGCCTGCCCTCTGCCTGGGCTCTCACCGGTGGGTCACTTTAATGGGGTTGGGGGCTGAGTAGTCGGGGAGGCCTCCAGTGCCGCTGAAGTCCCCGGCGTCCTTGTCCGGGTCCTCGGGGGCCCCTGGCCAGTGCCGCTTGGTAAGGTTGCGGGGCTGGGGTGCGTCGTCCAGGCCTCTGCGGCGCACCCCGCCGTCCACCCCGATGGTCGCTGAGCGGACGGAGCGGTTCCGGGCGTAGCTGGCCTTGTACTCTGTGGGCGTCAGCGGGAGGCTGGGTGAGGGGGGCTGGGCAGGCGGCCGGGCTCCCTGGGCAGCGGACTGCCGATCCAGGGGCTTGGAAAAGAGCCCCGTGGGTTCAGCTGGGGACACAAGGCTCAGAGCTAAAGAGGAAGAGGCCTGGGGTAGTCCCCAGAAAGAGCTGTGCGTGGACACACACGGTCTGTCCGTGTCATGGAATGTTTGGCCACAGGGGACCCAGCCTGATACCAGCTGCTGGGGGGGTGGGGGGAGGGGCACCCGCATCGTGCTCCATGACCGCAGCCACGCACGAGAGGTCCCGTGTTCTGTGGGTGTGTGTTCGGAATGGCCAGAGTAGGTAAAGACCTAGAAACTGAAAGCAAGTTAATGGCTGCTATGGGACGGGGGAGACAGTACAGGGGTTCTCTTTTGGGGTGACGGGAAGTTTTGGGACTAGACAGAGGTAAGTGGCACGCCCCACGGTAAATGCAGTACATGCTTCTGAATCATAGACCTTACATTTGTAGACTTTACCAATTTTACAAACTCTTTTTAAAACTGTAGACTTTAAAATTGTAAAAATGGCAGATTTTCTGATGTGTGAACCTCAATAAAAAAAGATGAAAAGACAGAATGTGGATATGAAATCATTAAATAAGGAGATTGAGTCAATTACTCAGAACCTTCCCAACGAACAGAAGTGTAGGACCAGATGGCGTCACTGCTGAGTTCTACCAGATACTTCAAGAAGAATTAATACCAGCCCTTCTCAAACTCTTCTAAGAAACGGAGGAGGAGGAGGGAACACTTCCAAACTCATTCCATGGGCCGCCATGACTCTGCTACCAAAAACGGACAGGGACGCCACAAGACAGAAGTACCGACCACTTTCCCTCATGAACGCAGATGCAAAACCTCTCAACAAAAATGTCACAAACCGAATTCGATAATATGTGAGAAGGCTCATACACCGTGACAAAGTGGTGGAATATTCCAGGGACGCAAAGATGATTCCCCATCTGCCACCAAGCCCTTTAGCGACACGAGGGAGAAAAATTGCACCATCATCTCAATGGGTGCAGGAAAAGCATTTGACAAGATTCAGCAGCCATTTAGGATGAAAATCTGTCAGATGAGGAGGTTAATATCCAAAATACGTAACAACTCCTGCAACTCAAGAGCGAAAAACCAAAACGATCTGATTAAAAAATGGACAGAGGACCTGAAGAGACATTTTCCCAAAGAAGACCCCCCGATGGCCAGCAGGTATATGAAAAGGTACTCACCACCGGGGAAATGCAGATCAAAACCACAAGGAAATACCACTTCACACCTGTTTGAATGGCTATCATGAAAAAGCCCAGAAATGACGAGTTATTGGCAAGGATGTGGAGCAAAGGGAACTTGCGTGCGCTGTTAGGGGGAGTGTGAATTGGTGCGGTCGCTGTGGAGCACAGTATCGGGGTGCCTCAAAAATTAAAAACAGAACTGCTCTATGATCCATCAATTCCATTTCTGAGTGTTTCTCCGAAGAAAACGAAAACACTAACCCGGGATCAGTGGCCCCCTCTTTGCTGTGTACTATTTACGACGGCCGAGACACGGAAACAGCCTGTGTCCTCTGATGGATGAGAATGTGGAGTGTGTGTATGCGCATGTGCGGTGGAATATTATTCAGCCATAAAAAAGGATCAGGCTTCGCTCCTGAGACATCATGGACGGACCTAGTGAGGTTTTATGGTAAGTGAAATAAGTCAGAGGAAGACACATACCCCTGATCCCTCTGATGTGTGGAATCTAAAACCCCAAACAGGAAAACCCTGAGCTCACAGATACATGGAGCAGATTGGTGGGTTCCAGGGGGCGTGGGGTCAGGAGTGGACGAAATGGGTCAAGGGGGTCACAAAGTGCAAACTTCCAGTTCTGAAACAAGTAGGTCCTGGGGATACCAGGTGCAGAAGGGGGACTGTGATGTAATGACACCACACTGCACATCTGGAAGTTGCGAAGAGAGCGGGGCTTCACTATTGTCAGTGCAAGAAGAAAAGTTTTTGTAACTGGTTGGCAATGATGTTGACTACTTACGATCATTTTGCAGTGTATGCAAATATCGAGTCCCACTGCATACCCCAAACTAACACGATGTTCTGGGTCAACCATACCACACGAAGAAACAATGGTAGATGCTAAAGAAACACCATTAATTTGAATCGGAAAAGAAAAACACTAGGTGGCGCAGTCTTCTGGATAGAACAGGGAGCAGTGTGGGGAGGTCTCCCGGCTTCTCGTAGCTTCTCCGTCTGCTTGGCCAGCAGTGAGCTGGATGTTGGCCCCGGCTGGGCAGGGCCATGGAGCTCCACGGCCTTCTTCCATGTTCTAAGTCAGCTATTGAAAACAAGGTGTGCAGGCTAAAGCCAGAGCCTGGATTTCTTGCATCTTCTATATATTAAAAGACATTTTTGAGAGAGAGCGCAGGTGGGGGAGAAGAACAGAGGAAGAGAGAGAGAATCTTAAGCCGACTCCATGCTCAGCACCGAGCCCCACGTGGGGCTTGATCCTAGGACCATGCCTGAGCCAAAACCAAGAGTCAGATGCTCAACTGACAGACCCACCCAGTTGCCCCTAAAAGACAAATGTGATCAAGTTGCTAACATTTAAGAAAAACAGGGGTGGGTGGTCACGGAGGCATGCGGATTCCCAGCTTCCGAAGAGAGAACCAGACAAGCGGCTGCCTGCTTTGCACCCACGGGCCCGCACGGTAGGCTGGGCAGGAGCTGGAGCCGCTCCTTAGACAGGCGGTGTGTCCCCCTGGGGCCACAGTCCCCACCCTTCCCTTCTGTCTTAAACTCTGCACACGTCCCTCAGGTCCGGCTCTGCTGTGCGCCACGTCTGCAGCCCCACTGGTCTAAACGCACCTCTTTTGGGAGAAGGGTCCGGAGCCCTGCACGGCCCAGGTTTCTGCTGTGCTCCCAACGGCCACCAGGTGGCGCCCAAGGCACAAGAGCCGGCTGGAGAGGGCAGGTGGTGGGTGGCTCTCCCCCTCCCACGTGGCCCCCGGGCCCTGGGCTCCAGGATCTGCTCCCGACGTCCCCACTCTTGGGCCGGATGTTTCTGTCTTTCAGTTCTCAGGCTCCTATCAGAGACACCGGGACCAAAGCATCTGGGGTCCAGGTCCGGGAGAGCCGTCTCTTAGCAAAACGTTGGGGCCTTTTCTGGCCGCAGGCAGCTCCCTCCTCGGCCGTTTCCTCCCTACGTCTCCCTGAAGCCACGTACCTGGGCCCCCGAGGCACAGAGTCTGAACGGTGTCCCTGTGGGAGCAGGTCCTTCCCGCCTATGACGGCCCTACTCTAGGGCCCTACTCGGCAGGTTCCTTCTGCCCCTTTTGTGTTGCTTGGTCAGGAATCAAGTGCTTAATCTTCCCACCTCCACCCCAGCCAGAAGCCCAGGGACCCCGCGCGATGGCCTGACGGCCGAGCCTGGCCCTCCGCCCGGTTTTGTAAATAAGCTACCAAGTCCCCGGCTCTTTTCTCGCTCCAGTGCCCGAATGGAGAGGTTGTGGGAGAAGCTGTTTAGCCTGCAAAGCCTCAAATATTTACTCTCTGACTCTTTACAGACAAGGCTGCCAGCCCTGTGTCAACCTTTGCCGGGACTTGAAGCCACGCCGCTCGCTCTCCTGGCCTCCCTCGCGGTCCTCTGCTCCCCCACCCCGCAGGCTGGGTACGGAGGGACTCCATACCCCCGTGGCCGAGGGCAGAGGCTCTGGAATCTGAGGCTCGGGTGCAAGTCCCTAGCAAACGCGTGGCTTCGGACAGTGCGGCGGAGCCCTGAGCAGCTGCGTTCCCGCCACGGTCCCTGACCTGCAGGGACTTTTTCGCAGGACGACATGAACAGAACTGGTAACATTTTCAGCACCCGGAAGCTGGCATCAAGCAGCTGCTCTGTGGTCAGGGGGCTCTGCAGCCGTGACGGCCTCGTCCAAGGTCACGAGCTGGGCCCATCCACCTCCCTGGACTCTCCCCAGGCCTGGAACCTGCAATTAGGCCTGTTCCTTCTCCACACTCAGCTCTCACTTACGTGCCAGCCGACCGCCCACCCTCTCCCTCCTGGTCAAGCCACTTCTTTCATTTCCTCCACGAATTTTGCACCGACAGACGTGGTCTTCCCGCACCTCGTCTCATCCGCGAGGCCCGATCGGCGTCTGTCCCATACAACTCCCTAACCTCCGCGTCCGGCACGTCCTGGGCCAGCCGGCCCGTCCCCTGGGCTGTGGCGAGCTGAGGTCGGAGCTGCTCTAAACTGGGGCTTCTCCGCCTCAGAACTTCAAACACTCGAGGCCAGATAACCCCTTGCTGGGCAAGACTGTCCCGTGTGCTGGATGTGTAGCCGCACCCGGGTTCCACCCCCAGGGGCCGGGAGCACCCCCATCGCAGAGCTGTGGCGGCCACGGGGCTGTGTCCACACCGGGGGCAAAACTGCCACGAGCCTGAGAAGCCTGCTCCAGCCTGGCTGCTCGGAGAGGGACGGCAAGTGCCTTTTTGGAGGCCCTTGTAGGAGGAAGAGTGTGGGGCCAGTGGATGGGGCTTGGGCCCCCAAAGCGGCTGTGTGACCGGGGCTTTCCTGTCCGTCATAAGGAGGGTCACCCGCCTCCGTCCCTGGGTTGCCGTGGGTGGACTGGAGTCTCAGCTGCTTTGATACATTTTCTTTCCTCTGAGCATTAATGGGGATCGGGGTGGGGGTGGGAGCGGAGCTTAACTGAGTCCCAGCTTCTCATGCTGTTTAAAGATTAGGCACCGCGCTGTGTGCCGTGTGCCGAAGCGAGGGGACGGCAGCTGGAGGGGCTCTTGGAAACACAAATCTGAGCCCCGCTCCTCTGTCCCGGGCTTCCTGTCTCAGAGGAAGGGCTCTGCGGGCCCCTCTCCCGCCGCCCTCTCCCCTGCCTCGGCTCCTGCTCCCTGCAGCGCTCAGCACACTGCCCAGTGACCTGTCTCCTTTTCGTTCTGCCCTCGCCCCGGGGACGCCCCCCTCCCTTCCGGAGGGCCACCCGCGGGGCTGTCTGAACAAAGGAACGGGGCTCCCCAGGGCTCCCCAGGCACGATCCCGCCCCCCCTTCCCCCCTTCCCCGCTGGGCCCAGGGCCGCTGCACTTACTCTTCTTGAAGAACTTCCGGCGCCCGGCCAGGCTGAGCTTGTAGTCGCTGCCGGCACAGACGCAGGCCTCGCCGCCCTGCCCGTAGTACTTGGGCACCAGGTTGGACAGGGCCCTGCCCCCCAGCCGCGCGGGGCCCTTGCACTTGTGCAGCTTCAGCCTCCCCGACGTGTCCTCCACGCACTGCCACTTCTGCAAGACACGGCGGGGCCTCAGGCTCCGAGCCCTGGGCGCGTGCCCACTTCCCCGCGGCCGCCACCCTGCGTTCCCATCCGCCCCGGAGACGTCGCCCTCCCTGCAGCCCTCGCTGGGGCCCTGGGACGGCAGCTGTCTGCTGGGTGCGCTGGACAGACACACACGTCTGTGGTGGGGGGAGCTCAGAGTGGGCAGTGGGGCTGACGTTTGATGGCTGAGCACGGGCCCCAGTCACGGGGAGGCCCCCCAGGGGAGACACCAGGCCGGTGAGAGGGGCTGGGTGTTGAGACTGGGGTCCTGGAGGCCCCGGAGCCTCACAGCTGGGGCTGTGGACTGATGCCTCCAGCGGGCCCGGGGCCCAGCCCCCACCTCCAGCGCTCTCCCCTTTGGGGCAAGCGGCACACTCTGCTGATGCTGATACCTGCCGCTGTCCAGGGCTGCCTGACCTCCAGTCTCGGGGGGGAAACTGATGTGCAAAGGGGGAGATCTGCGAACACTCCGGGGGACAAGGGCCCCGGGCTCAGCAGCTCGCTCCTCGTGGCTCAGAACTGGGATCAGAGCCCTCCTGGGATGTCCCGGCTCGCGGCTCCGGGAGGGCAGGGGGCTGGTGGGCAAACGGGGTGGGGGCACGGCCCCAGGGATGGGCCGCCCACTTGCCACCTGTGAGAAGCCCACCTGGCTCAGCCCTGACAGCCCGCAGGCCCTTGAGACATGGGATCTGAAGGCCCTGGTTTTACTCGTACTTATGGGTGAAATGGGCGCACATCTCCAGGCCTGAGTTACCGCGGGTGAGGCTCAAAGTGCCAGCCGGCAGGCTGAGGCAGGGACACATGTCCGACACGCCTGGGTGGCCGGGCCACCCTGCCTCCTTCCCGGCTCATCAGCCCTCCCCACCCCTCCCCTGCCCGAGCCCACCTTGGCCGTCGAGGCCTCAGAAAAGCCGACTTCAGACTCTCCCACCAGCAGTCCCAGCCCTGCGGTCTCTAACTACTGTTTGGTTGTAAATTTCCTAATATTTCTCTTGCAATCAACTCACTTTTTAAAAACCTTTATGTATTTACAAAGGCAATTTCCTATCACTCCCATAAATGGGAAGCCAGCAGAGAGAGGCTCCTGTAAAGCGAATACAATGAAAATAACAGAGCGTCTGACTCGTAAGTGCTGTGCCAAGGCCCTGCGGCCACTGCCAGAGGGGGCTGAGCAGGGGCTGAGGAGCTACAGACACACTGGCACCCACAGGGCCCTTCCCTGATGCGATCAGGATGGGGTCCCCTTCTGAGCGTCACCGGTGCCAGCCGGCGTGACCCGGGGTGTCACTCATCAGCCAAACAGCACACCTGCAGACCCGCGGTGGGGGGAGGGGGGGAGACGGAGGGCAGGAGCCTCACTCCTCACCTGTCCCAGCTGCTCACACGCAGTCTGGTACTCGGCACGCTGACACAGGTCTTTCACGCGCTGGTACTTGGGCAGGAAGTTCTCCTCCTGAGTGTCCGCTTTGTCGCTGTCCCTCCTGTGGAGCAGTTTGCTGTGGGGCAGAGAGCGGGACATGGGCTGGCCTCTGGGCGGGGGAGGGGCCTGTGGCCACCTCCGGGGCACAGCGTGATGTCACCGCAAGGACGCTGGTCCATCGGGCCCATCGTCCGACTGTGAGGAGGCTTAAGACGTGGGATGTGCTCGGAAGCCCCCCAAGCTCCAGGAGTCGGCGGTAAACGAGAAAGGGATGTTGTGCAGGCAGGAGACTAGGTCTCGGGGGTACATGCGGCCCGAGACTCAAATTCTGTGCAGCCACGGGAACAGGGAACGGGCTCCTTTGTGTCTAGGGGGCCGTGGACAGATACCCGCGCGAGTCACTGCTCGAAGGGACGAGCAGCTGTGGCCGCTCACTGTCCCCGCAGTGAGATCTTCCATGCCACGAAGCTGCCAGGAGCTTCTGGGATGGGCAAGTGNGGCTCCAGGACCTGGCATTTACCCTCTCTCCACCAGGAAGGAGTCCCGCCAGACCCTCATCTTCTTCTTCAAGTGAAACCTGGAGGGGAAAAAAAAAGCACACTTTCACCTTCTCATCGACGTGGGGCTCACGCGTCCCCATCTCTGAGGGGCAGGGACGGTGCCTTGGTTCACAGCACAGACTCGGGGCTCCAGGGGCACGTGGGGGCATGGGCCCAGCGGGGTGCCCGAGAGGTCTGGGTGCTCACACCCCGCACGGGGCCGAGCTGCATCCTCCCCGGAACAGAGACGTGGGTCAGAAGGCGGCAGGGACACAGGTGGCCGGGGCCGGGGGCCGGGGGGGATTTTCTTCTCTGAGCCTCTACGTTTGGATTGTGTAATCTGAGTGTGTGTTCCATACGATTTCACTCCACTGCCATTTCCCAGAGAGAGAGGCTCGGGTTACCAGAAGCTTCTATCCTGCCCCCCACTCCCCGGTATCCTGGCTCCCAAGCCATTGCCCCTGCTGCCCCAAATATGCCCATTTTACACCCGTACGGCTCGGCTCAGGAAACCTCAAAGGGAGGAGGCTCGGTGGAGGTGGCCCCCTAGGGAGCCGCCACGTGTGTGGGGACAGTTCACGCCAGGGCTGCACGGGGCCCAAGCAGGAGGTTGAGACAGTCTGCACTTTGGGGCGGCCGCCCTGTGGCAGTTACGGTGCCGGCCACCAGGTGTCGCTGCTGCCACACCGGTGGCTGCGTCCACCTCTCCTGCCCAACCCCAGACTGCGCTCGCCTTCCTCCCCGACTAGTTTGTTCCGGTCTCCCCGTTCTGCCTCCGGAGAGGTGTCCCACCATCGCAGCGTCGGGCACCGGGGCCTCGGGGCAGGGGGACGGGGAGGCCAGCCTCGAACCTGGAGTCTCCTCGAGTCTCCACGCCCAGACTTACAGAGACCGCCAGCGAGTGGCCTGACCTCGCCGGGATCCAGGTCCCCAAGCGGCCAGCTGGGATGGCAGTGACGCCTGCCTCAGCGTGGTCCTGTCGCTGTTACTGTTTCAGGTTTTCTACGGGTTTAGCCCCTGGAGGGTCCTCAGCCGGTCACCTCGGCCACAATCCGATGGGAAGATGGGAGTTTTGGGGGGCGTCCTTCCCTCCCACGGCAGGTAAGTGGTGGNACAGAGACCCACACGGTGTGGCCTGGAGGGCCCGGCCCGGCCCCGCCCCCCTCACCGATTCACCGGCCGCTCCGCATCCAGCAGCTTGAGGATGGACTTCCCGTCCATGTCCGAGGGGATGTCCAGGCCTGCGATGTCCAGGATGGTGGGGGCCAGGTCGATGTTGAGGACGATGTGGGGGTTCCTGAGGGAGGTGGGGAGAATGGCACTCGGCCACCCGGGGCAGCCCCGGCCTCGCTTGGGAGGAGGGTGGCCAGAGGGATGGGGGTCGCTGGAGGCTCATGCCCCGAAGGGGGCAAGCGGTGATGACCTCCCTCGCCTGCACCCCAGCCCCCCAGGCTCCCTTCTGCTGAGCCTCAGTTCTCCACACGGACCACAGGGTGCCGGCAGCAACAGGCCTCTGCTTGGCTGCTTCTGCCAGGCATGCCCTCCCTGCCTCCCACCGCCTGACCGGAGGACACCCACCTTTAAGGGCCACTCTAGACCCTGGACCTGCCCCCAGACCTGTCTCTGAACCACCTCTGAGGCCAATACTGACCGCCTGCTATTCTTGGCCAGGCAGGTGTGTGGCCTCAGGACCTTTGCCCCTGCTGTTCCCTCCGCTGGAATGTCCTTCCTCCAGATGCCAGAGGAACACCTTCCCCAACTCCTTAGGTCTCTATTCAGCAAGTACCAAGGAAGCCCCGGGACAGACTCTAAAGGGGCCCCTCAATCCCTGCCCTCCAGCGTTTGCACCTCTGTGTGATCCCCTCCCCCCAAGGGCGGGCCAAACCAACAATCTGGGAGGCGGGCTGGGCGACTTCAGGTCCTCTGCACTTGAACAACCTCGTCAAGTGGGGATGCGGGTCCCCCCCAGTCCCCCCGAGTCGGGCTCCAGCCCTGCTGAGTCTTTCTTTCAGTACAAGCAGATGAGGCCAGGCTGGGCCCAGACTTCTGATCCGCGGAAACGGCAAGATAGCACACGTGTGTTCTCTTCCCCTGCCGAGTTTGTAACGATTTGTCATTGTAGCACGGATCACTAACGCGGGCCCTTCCCGAGGACCCCTCCCTGTGCTCCGGTCCCTCGCCGAGGCCTTCTCACCCCCAGGGACATATATTTGAGTCATTCACCGGGCTTATCGACGGGTATCCAGTCGGGTCTAACTGACACTTTCATCTGTCTAGCTCACTCATAAGCCCCTAGCATTTTACACATAGAACACATAGTAGGTGCTCAATAAGTCATGAACTTAGTGACTTTTGCTATTTATCCCTACCGGACATGTCACTTCTCCTGTCTCCTGTTTCTACCTGTTGGTGTGCCCAGCGTGGTGGTAAGTGACTTTAGGGACGTGCCCACCGCGGGGGTGGGCCCCTAGTGAACGAACGATGGCCGTGCCGGCAAGCTGGTTGGGTGTCCCCACCCCGCTCCCCGGGCTGAGGGAAAGGGTAGGGGTCTAGGGGTTTCAGTGGGCTTTGACCCCTCCCTGCTCCTGAGCGCAGCACCTTGTGAGCACGGGCAGGTGGCCGGGTGCTGGCGCAGCTGCTTGGTGGAAGGGCTCGGGCAGGCAGGTGGAGCCGAGAGGCCTGCCGGGCGAGCGGGCGCCAAGCCGGATGTGGGCACCGCGCCGCTGAGGTGGCCTGAGGGCGACCAGCAGTCTCGCTCCCCAAGACCGGGTGGGACGGAGAGGACTGCTTTCCCCACCCAGCATCGACGCCCTGCACCCTGTCCCGCTCAGATCCCACGACCCGATGTATCTGGCCTGGTCCCTCGCGGCTTTCCATCACGCTGGCTACAGTGACCGGTTCGGGGATGGATACGTGACCCAAATCAGGCTGGTGAGGGTCAGCCTTAAGGCTTCTGGTCAAATCGCGGTTTAGTTTCTGAAACCGGATGGCTGAAAGTCACGGTGTCTGCCACCATGAGAGAAGAGCCCGCCTGAGAATGAAGCTGGCTGAGGGGTAGACGTCACTGTGTGACTGCTGGATCCAGCCATGCCTGAAGCCAATATAGCCTTGGACTTTCCAGTTACTTTAGTTCTTGTATTCCTTTTTTTTAAAAAAAAATTATTTATTTTGACAGAGAGAGAGCGAGAACGAGTGGGGAAGGGCGAGAGGTGGGGGGGGGGGAGACAGAAAGAGAGAGAGAGACAGAGAGAGAGAGAGAAGAGAGAGAGAGAGAGGGAGAGAGAGAGAATCCCAAGCAGGTTCCACACTGTCAGCGTGGAGCCTGACATAGGGTTCAAACCCACAAACTGTGAGATCATGACTTGAGCCAAAATCAAGAGTTGGCTGCTCAACTGACTGAGCCACCCAGGCGTCCCAGTTGCTGTATCGCTTTTATCTTATTATTTCTTTGGTCTTATCTGGTTTCTGCTTGCAACCGAAGGTGCCCCAGCCTTCGGCCCCAAGCCTGACATTACACTTTCTTGTCCACACGGGGTATGGTTTTGGGTCCTATGAACCTTCAGATCAGAGACTCTGAAGCTGACCAAAGCCACCATGTCAGTGCCAGCGGAGTCTTTAGTGGGCCAGGCTTTTTTCTATTTACTGGGGTGGCTCAAGGGTTCAGAGAGGCTGCCTGGCTTGGAAGCTCAGCTCCTCCTTTCGATGTGTCGTGTGCCCTCAGGCACCCTAACCTCTCTGTGCCTCAGGAGATGGGGTAGTAGTAACCTCTCCCCCACAGGGTCGCTGGGACACCTCCACGGTGACACGGCCATACAGGGCTCAGACCCAGGCTGCAGGATACGGGAGGCTGCACACCCCCACCTTCCGGAGTGGTCACCAAGCATTCCTTCCAAGGGACGGAAGTCAGGCCAAAGGAGTGCCTTATGGGCCACTTATCTGCATTTCAAAAAACCCATCCCGAGTTGGCCTGATCTGAGGGAGGTGCTGCTGTGAGCTGCCTGCCCCAGAGGCGGCAGTTTGCAGCCGTGTGCGTCCCCGGGACAATACAGGGCCCTGAGGAAGGACGGGAGGGAGGCCGGATCCCTCTGAGCCGCAGCCGGAGCTGGGCAGGCATCCCCGATGAGGCGGCAGCGCC
Source organism: Crocuta crocuta (assembly GCF_008692635.1). NCBI lineage: Eukaryota > Metazoa > Chordata > Mammalia > Carnivora > Hyaenidae > Crocuta > Crocuta crocuta. The sequence goes on along the minus strand of NW_027527548.1, from coordinate 546,045 downwards.
CTTCCCTGAGGACCACCCCAAGGCTCCCCCAGGCCCCACGGAAGTCAAGGCGGCCCCCCCACGCGCTGGCAGCGGCGTTCGTGCAGACCCCTGACTCCCTGGCGCGGGGCCAGGCCGCACGCCGTCTGTTTTCACAGGTGCTGATGGTCTCTCCTTCCCCAGCACAGGGTACACATGGGTCGGAACCCACCCCGGGTGACATCATCACTGTTTCCCTTGGCGCCGAGGCTCACCTGCCCAAAGAAAGTGCCGCCCGCCGGAGGGGCTTGGGGGCTACACGGTTGGGCCACCTGCCTCTTGCGCATGGGGGGCGGCAACGGAGCCCGGAGGCCTCCCTGGACGTGGGGGGCCCTGGGGCGTGACGCACTTACAGCGAGCCAGCCTCCACGTTGGGGCCCCTCACGTAGAACGGGACCCTGATGTCAAACTCATACGGCATGGACTTGCCCTTCACCAGGCCGAACTGGCCGATGTGGTAGCCGTGGTCGGCGGTGTACACGATGTAGGTATTGTCCAGCTCGCCCGTCTCCACCAGCATGTTGTAAATCTGAAACGCAGGGCGGGGGTCGGTGAGGGGCGCAGGGAAGGGGTGCGGGTGTCCCGCACCCTGCTGGCCGGGCCCTCCCAGAGGGTGGAGAGGTGCGTGCGCTCGCAGCCCTGCACCTCCGTCACTTCCCGCCCACCTTCTTCACAGCGCTCCTGTCTTTTCTGCATGTTCGTGGCTCGTCTGTCCCCTGAATTAGAACGTGAGCTCCATCAGGACAGGGACTCTGGTCACCTTGTTCTCTGCTGTATCCCATGGCACTGGCACTTGGCCAGTGCCACTGCACAAACGAACGAACGAACGAATGAATGAAGCCAGACTGTGGCCTGGGGCAGGCGCTGGTGATGTTCAATAGCGCTGTCCTACAGAACCTTCTGGAACGTCAGAACCCGTGCTGTCCAATATGGCAGCCACCAGTCACATGTGTGTACTGAGCACCAGCACTGTGGCTTGTGTGACTGGGAGGCTGAATTTTAAACTGTACTGATTTTGATTAGATTTAAATAGCCGTGGATAAAAAGAAACGTATATACAGATATCTATACAGCGGAACATTACTCAGCCACGTAAAGAAGTTCTGATACGTGCTATACACACCGACAGGCACAGATACACCTCGAAGACGTGATCCCAAGTGAAACAAGCCAGACCCAAAAGACCACGTATGTAGACAACCAGAAGAGGCAAAGCCACAGAGCCGCGCAGGTTAGGGCCACCTCAGCACAGAGGGTGAGGAGGCCGCGCGGAGCTGGGGACCGGCGCGGGGCCCCTTGCTGGGGTAAGGAAACGTTCTGGACTTGACCGTGCTGGGCACACAGCTCTGCCGATATATCAGGACCACTGAGCTGTACGCTCCGATTGTGTGAATTTGAGGGTACGTGGATTATATCTCAACTAAGCTGCTCAAAAACGTGTCACGGGACAGACCTCGCATGAAAGTTTCGCGGAGGCAGAGGCGCTGCGGCGGGACAGCGCAGGGCCATCTCCCCGGGTCTGCGACACTGCCCGCTCGCGCTGCCTCCGGTGCCAGCTCGCTCCCCCGGCCACGCTCGGCGCGGCGGGCTCGGAGGGGGGCCTACCGTCTCCATGGAGTCGTCCACCGACATGAGGGTCTGGAGGCGTTTCCGCTGCAGCATGTTCGTGAACTCCATGTGGATGGGCTTCATGGGCCCCGTGTAGCGCATGATCCAGTGCTTGTCCGGGTTGGGCGCGTAGTTGTAGCTCGGTGTGCTGGGGGGGGAGGGGGAGGGCAAACGTACCCCCAGGTCAGGCCGGGTGCCGGCCCCCCCTGCGGCCCCGTTCCCCCCACTCCCCCTGCACTGCGTGTGCACCGCCGCGGCGCATCGTGGGCTCCACTAAAC
>NW_027527548.1:542957-544114 GCF_008692635.1 Crocuta crocuta | reverse complement strand
GTGCCCAGTGCTACACCCAGAGCCACACTGGGAGACCCATCAGTCTCCCTGTTCGGCTCTGCCCGCCCACCCACTACATCAGGGCCAAGGTCACAGTCAAGCGTGAGTCCTTTAACACCTCCCCGGAATTCAGAAGGCTCTCTTTTTAAGCAGGGAGAGGCTCACATCCACACATCCAGAGCCTCCCGGGAGGCCAGGGCCCCCTACTCGGATTTCTTAGCCTTGCATTGATTTTTCAGTGACCTCGGCAACTGCGCATCTGTGATGATTAAGGCACGACTAGCGCATTTCCTTTTGCAATAGATTTGGATTTAAAAAATAAAAAGAAAAAGGAAGTTGTCTAAAAAGTTAGGTCAATAATAGTCACGCGCGTATGGGGCCCCTGAATGTACACGTGCCACAATTATTCTTCCCCTTCCCTCTCTTCTCCCATCTATGGAAGAGGAAACAGAGGGTCAGAGAGGTTCCACAGTCTCTGTGGGCAGGCGGTGGAGCCAGGGGACTCCGTGACTTCTGCTGCCAGTCGGCCACCGAACAAAGACCCGTACCCTCTGACTTCTACGGAGCACTTGCTGCTTACCACGCAGGGCCCCCTCGAAGGGCTCACGGCCCCCTCCCCTCTAACACTCCCGTCCGGTGCTGTGTGTATCGGCCTCATGAGAAAGGAGGAGACTCAGGTCCAGAGAGGGGACTAACTTGTCAAAGGCAGAACTGGGGTTTGAACCCCAGGACTGGATAAGGTCGCCCACCACCCCAGTGACACGCGGCCCGTCTGGAGACCCTCCTATTCAGAAGTGCTTGGGCGTGACTTTGGCCAAGACCCTCCTGCTGGAGGATAAAGCCGTAAAATCCCCTCAGGTCTTACCCTCCTGGTCAAGGCTGAAAATAAAGTTTGAGCTTCAACTGCCTGAAGACAAAAGGCTTTTCAAACCGGCTGTTAAGCGGGCAAGAGGCTGCGAGCAGGGAAGACAGGGAAACCGGCTGTGCAAACAGGCTTCGTGGAGGCGGCGGAAAGCTCTGTCTCACCTGCCCCCCTCCCCCCCCCCAGGACCTTCCCAGCCTCTCGAATATCAGGTCGTTGGGGCCCCGATGGTTGTGGAGACCGTTGCTATGTAGAGCAGGGGGTGGGGGTGAGTCACAAGCCTTTTGATTCCTTC
>NW_027527548.1:541420-542867 GCF_008692635.1 Crocuta crocuta | reverse complement strand
GGCTGGTCTCCCGCCGCTAAATCCAGCCCAGCCCCCTCAGCCTCCTTTGATTAAGAGCAAGGCCCCCCCGCCTGTGGGCCGGCTCAGGGCCTGACCCGCTTGTAGAACATTCCGAGGAACAAGCCCCCACCCCGCCCTCCCCCACGCAGGAGCTGGCAGGGGGCTGCTGGGGGCCGGGGCTGCGCGGACACAGCCTCCGAGCTGTTTGGCCAGAGGGGAAAATCGGGGAAAATCGTTCCCGCAGGCCCAAGGGGCTGCATTTCAGGATGCAATTCTGAGCCATCAGCCCTGAATCTATTAGATTCTATTAGGCTGGTGTCTGCCCTCGAGAAGAGGGGCGACAGTGAGGGGTGGGGCTCTCAGGGGTCTGCAGGGGAAGGGGGGGAGGATTTCTGAAGCCCTTTCTCTGGGGACCTCTTTTGGAGTCGGATCTCCGGGAGGCTGCAAGGGCCTGGGGACCCTGTCGGCCCAGCGCTGGCTTGTCCGTCACCTGCGTAAGGCCAGGCTCCTCCGCGGAGAGAGTCACATTTTCCGAGGAGCCCAGCCATTTGTTGAACAAAGAGGGGAGGCCTCACCTCCTCAGGAATCTGAGGAATGTCTGGTGTGCTCACTACAGGGCCTGCAGGCTCGCNTGGGACCTGCTGTGCATCTGCAGCACCTGGCTCCCAGGGGTGGTAGAAGGTCCGTGAACCCACAATCAGATGCTACCCCTCAAAGGAAGCTCTGGGGGCTGGTGGGGGTTACGGGGTGTGTGTGTGTGTGTGTGTGTGTGTGTGTGTGTGTGTCTAGGTGTTTCGGTATGTTTATGTATCTGTGTGTCTTCATGTTTGTGTGTTTGTGGGTGTAGATCTGTGTTTATATGCCCATGTATATGCATCTGTGTCTTCGTATGTCTGTGTAATCTGAGTGTATGTATCTGTGTTTGTATATTTGTGTATCTGTGTGTATCTGTTTGTATCTTTGTGTCTGTGTTTCTGTGTATGTCTGTGTATCTGTATCTTTGTATCTGTGTGTGTGGGTATCTGTGTCTATGTATATGTGTGCACATGTGTGTGCATTCATGTACCTGTGTGTGTGTATCTACATATGCATCTATTTGTATCTTTGTGTATCTGTGTGTATCTGTGCACCTGTTTGTATCATCACGTCTGTTTGTGTATTTGTGTGGGTATTTGTGTGGGTACGTGTTCGTGTGTGCTGTGTGTATCCGTTTGCATCCCTGTGTGTTTGCACAGACGTGTGGAGCAGAGAGCAGGACGGGGCCCTGGGCGGGTGGGGGGCACACGGCGTCAGGCAGCACCTGTGAGAGCCCACGAGGCCGCTGCAAAAACACGACACCAAACTTGAGTGGGTGACAGTGTGACAGGACCTCCTGATAGAAAGATCTGGAACTCTGACCCACCAGCAGGGCCCTGTCCCCCCCCATCCCCCCTCCCACTCCCCTACA
>NW_027527548.1:531821-540997 GCF_008692635.1 Crocuta crocuta | reverse complement strand
TTTTCTCATGTTCAATTTCTATAATTTTCCTTTCAAAGGGAAAATGAACGAGCAGGCAATGTCAAACAATCTCCTCATGGAACCCCAGGGCTGCAGGGGAGGAGGGAAGCCGGAACCTCTCTTAAAGGGGAAGCTGNGGGGGGGGGGGGGGGGGGGGGGGGGGATCAGGAGGTTAACACACCGCCTCATCCCCTCGGAGGAGCCGCTTCGGGCGCTGTCAGAAGGTAATTACAGCCAGGGGTTGAGGAGGGCAACACATTCTGATCATGATGAAAATTAAACACCCGGAATATTCAGGCGGATTCCAAACTGCCCCGTCCATCCAAGGTGCCCCAGTGTCACAGCCAGGGCTGCATGTATCACTGCTATGTGGGAGGTGGCTTGAGGTAGAGAAGAACTTTCCAGAGAGATTCACTAACCAGCTGGAGGAAGGAGGGCTGGACAAGTGGGCAGAGAGACAGGGGGTGTGAAGGGGGGTCCAATCTGCCTTTGCCATTTACCAGCTGCAAGTTAGTTACCTCGCTTCTCTGTGCCTCAGTTTCCCCCTCTGAAATGGGGATGCCAGATGTGGTAGGCAGCATGAGTGACCAAAGGATGTGACACAGCGATGGCATGTCACTTTTCGATTAGGTCACGAAAGACTCCGGCTTCCATCTCAACCTCTGTCTACCCCAGGCCCCCCAGTCTCTTCCTCTATCTTTGACCACTGGCTCTGGGGGAAGCCAGCTACTTACCATGTGGGGAGGACACTCAAGCCACCCTGTGGAGAGGCTGCCTGGTTGAGGGGCTGCCTCAGGCGGCTACGGCCCACCCCCCCCTCCCCGCCACCTTGATCAGAACCTCAGGAGGCTGCTCCCAGGCTCCCGACTCACGGACACTGTGAGGTAATGCACGTTTGGGTCTTTAGCTGCTCAATTTCAGGGTAATTTGTGATGCAGCAAGAGATCCTGAGTATTTCAAGGGTCGTTGTGAACATTCAGGGACTTGGTGCAGCATAAGGGACTTAGCACAGAGCCGGCCACACAGGCCACAGCTCGGTAAAGGCTGGTGGATATATTCATAGCCTGGGAGGCAACGGATGCCTTCTCAAGAAAATGTTTTAAAATGCACAGAATAGGGGTGCCTGGGTGGCTCAGTCAGTTGAGCATCCGATTTGGACTCAGGAAGTGATCTCATGGTTCATGAGTTTGAGCCCCGCGGCGGGCTCTGTGCTGTCGGTGCAAAGCCTGCTTCAGATTCTCTGCCCCCTTTCTCTGCCCCTCCCCTGCTTGTGCTCTCCCTCCCAAAATTAAGCATAAAAAAATAAAATGTATAGCATAAAAGACACAGGATTATGAAGGAAGCCTATTATACCGCAGCACAGTTCTATGCACCTTGGGGGGAGGATGAGGGCCCCAGGTTCAAGCCGGCTGGCTTTGGGCCTCGGTTTCCCCACAGACGAGCAACGGGTTCCTGGGCTCTTTAAGCCAGGAGGATTAGAGAGAAGGTACAGGTCTGTCGCCACCATCAGCGTCCCCAAGCCCGGCCCTCCCGCCTTCAGCTTACATGTGCTGGGACGCGTTGGGGAAGAGGCGTGAGTACTGGGGCGCCGAGTCCTCGGGGCCGTGGGGGGCCGCGTGGCTGATGACCATCAGGACGGGCCTGTGCGGGTACATCTTCTTGGACGTGCGGAAGAAGCTCACGCTGTCGTTGGTGATGAGGTCTGTCAGGTAGTCCTGGGGGGCGGGGAGAGACAGGAGAGGGGGTGAGGAGCTGAGCCCCTGCCCCGAGCATCTGCTGGGGTAGGTGCCCGGCGTCCCCCCGGGGGCACAGCCGTGACCCCACGGACAATCCCCGCGTTCCTCGAGCCCATCATCTGGGGGCAGACACACAATAAATGAGCAAGTACATGGAACCTGAATGATGCTGATGGAGAAAAATAAGGAGAGAGCGGGGGTCAGAGGGGACGGGGGACAAACTGTCGTTCATCATTCATAACAGATACTGAAACACTAGCTCGCACTTTCGAGTGCTTATGGCACACGAGAAGCAGTTCTGTGTTTACCTGTATCAGCTCACTGGAATCCTGGTATAACTGCAGAAAGTAGGTGTGACGATATTTCCTGTTTTCCAGAACAGGAAATTAAGGCACAGGGAACTTAAATGAATTGCCTAATGCTAAATGTTGCGGCCATGCCTCCTGAGTCTTGGTTCCTAAGCCTGAACTCTTTTCAAGGCTCCAGAAACACCACGAAGCAGGGTGGGCGTCCCTTTGTTCCTGGTGTGTGGTGCTGGGGGCAGGGGCGGCTGAACAGGCAAACACAGAATCAAGACAGTGACACGGTGTGACCGATGAAGGAAATAAGCGGCGACCAAGGAGCCGGAGTGGGGGCAGTCAGGGAGGGCCTCCCTGAGGAGGTGACATTTGAGCTGAGACCTGAGTGATGAGGAGCTGGACGTGGGAAGATTTTTATCACTGGTGTTCACCCTCAGCTGCCTGCTGGGATCCTCGGGCGACCTTTGCTGGGCCTACTCCCAGAGAAGCTGGTTTTTTTTTTTTTTTTAAATATTTTTAATGTTTGTTTATTTTTGAGAGGGAGAGCACGAGTGGGGGAAGGGCAGAGAGAAGAGACAGAGGATCTGAAGCGGGCTCTGTGCTAACAAAAGAGAGCCCAATGTGGGGCTCAAACCCACGAACCGTGAGATCATAACCTGAGCCGAAGTCAGACGCTTAACTGACCGAGCCCCCCAGGCACCCCAGAGAGGCTGGTTTAATTGGTCTGTGGCTTTCCTCAGGCCCTGGACCTTTTTATTTTATTTTTATTTTTCAAAGTTTGTTTATTATTTATTGAAAGAGAGAGGGGGGGGGTTCAGGGGAGGGGCTGAGAGAGAAACAGAATCCCAAGCAGGTTCTGCACTGTCAGCACAGAGCCCGCCGATGCAGAGCTCGAAGTCACAAAACCATGAGATCATGACCTGAGCTGAGATCAAGAGTCGGATGCTCAAGCGACTGAGCCCCCCACGCGCCCCCCACACGTTAGACTCTTTAAAAGCTCCCAGGGTCCCCAGCGTGCAGCCAGGACTGAGAATCACTGATCTAGAGGAAGTGTTCCAGGCAGAGGGAACGGCAGGGACTCGGATGCAGGAAATGAACCTGCCACCTGCTCTCGGACTCTCAGCAGAAGGGCCAGAAAAAGCAGAGGTGAGCAGGGAGTCTCCTTAGAGGCAGGCCTGCTTAGGCACCGGGCAGGATGAGACAAGAGCTGGGGCAGAAGTCACGGGCAGAAACCGAGGGCTTTAAAAGCTCAGCTAGAAAGGGCTTAGCCGAGAAGCTGAGCTTTGCCTAAACTCTTCCTGAACGGGGTAAAAATCTTTAGCTGCTCTTCTCTCACGAAGGTAATGAGTTCTTGAATGTTACCTTCTGCTCCTTGGGGAACAGCTCTAAAATGATCACTTGCAAAACGAGATATTATTTCAGAGGAGGAAATGTGAAGGAGTGGGTACAGCTTCTGCCCTGAACGGTATGACGTCACACAGCGGGCGTGCCATGTGTCTAAGATGCGCCTTCGGGGACACTTGCACGCTATACTAAATGCACAGGGATGGTCAGTGCAGTGGCGTTTATAAGGCAAAAACGTATCGCCATGACCGGCAGTAGGAAGGTAATTAAGGAACTTAATGTAACACTGTGCTGTCCAGACGTTACAGGGAAGAGTCCCCAGTTCCTGAGGTGGAAAGTTGTCACAATGTTAAGGGAAAGAGCAAGCTACTTTCAAACCCAGGAAGGTCCCACCTTTTTGTGGAAGGGGAGGAAGGTGGGGGCAGGTGGAGAGGAGAAGCCAAACCCTTAACTTCATATGCTTTTGAGCACCAAGGAAGAATCTAGAAGGCCAGATATCAAAGTGCTGACTGGGATCTGGGATAAAACAGAGGGGAGAAAGTCACTTGCTACTTTGTATATTTTTTCTGAAATACTTTTTATGAATAGTTTTGGGGAGTTATCCATAGAACCTATTACATAAAAATAGCATTACAGATCACCTAAATCAAAGAGCTACTGCTGTTTGTGGAGCATGACCTGAAGGTGCAGGGAAAGTTCTTAAAGTCACAAGGGTAACTGTGGAAATGGCCTTGAGCAGAGGGAAACCAGCAGCTGAACTTTGCTGCCTCCAGCTGGTGGGGCCACAGCTGCCGCCCACAACAGCCCCAACTTCACTGCTTGATTCTGGAACTATACGCCTACTTGGCTGATTAAACATGTTTTTAAAAAAAGCTACAGTGGGGGCGCCTGGGGGGCTCAGTAGGTGGAGCGTCCGACTTCGGCTTAGGTCATGATCTGATGTTTGTGAGTTCCAGCCCCACGTCGGGCTCTGTGCTGACAGCTCAGATCCTGGAGCCTGCTTCGGATTCTGTATCTCCCTCTCTCTCTGCTCCTCTCCTGCACACACTCTCTCTTTTTCTCAAAAACAAATAAAACATTAAAAAAAAACAATAAATAAATAAACAAACTAGAGCTCCCTGGATCTACCGGCATAGACCTTACAGACCTGACCCTGGATGCCAGCGGCTGTAGGAGACGCATGGTGCGGTACCATTTATATACAGGCTAAGAACACAGAAAACACTGCTACATGTCCTTTGAGATCTCTGCCTATGGAATGATGCACAAAGGCATCCGTGGAGATCAGCAGGAGACCGGTGACCTCCCTGGGAGGGGGCAGGCCAGGAAAGGGACTCAGGAGGGTCATACGTGGGCCCCTATAAGCCGTGATATCGCATGTTCAGAAATGTAGGTGTCGTGATGACCGTGTTGGACTCTCGCGGCTGGCATGCGGGTTTCTAGTGCTAAGAGCCGTAAAGCTCTTGACACGGCACCTTGCACGTGGCCGGCTAACATCGTAGCAGTCGTAGTGGTGCGGCAGGGTTTCTGCGCGCCTGACAGCCACCACCTTCCTGGGTCCTCTGCGCAGCCGCTCCTATCCCAGCTCAGCCTTTGCTGACCCCTCTGGCTGCCACAGGATGCCCGCAGTGACACCTGACAAGCTGCACACGGACTGAAGGGGCCCCCGCCCTTGCTCCGGGGTGGGTGGGGAGGCCCTAGGCTGGCCCTTGAGAACACGCCATCTCTCTGGCCACAGCCAGGTGTTGGAGTAAAGGATGAGGGGACCTGGGCCTGGGTGGCGGTGCCATTGCCCAGTCGCGGCAGGCCCAGATTCAACAGACAGGATGTGTCCGTTGGCTGGATGTTTGGAGGTGGGGGTGGCAGTCATTCCCCTCCCTCCCACACACACCCCAGGCCACCCCCTGCCCCCTGGTTTCTGGTTTGGGTGAAGGGAGTAGAGATGGGGGTCCAGGAGAAAGAGAATGTCAGAGCAAAAGGGCGCAAGTGCTGAGTCCAGTTCTGGGCAGGGTGAGCTGGGTGCCTGGGGTGAGCCATGAAGATGTCAGGGATGTGGGTTGTTAACAGGAAGCGTGAGACAAGTGCAGGGACCAAGCAGGCGGAAAGGTGAATTTTCTAGAACCTGGAGATGAGCTGAGAGACTATGAAGAACTCACCTCTCTGCCCCCCTTCAGCCGTGTGGCTGGGCCATTCCCGCTCTCCCGGGTGAGGTACTAGACCTTCCCCTGGGGCGCTCCGGGCCACACCCGTGCAGGTTCTGGGGACTTGGCTCCTAACCGGAGCTTAGCAGCCATGGCTGTCCCCCCCCCTCCCCCCTCCATCCTGATCTCCCACTGACTTTGATCAGTAAACCAAGAGGACCCCAGTGCATCTGTGGAGATCACTAGACAGGGCTCTGGGCAAAAATGCCCATTCCCCCCAACTAGTCATTTAGCAGAGGAAGGGTGCAAGGTGTGGGGTGTGGGGCGCGCTCCCAGGCAGGGGGCGGAGCTCGGCGACAGCCTGGCCCCTCTGGATCCTGGCCTCGTTCCCCAGCCTAGGCCTTTGCTGCGGTTTCTCATTTATGTGCTCACTCAGCACCCTGGGTGCCTGTTCCCAGGGTTCCGGGCTTCCTGTTAAGGGCTGGGGATGTGGTCACAGGTCCCTGTCCCCATGGTGACCACAGTCCTGTGCAGGGTGTGGAAAAGCATTCTCATTAGCCATAAGAAGTCGTCAGGGGACCTGGGAGGGACAGGGAGGTTTTGGCTCACTTACGATTACCTCTGGCTGCTGGGGGGAGGTGGGGACGGGGGGCGGGGGGGACCATGGCTGGCGTAACAGAAGCTCCTCTTCTTGTCTGGACTTGGGTGCCTGGACAAACGTGTCCCACGGGGTGCTTCCTGGGAGATGCTCACACTTTTACCTCTTGTTTGAACTTGGGTGAGATAAGCCAGCTCACCCCAAATCTCTCAGGGCACCTCCCCACATGGGAGTCTCCTGGCTTCCAGGACTAGTTAAATGTCCTGCTTGGGGAGCCCATCTGTGGGCTGTTTTCAGGCTGTGCCGATGAGACCGATGACTTTGCCCCTGAGACCTGGTTTGAGGGCCAGGGAGGGGTGTCGGGGGCGGGGGTTACCTGCACCCAGAGGCAGCCCTCGAGCCTACCTCTTGGTATTTTCGCCACTTAGCAAGTCAACCTTCTGTAACGGAGCGTCTCCTTTTCTGAGCCACTGGCTTCCTTGGTCTAAATTATATTCTAAATCATAACGCTGATTCTGTGCCCTCAATAGCACTTTGTGTTCAGAAGAGATTCATGTCCCTTTAAGGGGCAATCATACTTCATGAAGCCAAGGGCTCTGGAGTCAGAAACACTGGGTTCACACCCCAGCTTTATCACCTGCTATCTGTGGCCCAACCACTCACCTTTCTGCACCTCAGTTTCTGCCTCTAAAACATGAGCCCGATAACAGTCCCTTCTTCAGATGGTGGTGTGAGCATTTAATACATGAATGAAGCACTTAGCAAGGAGCCTGGCACCCAGAAAACCCACAATGAGCACTGGCTTTTATTATCATACATTTGCTCAACTGACCTTCACAGCAACTCTGAGAAGTGGACTTCAGGCCCATTTTACAGATGGGGAAATTAAGGTCACAAAACTAACAAGCAATACCCTCAGAGCTAGACCTCAGGCCTTTGTATATTTTGTTCCATCGTTTCCCCCACCCAAACAAAATCATTAATGCGTATAGGGTGGTATATGCCAAGCATCAAAAACCTTTCTGTAAAGGGTCAGACAGGAAGTATTTGAGGTTCTGCAGGCGGGATGTCTTGTGACAGCTACTCCTCACTGCCATGAAGCAAGAAAGAGCCACTGGGTAAATGAATGTGCATGTCTGTGCTCCAGTAAAACCTCATGCACGGTAAGCTGTACATTTCACGTCATTTTCACATGTCACGAAAGTTGTTTTTTTTTTTTTGCCTTTTTTTTCGCTAGCTAAAAATGTAAAAACCATTCTATGCTCAAAGGTTGGACAAAAACACTTGATGGGCAGGATGTGGCCTGTGGGCCGCCATTCAGAGAGTGGATTTGGCAGCCAGAAGGCCTAGGCTTGGAAACTGCTTGACAACTTACTAGCTGTGTGGCCAAGTTCCTCAGCCTCTGTGTGCCTCAGTTTCCTCACGTGCTGGGTGTGAAGAGTAACTATGGTGAGACATACATGGGTTAATTCAGGTGGAACGGCTCCAACCATATCTGGTGCACATCACATCTATGTGGGCGGGAGTCATTATTCCTCAAGAATGACGCGGCAGTGTTTTCCACGCGAAGAAGAAAACCGTACAAACGAATCTGGTTCCCTGTCATTACTCCTCACCCCTGCTTCCAATCTTGGCCCCCTTTGGCCCTTACCCAGAAGTATTTTCTCAGACACATTGTTACACATGTTAGAGTATTGCTTTCTGCATCTTTTTACATCAGTCAGATCACACGGTGTAATTCATTCGTTCATTTCACACAGCAGTGGAGAAAACAAACTCACATGCCTGCCTTTGTGGGCCTTGTACTCTAATGAGAGGAGATAGATGTTAACAAGCGAACCAGGACAACTTAGAAGAAATGCACAAATTCCTAAACACACATTCGCTGCCAAAATTCAAACAGGAAGAGATAGAAAATCTGAACAGACCCATAACTAGTGGAGAAATAGAACCAGTTATCAAAAATCTCCCAACAAATAAGAGCCCTGGGCCAGACGGCTTCCCTGGGGAATTCTACCAGACATTTAAATCAGAGTTAATACCCATTCTTCTCAAGCTACTCCAAATAACAGAAATGGAAGGAAAACTTCCAGACTCATTCTATGAAGTCAGCATCACTTTGATTCCCGAACCAGACAGAGACCCAGCAAAAAAAAGAGAACTACAGGCCAATATCCTGGATGAATACAGATGCAAAAATCTTCAACAAGATACTTGCAAATTGAATTCAACATTGCATAAAAAGAATTATCCACCATGATCAAATGGGATTCATTCCTGGGTTACAGGGCTGGTTCAATATTTGCAAATCAATCAATGTGATACATCACATCAACAAAAGAAAAGATAAAAACCATATTATCCTGTCGATAGATGCAGAAAAAGCATTTGACAAAATACAACATCCTTTCTTAATAAAGACCCTCGAGAAAGTCGGGATAGAAGGAACTTACTTAAACATCATAAAAGCCATCTATGAGAAGCCCTCAGCTAACATCATCCTCAACGGGGAAAAACTGAGAGCTTTCCCCCTGAGATCAGGAACACGACAGGGATGTCCACTCTCACCACTGCTGTTTAACATAGTGCTGGAAGTCCTAGCATCAGCCATCAGACAACAAAAGGAAATCAAAGGCATCAGAATTGGCAAAGAAGAAGTCAAACTTTCACTTTTTGCAGACGACATGATACTCTACATGGAAAACCTGACAGACTCCACCAGAAGCCTACTAGAACTGATCCAAGAATTCAGCAAAGTTGCAGGATATAAAATCAACATACAGAAATCAGTTGCATTTTTATACACCAATAATGAAGCAACAGAAAGAGAAATCACAAAACTGATCCCACTGACAATTGCACAAAAAACCATAAAATACCTAGGAATAAACCTAACCAAAGTTGTAAAAGATCTGTATGATGAAAGCTATAGAAAGCTTATGAAGGAAGTTAAAGAAGACACAAAGAAATGGAAAAACATTCCATGCTCATGGATTGGAAGAATACATATTGTTAAAATGTCATTACTACTGAAAGCAATCTACACATTCAATGCAAT
>NW_027527548.1:502145-531761 GCF_008692635.1 Crocuta crocuta | reverse complement strand
AGATACCACCTCAAGCCAGTCAGAGTGGCTAAAATGAGCAAATCAGAGGACTCTAGATGCTGGCGAGGATGTGGAGACACGGGCACCCTCCCACACTGTTGGTGGGAATGTAAACGGGTGCGGCCCTTCTGGAAAACAGGGTGGAGGTCCCTCAAAAAATGAACACTAGAACTCCCCTATGACCCAGCACTAGCACTGCTAGGAATTTACCCAAGGGACTGTTGCATAGGGAGTGCTGATGCATAGGGGCACATGTACNAATTTTACTTTCATATAGATTCAGTATGTTGATTGGAGCAGGTGAGTTCAGGAGCCTTCTATGTCACCATCCCGACTGGACCAGAGTCTGTTACTATTTTAAGTGCCCAGGAAAGGAGTCTCAGTCTTCTTGGGACCTCCCATGTGCACCTGGCCGTCACCTTCCTTTGTCATATGCTTTCAGAGATTTGCACAACTGGTCAGTTATGTTCTATTTCAAGCCTTCAGTTGAGAGTTTGGGTTTTCACAATTTACCTGTCAATTTTAAATTTTTGAATACTCATTCTTTGATGACTCCATGTAATTGAAATCAATTCTTACCTTAAACAGGTTTGTTTTTTTTTTTGGTCTATATCTATATATATATCTATATTGAATGCCATTGGAATTAAAAGCAGATTTTCTTCTAAAAAGAAAAACCAAAATCCAAAACACAAGTGAACCAGGGGGACACACCAGGTGTGATCACTTGGGGGGCCAGGAGAGTGGGGGGTGACGTTGTAATAGGGGCTTGTGGGAGCCCTCTCTGCAGCCCGCTCTTCCATCAGTCCTATGCCCAAAGCCCTTTTGATGGCTTTACACACAGACCGCCCCTCATCTTTTTCTAGAAATCCTCCAGGGTTGGGTTTCTTTGTGGTCATCTAATCATTTCCTGCATTGGTGGCCTTGTTGATTTCTTTCAATAACAAACAAAGCTGCAATTAACAACTCAGCCCCTTCCCAGCAGAGGAGGGAGGCTTCTCCACACAGAGGAGCACAAATGGCGGATCAAAGGGTGGTCTCATTCAAGTTCACAGAGATCACTGTTCCTCAGGGCCTTTCCCCCACCTGGGCCTCCCCCCCTCCCCCCACCGGGAAGCCTCTTCCGCTACCTGACACTGTCATTCCCATCTCCCTCTGGTCCCGCCTTCTCTGATCCTCTTAGGTGATCAGCCCGTGCCTCATCATTCTTTTCTCATTGTCACTGCCTCTCTGTCCACTTGCTATCGGGAACCCTTTCGTGGCATCTGCCTTGGGATTAGTGCCTCAGAACAGAGTCCTCAGAGGGCCTTTGAGGGGAACTCACTTCCTCTCCAGCTGGGCCTCCTGCTGAAGCCACGGAGGCCTGTGACACAGAGGCCTGTCACTTCCCAGAGCGCTGGAGCAGGGCTCCCTCGCTCCCTTCCAGTGCTCCGGCTCCCACTGCAGCAGGTCTGAACCCTGGACCGGAGCCAGCTCTGACCCCAAAGGGCCCCCATCCCTCTGTTCCCAGGGAGCCCAGGAATCCTCCCACGGAGCCCTTTCACCGGGGAGATGTGTCTGCGGCAGGAAACGGGCAAAACAGCAGCCGCTGCATGTCCCGTCCTCGGCCCCAGAGGGACTCCGAGTGTCCCTGGATAACTTGATTACAGGGCTGCTCTGAGCCCAGGCGGGGACATGGTGAGGAATTTCAACAAGGACAGAGCGGATTTTTCTAGGTATTGGAGGATGTGCCTGTGCCGAGTCTGGGAGAAGCAGCGTGTTCAGCTCGAGACACTGTAATTTCTATTTCTAATTTACAAATCCCCCCATCAGGACTTTGGAAGTAATTCACTCAGTGGTAATGGAGGCCTGCTCCGTGCAGGGGGGGGACACAGTGTGAGGGGAGAGGGCGCTGTCCAGGGGATGTGTGAGGTTGCTGCTACCAGGGCCTGAACGATCAGACTCAGTAAGGGGGACACATGAGTGGATCCCTTGTCAAAGGAAGGGGTTTTCGCCAAATGTGTAGTGTTTCCAGAAGGGGAGTGGGATAGGGTATTTTCTTTCTTTTTTTTTTTTTTTTAATTTTTTATTTATTTCTGAGAGAGGGAGACAGTGTGAGCAGGGGAGGGTCAGAGAGAGAGGGAGAGACAGTGTGAGCAGGGGTGGGGTAGAGAAGAGAGGGAGACACAGAATCTGAAGCAGGTTCCAGGCTCTGAGCTGTCACAGCACAGAACCCGATGCGGGGCTTGAACCCACTAACCGTGAGATCATGACCTGAGCCGAAGTTGGATACTTAACTGACTGAGCACCTGGGATAGGGTGCTTTTAGGCCACTGAGCATCTGGTCCATTTTCATCCAGACTCTACCCTCAGCTGGTGTTCCAGCGTCTGGCTCCGAGGTGGGCCTCCCGCTGTCGCTGCCTCTGGCTCTGAGTGGCACAGGTGACCTACAGCCCATCGAAACACTGCAGCCCCTGGCCACACGGATTGGTTTGGGCACAGACATGTGACTGATCTAGAGCCAATGAGATGCAGTGAGACTTGCTGGGAATCCTGGGAAAGAAACACCCTCACTTGCAGCTGGGCCGGACGGTGAGACGATGGAAGGGCAGCCATACTGTCCCAAGAGGCAAGGAAAGAAGAGGGCGTGGGGGAGGTAGAAAGGGGAGGGAGAGAGACTGTAAGTGGCGCTGAAGAGAAGAAAACAGAGTGGGGAGCCTGGGTGGCTCAGTCGGTTGAGCAGACTACTTCCGCTCAGGTCATGATCTCACAGTCAGTGATCTCACTGCCAGCTCCGAGCCTGGAGCCTGCTTCAGATTCTGTGTCTCCCTCCTTCTCTGTCCCTCCCTCACTCACACTCTGTCTCTCTCTGTCTCTCAAAAATGAATAAACATTTAAAAATTTTAATAAAAAAGGAAAAGAGAGCTTAAAGGAGAAAAGAAACCACCCCCTAAAGATTTCGTTTGAGCCCCTGGATCCAGCCATGTCTGATACCGTTACTGCTGGACCAGTTAAATGAGCTGGTGGCCCCTCTTCTGCTGAGCCCTTCTGAGTTGAGTTTCAGTTCACAAGGAACTGAGAGAGGCCCGTATGATTCAAGAAAGGATAAATCCTACAGTTTAGGGCACTTGGGGAAGGATTCACGGAAGAGAAGCTGGATAAGACTTGGAAAAATTCAGGGCGGGAGAGCACTAGCAAAGATTTGGAGATGGTTGTAGTCACTGACCAGGCTGGTCTGGTTGGACTGGCTCATATGGAGATGACGAAATAGGAGGCGGGGCCGATGGGACTGTGTGGGTGTGTGTGCAGGGACACACATGTGCTTCTACGTTGTGCAGTGGTGTTCCGGCTTTAGTACGGGGACCATCACTTCATGGCTAATAACCCACCTCCGCATCCCAGACTTTGAGCGCCTGATCTGTTTCTGTTCATCCGGGGTCCCCAGCACCTGACACAGTGCCTGGCATATATAGCAGGGAGTGAACGAGTAACATAACCAAACTTAAGTAGTCCACTCATGCCTATGATTGCTGGGAAGATTAAAAATACTACATAGGAAACACCCAGCACAGTTGCTTGGACCATCAGAGGTCCTCAATAAAAAGATGTGCAGCAGAGTGCCCATTTCTCAGATGCGGGAACTGAGGCTCTTCGGAGTAGGTAGCATATCCAAGGGCACATAAGATATGTCAAGGCTGAGCTCTGCACCCCAGTCCTGTGACCCCAGGAGGGGAAGTCACTGTACAGTCCCCAGAGGGTGGCAGGCAGGACAGTGCAGTGGGCCACAAAGGCTGCATATCTACGGGTTAGGCATGCTGGATGCTCGCAGGGTTCTAGAAAAGTCTGAATTAGATGCTAATGTTGAAAACTCAGGAGATTTCACAGGGGGAAAAATGCATACATTTGTAGCTTCTGCTGACAAGTCAGAAAACCTGGCCCTCTTGGGCCCACGTCTCCAGGCGGGACGGTCAGGCCTCATCTGAGTTGGCTGCCCTCTCTTGGGTACGTTCTTCCTAGTCCCTAACGTCACCTACTCTGTCCCCTGCCTCTAGCTTGCTGTCCTGTGTGTGTGGCTCCTGCCTCCCGTGACTTCTGCCCGGGGGCCCTTGTGGAGTGATTCAGAGAGAGACAACTAGGGAGGGCAGCGCCGAGGAATCGTCACACTGACCCAGAGAGCCCTGGTCGTGACGCTCGGCCTGGCCCAGGGCCGGTGGCAGTGAGAGTGGGGAAGAGCGTGTGGGGAGAGAACAGATCAGCTGTGGGGCGGGTGCAGGGAGCTGGATTGNGAGGTTCCTGAGATCAAGCCCCAAGTGGGGCTCTGTGTGCTGTCTGCTTGGGATTCTCTCCATCCCAATCTCCCTTCCCCTCCTCCCCCTCCCCCTCCTTCTTATTTAAGCCAAGAATCAGCTAACTCTAGCCTGTGGACCAACCACTGCCTGTTTTTATAAATAAAGTTTTATTGGAACTCACCATGCTTATTCACACATTACCTATGGTGGCTTTCGTCCTACAATGGCAGACTTGGGTCTGTATGGCTCGTAAGGCCTAAAATGTTGGGTATATGGCGCACTAGAGAGGAAGTCTCCCGCCCTGACCTACTCTGTATCCACATGTATAACTCCACAGAACTCCATATCACTATGGAGAAAGGGCTCTTCTGATCATGCTAACTTAGGGGATCCTCAAAAACCTTTCCGGTAAAACCATAGTGAGACAGAACTAAAAAAAAAAAAAGACAATACCCATGTTGACAAGCAGCGTGAAGCACTAGGGACCCTTACAACGTTTCTGGCCGGAACGTACACACTGGTTCAACCACGTAACCTAGTGCCTACCATCCAAAGCCATGGGTGAGGATGTCCCCCAGCAGCCTGATTCATAAGGAGTCAGCAGGAGGCCACCAGAATGGCCATCGGGTGGGAATGGATACCTACCCACCACCCACACATACCTCACAGCAGCGACAGCACAGTGCTGATTACGTGTGGCCGCGTGGATCGCCCTCACAGGCTGGTGTTAAGCGGCAAAACCTCAAATCGCCTACGTGATTCCATTTCCGTGAGGTTCTGGAATGGGCAGAGCCAGTCCATGGTGACAGAAGTCTGACTACAGGTCACCTCAGGGGCGGGGGTTTTGACTGGAAAGGCAAACAAGGCAGTCTCCTGGGGGCTGGAAACGCTTTATACCCTGCTGGGGGGGGAGGGGGCTCCGATCTGGTTCAACAGACGCACACACGTGTGTGGAAATTCCCCGAGCTGTGCACCTAAGGTCTGGGCACTTCACACCTTGGGCCAGTGAAACACACGAGGCCTGGAAAGATGAGGCGACGGGGAGCAGACGGACAATGTGACGACGGGACGCTGCCCAGCAAGGACGCAGGGCCACACCCACACGTGACAACACGGTGGGTCTCCACGTGGTGTGAAGCAGCTTCGCAATTCGTGTGTGACACTGTGCGTCTGTGGGGTGGCCGTCCTCGCGGGGGGACGCCTGGTGGAAGGGGTGACCCGGGGGGGGGCTCTCGGGGCCGGCGGTGGGGACGCGCTGCCTGCCGACCTGCCTGGGTGCTGGGTACACGCACCTGCTCGGTTTGCGAACATTCACGGAATGGCACGCTCTGTGCGTGCGCTTTCTGCAAGAACGTTCTGCCCGGGTGGGTTGTGAACCACGCCCTCAGAGACGGTTATTCAGGAGCTGCAAACACCGGGGTGCCGCACGTGGGCTGCGTGAGGTCACTCATTTAGGTGGGTGTCACCCTCCGAAGCCAGGCACTGAAGCTCCGGGACACGCAGGGCTTACCTTGGAGTAATCGAAGCCGTGTTTCTCCTTCACCCCGTTCCGACAGAGCGTGTAGTTATAGAAACGGGAGTTTTTAAGGAGGCCGACCCACTCCTTCCAGCCAGGTGGCACGTAGGAGCCGTTGTACTCGTTAAGGTACTTCCCGAAGAAAGCTGGAGTGCGAGAAGGATCAGAAGGCCACGTGAGAATGTGGACAGCAAGACTCTCCTCTGTCACCCGACCGCCGTGTCCCCAAGGTGTGAAAACGACGCCGCCCTCTGAGCCACGGAGCCTTTCGAGAGCAAGCGAAGCCCAAAATAGAAAATACATAGGACTAGAGAGAAAGTAAATTATCCTGAAACGTAATAACAATATTAAAAAAGCATTTGCCACCTGGTAACACGCCCTTTTAAAAGAGACTGAAAAAGGCCTTGGGAAGAATGGTAACTTCAAAGTAGTGATAAATGAGAATATTTTATTTTGTGACCTCTGCAGCCGCTGCCGTGTGATATGACACAATCAGTGATCTGTACGGATGGCACAGCTACAGATTCTCTTGGGTTATGGCTCGTGGCTACCTTCCTAATTGAAGGCGACGCTAAGGGCGTACAAATGAGAGTGCTGTCCTTTCCCATTCAAGCTTCCGGGCTCCTTGAATCCTGTCTCCGACACAGGACCAGAACCAGGTGGCATTAGAACACGAGCAACGCCACTGTCACTGGGACTGTGGAGCGCTGGCACTGTACACGCCGCGAGGGACACGCGGGCGGATCCACGTCCTGCGCGACCACGCTCACACCCTCCGACCCTGTCGTCCAAACCCTGAGTGTTTACTCAGCAGTAAGGCGTTCGACGGTTCAGGAACAGGAGTAGCACCCTCCATGGCGGCAGGTGACCAGAAGCAGGTCAGATGTCCGTCAACAGGAGCGGTGGTCGGACACACGGCTGGATACTGACATGGCAGAATATCCCACGGAAGCCAGAAGGCCGCGTCTGATAATACAGATGCATCTCGGGGCACCTGGGCGGCTCAGCTGGTCAAGCATCAGACTCTTGATTTCGGCTCAGGTCATGATCTCGTGGTCGTGAGATCGAGCCCCGTGTCAGGCTCTGTGCTGAGCATTGAGCCTGCTTGGAATTCTTTCTCTCTCTCTCTCTCTCTCTCTCTCCCCCCTCTCCCTCTGCCCCTCCCCAACTTGCTCTCTCTCTCTCCCTCTCAAAAAAACCCACACAAAAACCCAGATGCATCTCAACTGTCTAATCACGTTAAGAGAAATAAACCAGATACGAAAGGAGGCACGCCGTATGATCTCATTTATATGATGCTCAAAAAGAGGGAAACGGGTCTGCGCTGCAGGAAAGCAAGCGGCGGTGATCGCGGGCGCGCTTCTCGTTCTGTTTCCCACCACGACACGTGTGGGTGCTGGCGACACCGCACTGAGCCGGGCCCTGAGGGGCCCAGCGCTTCCCCGCGTGCAAGTCCGGCACAGCCACAGAGCTTAAAAACAAATCACCCCAATTCTCGCGGAAGGGGGTAACCCCCAAACACTCTCAGTGGGCGAGGAGGTAACAGACCAGATCTTCTTGATGATACTTTTTTGTTCTTTTTTCTTCTCAGTGAGCGACTATGACTTTTAACAATTACAACCGATAAAGCCAGTTTTTAAGAAACAGGAAAATCTGTGACTGTTTCTCCAGAGACAGAGCCCCAGGCCGGCTCCCTCCTTCAGCTGAGGGCACCGGGGCCTCGGACACACCCGCGCACCGGCCGGAGAGCTGGGGAATGGGAGGGTTCCCGGTGGTTGAAGCGGGTTACAGAGATTTCGCTGGCAGATGGTGGGGTGCCTGGCAAAGCGTGAGGGCTGGGTGGTGCCTGTTCAGGGCCGGAGATGAGAGGAGAAAGGGTGAACATCCATGAGGAGTGGCCTGGGGCCGGGCGATGATGCCAGCAGAGGAGGAGACCGTCCCCCTGCCCCCAGAACCTTCCAGAAAGCATGGAGAGCCGCCTTCGGCCTGCTGGATCGGGAGAGCGGGGAAGGGGCCGGAGCCCTCCATGGGGACATTGTTCTGGAGACTGGGCAGCTGGCTGGCACCGCCTGGCACTGGGAAGCCCCCTTAAGGACCCGAGCAGCCAGTTCCTGAATCCTGTGGCACAGGACAGAGGGAAGCACATCAGTTCAGTCCTCCCCTGGCACGCTGGGCGGGGAGGTGAGTGCTCCTGAGGGAGGAGCTGAGGAAGCACCTCCTGGAAGGATCTGGGCTCCAGAGGAGGTGAAAGTAGGAAAAGAGGGTCCCAGGAGGCTTCAGGGGAAGGCCCAGGGTGGGGCCCCCTCTTTGCATGGTTGGGGGGCACAGTGGACAGAAAAGGAACCCCAGCTTCCAGCGAGGACGGGCAGGGAAACTGGCTGCCCAGAGTCCCGGGTAACAGACAATATTCAGAGAGTAAAAGCAGTTAGGTGGCCGGTGTCCACAGCGACTGCGCGTCCCTGGGCAGATATCAGGGCACAGGGACTGAGACGTCGGCTGGAGTCAGGGAGGTCCAAGCACAGGGCAAGCAGAAGGCCTGGGTTTCTCTCTCGGGAACACGGCACGTTCAGACACTTGCATCTGTCTCCGGAGAGCAGCGGCGCTCAGCCAGGGGCCGCGTGCCCCTCAGCGGACACTTGGCAGTGTCTGGCAGATGGCTTGGGTTTTGCTGCAGATTGGGCGNGACGCTGGTGAACGCTGCACAGAGAGCGTTCCTGGGTAAAAGGCCTACAGTCTGCAGGCGAGGAACGCCGAGCCACACAATTCCGCCTGCCGCACACACCTGTCCCCCCTCAGCAACGGAACCACGCAGTGAGGGCTGAAAAGGCCCCTGGAGATCACGCACCGTCCAGGAAACCAGATCTACCAAACCTCAGTGACCTTATTCCTCACATTTCATGTGTCTTTCCATATGTAGGGAGCTCCGCTCTGATAACCCCGCTCCGCTCTCTCCTGTTCCTCCTCCTTGAGGGAAGAATGATGTACGAGGGGTCAGCGAACATTCCCTGTGAAGGCCCAGACGGTGAATACCTTAGGCTTTGTGGCCAGACGGTCTCTACTGCCTCTTCAATAGCTGTAGAAAACAGCTGCAGACACTACATAAGCAAGCGGGCGTGGCTCTGTTCCAATAAAACTTTATTTACAAAAAACGGATGGAGGGCCAGATTTGGCCTGGGGGGCTGTAGCTGGCTGACCTCTAGTATATGGGACTGCTGGGTTCGGAGGGACCAAGTGGGCATTCACGACCCATTCGTGCTTTTGCTCTTCCTGTGCGGAGTGGGCTGCCCTCAGGGAGTGCCAGTGTGAAGGGGGGCTTGCTTTTGCCACGTAGAGAGGAGAGAAAGGGTGGGCCTGGCTCAATGGGAGGGTCTGTTGGACCCTGGACTTTAGCATCTGGATGCCCAAATGCTCTCACGAAGAAGCCGTGCCCTCCCACCCAGCCTTTGTCAGAGGCATCGAAGTGCCATTTTGGCTTCCATTTGCCGATTCCTTAGTTGTGTTTCTCTGTTGGTTCAAAACCTCAGGGAAGAGGGTGAAATTTAATAAGCCCCTTAGAGAGCCCTGACACTTTCTATTCATGGCAAACGCTGGTGGGGATGGAGGAGTTTCCCTTTGAAGATGCTGAAGTAAAAACAGTGAAACATCTGAGAGGAAAACATTCAGGAAATAATAAGTCGCTGCGCCCGCGCATGGTGAAAATCGGGATGGCAGCCTCCGGAAATGGCTCAGTTCGGGTAACACTGCCTTGAGCACGGATGTGTTCATATATCAACAACTGTGTGTTATGCCCCGATGGATGGCAGGGGCCGTCCCGGGCAATGGCAACACGGCAGTGAACGAGGCCACCAGGATCCCTGCCCTCACAGGGCAGACATCCTAGCGGGGGAACCGTGACCACAGAGGTGATGCTGTTGGTAAAAACAAAGTAATGACAAAAATAAAGACAGTGTTCCAATAAAGTGGCTAGAGAGGGAGCCCTGGAGGCCCCAGGGGGTTGAGCGGTCAGGGAAGGCTGCTGAGGATGAATCAGGGAGAAAAGGAATACAAGGGCAACTGCTCTAGACAGAGGGAATAGCAAGTGCAAAGGTCCTGTGGCAGGAACAAGCTTGGGGAAGCCACTGAGGAAGGGAGAAGGTGGCATTACAGGGTAGAGGGACTAGATCATGAGAAGAAGCAACAGGAGGCATGATGGGGAAACTTAAAAGGGTCCACACGGCCCCTGAAATACCACACATCATATTTTGCATGTTGTGTGCATTTTCCTGGAATGGGGACACATCCGGAAAGGAACCCAAGACCTCAAGCATTTTCAGAAGCATAGACCTTCCCTTGGTTTGCAGAAGGGTGAACAGAAGCCTCGGGAAAAGGGCACCCTGAATCTCCCTGCTGGGAAAACTGGGTTCTCTCCCAGGTCCCCAAACCGTGGCTTGTGATTCTATAGTTTGTCCCTGAAGATCTGGACCAAGGACTTTCTGATGAATGTGCAGCTTGGAATGTTAAAGAACTTCGATCTTGGCCCGGCCAGTGGGATAACTCTTTCTTGGAGGTTGGAGGGGGGCCGCCCTGGGAAGCGCCCCCCCCCAATTATCGCCCAATGCCATGGGTGTCACAGTCACAATGGCTGAGGCTACTTCTGCCGGAATGCCCTTTTCTGCATCGCTCTCCTCTCTCCAGCCCCCAACTCTTAAAACATCCAGAAAGTGTTTACTATTCAGGCTCCACAAGACCCTAGAAAACAGGGTTTCTTCAGTCAAAGGCTTTTAGTGCCAAATTAGATTTTGCTCTCATTTGATTAGATTTCCCCAAGGTGGTTTTTAAAATGGTTATTCCGGTACCCGTTGAGGTGGGAGAAGCAAATTAGCGTGCGCCCTGGGGCTCCAGGGCTGGGAGATACAGCCAGGAGAATGAGCTGGAATTAAAATCAAGATTAAAAAACAGTCCGTGTCCTGGCTGGAGCCCGGAGTCGTTTCGCTCTGGCGGCTGGGATGGTGCAAAAGGAAGAACAACCTGGGGGTGGGGGGGCGGCATGACTTGGCGGCAGAGTAAGAGGAATTAAATGCCAGGCCAGGAAAGGCCACTGATAATGTGCTGGCTGACGCCGCCCCGAGGGAGCCGGCTGGCATCAGCTGAAAGGATGGAGCGCTCGCTGCTGCCTGCGTACCAGGCACAGGGTGGAAATTTACACGTGGAAGTGGAGATTTTTGTTTTCGTGCTTGATCCTGACCGTGGTCCTTCGCATACGACTACTTCCTTACATCAGTCACATGGGCTGATTTTACCTCCGGCCGCCCGGGTGGTGGTGGGGGGGGGACAGGCATCATATCAGCTGGACCAATCAGAGGACTCCATTCCCCTGGTTCAGAAACAGACAGATGACCCAAGCTGGGCCAATGAGAGTGAGCCCTGGGACTTTTAGGGGAGCTACCGGAAACGAGACATTCTTCAAGATGGCTTAAAGCTGATGGGGACAGGGGTGCCTGGGTGGCTTAGTCGGTTAAGCGTCCGACTTTTGCTTAGGTCATGATCTCACAGTTTGTGGGTTCGAGCCCCGCGTCGGGCTCTGTGCTGACTGCCAGCTCAGAGCCTGGAGCCTGTTTCGGAGTCTGTGTCTCCCTCTCTCTCTGACCCTCCCCTGCTCACGCTGTCTCTCTCTCTCTCCTAGAATTAATAAAAAAAAAAAAAGCCGATGGGGACATAAACTTGACGCTCCTGGCAGCCATCTTGCCACCAGGAGGAGAGAGTCTATTTGAACACGAAGTAGCAGGGAAGAGAGCAGCAGAGAAGGGGGCGGGGAGGGAGGGAGAGAGATGAATAAAGAGAGATACTAGTTTTGAGTCCTGGGGCACTCTTACCTGAAGCCACCTCTAACGGTAGCATTTTCAGTTTTATTAGTGGTTCCTCATCAGGGGACATTGGGCAATGGGGACATTTTGGTTGCTGCAACTGAGTGGGGAGGTACTATGGGCATCTAGTGGATAGAGACCAGGGATGCTGGTAAACATCCTTTAATGCNGCTCAAAACATCAGCAGTGCCGGAGTGAGAGAGCCTGAGTGGTGTAAACAGTAAACCCCACCTCTCCGCCCCTGGTGGTGGTGGTTCTGTTTGCTTCATTCGGTTTTTTAGTCGAGCTCTTGCCCTCACGGTTAAAAGACCCAAGGCAGAGAAGATGAGATGTCTCACGGACAGCAGGGTGTGGCAAACCAACCCTGGCTGCTAGTCGTGTTCGTGAATACTTCTATCGGAGCAGAGCCACGCCCACTCTTCTGCACAGTCGTTCTGGCTGCATGCAGCTGCAGTGACGGAGCCGAGTCCTTGCGACAGAGACCATGTGGCTGCAAGTCCAAAACATTTACTCTCCGGGCCTTCGCAAGACGTGTTTTCCAACCCTGGGTGTTATGAGCAAAACTCCTTGTGCGGGAGAGAGGGATCCCTCAGGGATTTGAAACAGGGCTGTGTTTAATCTGGAGAGAGGGGCGCCGGGTATAAAGTGGGGCCAAGCCAGCGAGGGGGCCCCGGTGTGCAAAGGAACACCCCCATGACAGCAGAGCAACGACAAGAACAGAGCAGCGAGTCACGGGCCGTCTTGCCTCGCACGGTCCCCATGCACACAAATGTCAGTTTCCACCGTTCAGTCTCCCACAACACGGTTCCAGTTTAGCTGCCGTGGCACATTAACTGTAACTGCACAGAGCACAAGCGTGGCTACTGGCTCTCCGGTCCACCAATCACCGTGTAAGGAACACAGCATCAGGACCAGGGGCCGGCACGTCGTTTCTTGCGAAGGCTATCGGTGACCGGTCCCCGAGTGTCTGTGACTCACTTCGCGCACAGACCACAGAGCGTGTAGTGGGGCTCCCTCCTTGCCTCCCGGGGATACATCTACAAGATGTGTTACAAAAGCGGACGTCGAAGGGGAGAAGTGGCCGGCAGAGAGGAGAGAGCAACCACGAAATGAAAAGCTAGCTGAGGTGGAAAGGGGAGAGGGGGAAAAGGAGTCCGAGAAGAAAAGAAGCTGAAGCTGACCGTGGGGATGCCGACGTGCGCAGCGTGGGACGCTCTCCGTTTGCAGCCAGGCAGCTCGGCCACCGATATAAGTGAGGAAACATGATCGTGTCGGGAAGGATGAGGATGTCCCAGAAGAGGGGACGCTGGCAAAATCACTCCACGTTAAAGGGGCCCTTGGACGGGGCGCCTGGGGGGCTCAGTCGGTTAAGAATCGGGCTTCAACTCAGGCAGGTCATGATCTCACGGTTCCTGAATTCAAACCCCGCATCGGGCTCTGTGCTGACAGCTCAGAGCCTGACATCTGCTTCGGATTCTGTGTCTCCCTCTCTCTCTGCCCTTCCCTTTCTCATGCTCTCTCAAAAAATGAATAAACATTAAACAAAAATTTTTTTTTTTAAAAAGAGGGGCTTTCGGAGATGTGTTCCAACAGTGAAAGCTGTGTGTCCTTGGGCAACTAGTTTAATCTCCTGATCCCTCAGTTTCTCCACTTGGAAAATGGGAAGATGACCACATCTACCTCGTGGGCTGCTGTCAGAACTAACACACGCATCTGGGCCCACCCTGTGTTCACGTGCTTCGCTTTATTTACTTTTTTTTTTTAATGTTTATTTATTTTTGAGAGAGAAATAGAGTGTGAGCAGGGGAGGGGCAGCGAGAGAGGGAGACACAGAATCTGAAGCAGGCTCCAGGCTCCGAGCTGTCGGTACAGAGCCCGACACGGGGCTCAAACCCACGAACCCTGAGATCATGACCTGAGCTGAAGTCGGACGCTCAACCAACTGACCACCCAGGTGCCCCACATGCTTTGCTTTATCAAGCTTCACAGACCCTGCATGTGTTACAAACTGAAGGCTTGCGGAACCCTGTGTCCAGCAAGTCTACTGGCACCCTTTTTTCCCCAATGGCATTTAGCTCATTTTGTGTCTCTGTGCTGCATTTCAGTCATTCTTGGAACATTTCAAGCTTTTTCACTATTATTATATTTGTCATGGTGATCTGTGATCAGTGACTACGACTCACTGAAGGCTCCCAAGATGGTGAGCATTTTTTAGCAATATTTTTAAATTAAGGTACGTGTACTGATTTTTATTTTTATAAAAAAATTTTGGGGGCACCTGGGTGGCTCAGTTAAGCGTCTGACTTCGGTTCAGATCATGATCACATAGTTTGTGGGTTTGAGCTCCGCGTCGGACTCTGTGCTGACAGCTCAGAGCCTGGAGCCTGCTTTGGATTCTGTGTCTCCCTTTCTCTCTGCCCTCCCCCATTTGTGCTCTCTCACGGTCTCAAAAATAAATAAAACAAGTTTTTTTTAACTTTATTTTTGAGGCAGAGACAGTGTGAGTGGGGGAGGGGCAGAGAGAGAGAGGGAGAGAGAGAGGATCCCAAGCAGGCTCCGTGCCACCAGCACCGAGCCCGATGCGGGCTCGAACTCACGAAACCGTGAGATTGTGACCTGAGCCGACAGCGAGTCGGACTCCTAACTGACTGAGCCACCCAGGTGCCCCACACACTGCTGTTTTAGAATACTACTGCACACTTGGTGTAAACATAACTTTTACACGCCCTGGGAGCCCAAAACCTCACTGGCTTGCTTTAGTGCTACGCTGGCTTTGTTGTGGCGGTCTGGGACTGCACGCGCTCCCTCAGGACGTGCCTGGACCCGGCACAGGATGTGCCCACTAAGCGTCCGTTTCTTCGTGACCAACGGATCCCCCTCTCTGGCCACTTTCTGCTCCATTACTACCTTATTTAATAGGGTCCTTGCAGAGACCCATGTCAAAATCCACCCTTCCGGCCACGAACATTAAGGGGCCTGTCAGCCCCCACGTCCTCCTGAAGCCCTCTCTCCTGGCCCTGCTGGCGGCACACGCAGCCTTTGGCGGAAAGCTGCTTGCGTCCGTCCCCTCCTGGCTGCCTTCTCCATTTGTCTGAGTTTAGTGCTGCTGGGGAACCACTGAGAGGCTGATGGGGGAACCAGGCCCTTCTGCTATCTCTCCCGGCCCTGAATCTAACTGAAATTGCCTCGTAACCATCGCATTTGTGGTCTCTAAAAGCTGTGTGTTGCGGTGACTGGAGACTGAGATTCGCTGGCGGTAAGCCCGGCCCAGGAGGGCAGACGGAGGCGTTGTTTTGGATGTGGGGGAGATGGAGGGTTTCTGCCCCCGGAAGCGAACGGGGATCCTGGGTCCATGTCTCCGTGCTGGGGAGCGGGTGGGGCCGGGGTGAGAGGGGCCCTGTCGTCCTGAACCTCAGGGCAGCCACGGGCCAGTCCTCTGGGTAACACAGGAGGCAACACAGGAGCACCACCGAGAGTGTGTCTCTGTAGCCGGACTCTCCTGGTCTGTCACCTCCTGACTGTGGAACGCCAGGCAAGTGGCCTCACCCCTGTGCCTTGGCGGGCAGCAATGACGGTAAGCCACCGCCTACTGCCACGTGGGGGAAGGAACCCAAAAGGGCAAGGAATGTGGAAAAGTGCCGGCAAATGGGGGCTAGTGGGACTTGGTGTCCCCGCCGCCGGGGCGCAGCTTTCTCCCGCCCGTCATGGGCCATCTGGGCGGAACTGTCAGCAGGGCTGTTTCAAGGACACTGGCGTCTCTCAACGCACATTTGTCCCACACCGTCTCTACCCACAGCCCACATTAGCGATCGCGGATAAATAACCAGGAGTCGAAATATTCCAGAGTTGACTGGTTGGATCATGCTACGATGCGTGATTTACATTCGAATATAAATATTTCGATAACTATTTATTCGTTTGGATTTGGCAGTTTCCTCCAAATATTGGGGGCAAACATACCCACACACGCGGGACCACACGCGCACACACACCCCTTTCCTTCAGGGAACCCCTGAAAAGCCACAGCTATGGCATCCCTGGTGCTTCCCAAATACAAAGGTCCCAGCTGTCAATCAAGGTGCCCTTTCCCACCTAGGGGGCGGGTATATGGCTGAGCTTGGCCAATCAGACTCTACTCTGGGACTTTGCGTCTTGAGCTAGGAGACTCAAAGGCAGAGAAAGGGCTGGAGTTTTGTGAGACCCGCTGAGGAGGCAGCTGCTCGAAAGCTGCAACCTGAATGCCCAGAGCCAGTGTTTGGGAATCCAAATAAGAGCGGCAAAAGACCCTCAGGGTGGTAAGGTCACAAAAGTGATAGACGCGTGTCTCGCTTCTTTATCCTCATTTCCTTACTCACGATGGAAACGGCCTCCCCTGACCTTGAGGAGTCCTCTTTTTGCCTTCCCATAAGCCAGCCACCCCCAAACAGCCAGGAGGACCCTTCTGAACCCAAGACTGTTCTTGCCACGTCCCTTCAGTGACTTGCTGCCTGTGACTGCTGCTACCTCTGCCCACGGCTCCCACCGCTCGCCCCTCTGCTCTCTCTGTTCTAGCCACTCCAGGCCCGTTCCCTAAAATGTGTCAAACACACTGCACCTCAGGACATTTGCACCTGCTCTTCGCTCTACCTCAGCCACGGGCCTGCTCCCCGCTCACGTGGACTGGCTCCTACCCACTGGGTGTCTCAGATCGGATGGCACCTCCTCTGAGCAGCTGCCCCAGATCGCCCTGCCTCAAGGTCCCCGTCCTTCTGTGCCGGGCTGTTTATCTCCTCTGTGGGCCTCTGTACTCTCTGAAATCACCTGCGATGTGTTCGTGTCCTTGTTCACCATCATCTCCCCATGCACGGGCCTTTTCTGGGCACTGTGGTGCCTGCCCAGTACCTGGCCTGGAGCGGGCACACAGTCACAGCTGCTGACAAGGTGACAGGTCATCGGTTTTGGGTGAGACACACAGGCCACGCAGTGCAAAGCTGCCCTTGACCAGTGTCTTAAGCCTCCCTCTCTCCTTGGGCGGCCAGGAGGGCTGGAGACGCAGCAAGTAAATGTTTCCGGAAGAGGGACTTCTGTTACAGCGTCTGCAGGCGAGAATGTGGGGCGCTGGACAGGGGGTCAGTGCAGGCGGTAGAGAGTCAACCCAGGGCCTGTGTCGGAGTCCTCTTAGCGTGGACCAGGCCAGCTGGGGCGAGTGTCCCCGGGGACAGTGGGCAACGTCTGGAGACGTTTTTGCTTGCTCAGCTATGGGGTGGGGTGCTGTTGGCATCTAGTAGGTGGAGACTAGGGATGTGCTAACCACCCTACAGGGTACAGGGTGGCCCTCACCACAGGGGAGGACCCGGGGCTCAGGCTGAGAAACCGTGAGCTGGGCACGGATTTCCAGTGATGTGGGGGCTGGGGCAGGGGTGCAGTGTGGCTCTGAAGGGCCTGGTTTCCAGAGTCGGAGGGCTCGGATGTGAGCCCTGTCTCCTGGGGCAAGGGAGCGCCTCCCTCTAAGCCTCGGTAATTCCATCTCTAGAATGGGAATAGCAACAAATGAGATCATGTCTGGCACAGAGTTCCCAAAATAGAACCCGCTTCCTTTTTTGGGTTGAGTTGGGGACAAAAACACAAGTCTCCAGAGAAACGGAAATGGGCGCTAGAAACCAGATGCGACACCATCTTGGAAAAATAACAAGGCCCCTTGGAGACTCCGGGATGAGCTGGGGGGAAGGATGTTTGTGCCGCATGGAGAAATCGGCCGGGCACGACACACATCCATTAGCGAAGAAGGCTGGAGCGCGGAGCCAAGCCAACAACAATGAACAACGTTTGCCAGAGCGATTCGGAGAGGCCAGTGAAAAATGAAGGAGAACCTTCCGGAAAGCCCATCTTTCCCAGAATAAACCACTCCACTGCACACGCCTAGAGTTCAGTCTCTGCTTCTCGTGACACCTTCTAGATTCCAGATGTCTGTGTGCCTCTTTCACACATTAGCCATTTTTATGTATCGTGCGGACGGTTAAAACTTCGTTATCTTCCTTCAGGTCAATTCGTTTGGTGCCAAACAGGCAGTTCAGGCTGGACTCTCGCTCGGTCCCCTGCACCTGCCTCTCTCCCGACATTCCAGTGAGCGCCAGACGCTCGGGCCACACACCTGCCGGGGCCTTCAGCTCCTCCGCCCCCACTCACATCCACTGATGGCCTTGCCTTTCATGGAGGCGCCCCCTTCAGAATGGACTCAGGACTGAGCCCTTCCTGGATCTCCCTGTGACCGGCTTGGGGTCCCCGCCACCACCTTCTCTCACCTGGAGAGAAGGCCTACTCCCTGGCCTTCTGCCACCAGAGCCAGAAGGCATCTGATAAATCACAGATCGGAAAAAGCCACGGTTCTGCCTAAAACCCTTCAATGGCTCCTATACACTCACACTAAAATCTGGACTCCTTGGCATGGCCTGCGAGGTCCCATGGGATTCGTCTTCTGCCCCCTCCCTGACCTCAGGTCCCTCACTGTGCCTGGATCCATTCTCCTCCAGCCACGGTGGCCGCCTCCTGTCTTCCGAGGCTGAAACTCATTTCTGCCTCAGGGCCTTTGCCCTTGCTGTTCCCTCTGAAGGACCCTCTTCTTCAGACGCCTCCCGGGATCGCTTCCTCACCTCTTCTGGGCACTCGCTCAAATATTACCTTACTGGGTGACATCCCGAGCCACCCTATTATAATGGTCTTTCCCTCACTTTGTTTCTCCGTAGTATTTATCGCCACCCGACAAACGTAAGCCCAACGAGAAACATCAGCTCCCCGAGGTCTTCCTGTGTGCCTCGCTCCGCCTGTGTCCCCGCGTCTAGGACAGAGCTCGGGAAGCAGTGAAGCCTCAACAGACATCTGTGGCACGAATGAGCACATGACGGACCCACTGAACACCCAGGGTATAGGAGGCCGGTGGGAGCCACGCCCCCTGCAGGACCGGGACCACGTCTCTGCAGGGGCGGCACCCCGCCACTGCCGCAGGGGTGGGGAGAGGCAGGGGTAAAGGCAACAGCAAGTGGATTGCTCAACAGCCAAAGTCAGGGGCAAGGACAAACGGGCCCGGTGATCCCAGAGGCCCCAGCCCTTAACCGGCTCTGACTACCCTCTCCAGAGCGCATCCGGCTGGAATTCCAGGTGGGGCAGAGACTCCACACGGAATCTCCATCCTCCAAGGCTTATCTGCCTGGGGCTGCTGGGGGAGGGCCATTCCCAGAGCCTGAGGGCCTTGCCTTCCTCAGAGCATCGCAGGGGGACGGAGGGAGGAGCCAGGCATCATCTCCCTCACTGCTGCCAGATGTTCGAGGGGTGTTTTTACCTGGGGAGGGAGTCGGCCGTGAGGTCCAGCGTGACGGGCTCTGGAGCTGACAGCTGGGTTTAAATCCGGTTCTTCCGACCTACCAGCTCAGTCTTCCCAACCATCAAATGGGGAGAATAATAATATGCCTGTCTGACAAAGTTGTCGGGGAAGAGTTCAGTGAGGAAACATGGGGAAACTGCCCCCCCTCCAAGGCCGGTCGCTGTTTATAACATTATTTATCAGGATGTCACATATGCATCCATCCATCCATCCATCCATCCATCCATCCATCCATCCATCCATCCAGTAAACACTTAGAAGAGCTCTGCTTGTGTGCTCGGCTTGGTTCTAGGTACCAGGACACCAGTGAACAAAAGGGAGTCTATTAACAAACAGCTAAAACCACACCCTTGAGGAGCTTAGGGTCCAGGATGGAGGACAGTATGAAGTGGGGACGCAGGACCCCCGGAGGCTGTCACCGGAATTCAGGAGAGAGGCTGGGACGGTTCTAGACAGCAGGGGCAGAGGGCTTGGCTGGTTTCAGGCTATTTTTGGAGGTGGAACCGCCAGGGTCTGTGGATGGATTAGAGGTGGTGTCGGGGAGGAGAGGAGTCAAGGACAACTGTGAGGTTTCTGTCCCGAGCAACAAGGACACCCGCCATCCTCTAGGAAGGGGGCGCCGCAGGAGGGACAGGTTCTGCGGTGGAGGTGACAAAGAGCTTGAGGTCTGACAGTTAACCTTGAGGTTCCCAGTAGTTGGTTAGTCGAGGTGGAGACAGAATGGCATCTGGAGATATGCATTCAGGTTCAAGGGCAAGGTCCGGGCTGGGAGTTGAGATGTGGGAGTTGTGAACATTTCGGTGGCATTTAATATCATGGAATTGTATGAGATCACCTAAGGAAGGGCTTCTTAATCTGCACGTCCTGAACCTGGGTGGAGAAACCCCATCTTTATTTATTCTCATTATCCTCTAACTAGCATCCCCTTCAGCAAGAAATGAAGGGGACAAATCACAGGAGTACTTGTGTCTGTCCCCAGAAGTCACAGATATTTTCGTATCACATTCCACTGAACAGATTTCTCGAAATATCACCGAAGCCGGCGCTACTATGAAATTGTGCGAGTTACCAGACCTACGAGTTATCTGCTAAATAAACTGCTGCGTCCTGTCACTGAACGTGGGAAGAGGCAGACGTGTCCCAGTGGAGACAGTGTTTTATGAATGTATTTTGATATCACTGACTTCCTCTGCAGTCCTGTGTCGTTTCTTCTTTAAATTTAATTTTGAACATCGTCTGAAAAGGGTCCACACAGATGCGCAGGGGGGCACGTGGCTCTCAAAGGGGTAAAGTCCCCCGTTAGGGAATGGGTGGGTGCTGCAGGAGAAGATGACCCCCGCCTCCAGATGGTATGACAGCAGCCACGTGGACCGGCGAGGAGCCGCAGGTGAGGTGGGAGGAGAACCCGCGGGGAGGCCGGATCCAGGAAGCACTTCCAGGAGTTTGGTGGGAGCGACTCAGCTCAAGCTGCCAGGGATGATGGCGTTTCTTTCCTCAAGACGGGTGAGAATCCTGACCACAACCCCCCCCCACCGGGCATTCTAGCTTCCAAAGCCTCTACCCGGCCCAGCACTTTGAGCTACAATAGATCTAGGAATGTACTCAGCTCTGTGATTTCCCAATCACTAATTTATGCAGAAAGGGGATGCATTTTGTACGATTCCAGGCCTGCAACCTTCTCTCTGCCCTTGGAGTACGTCCCATCCCTTTCTTCCTCCTCCCCGGGGAGAGAGTGTACATAATTTACGACCTGGCACATAAACTCAAACGAGATTCAGTTGCTCCTGTAGAGAAATGAAACGGACCAAGGATAAGAGGAGAAGTGCGCGGGGAACGGAGGTCGCGGCCTTGCCCGTGCGCTCCCACAGAATGTGCTGTGTCGCCCCCGCGCCCGTTTGCTGCTTCTCCCCAGAAGCAGTGTTGCCAGCCGGGCACAAGGCTGCCAGCACGCAGGTGACATTCTCAGCCTCCCTCCCAGCTGGATGCGACCACGGCCGTATCATCCCTGGGCTGTTAATGCCCAGACTGTCGAAGGAGAGAAAAAGAAGCACCTACTGCCTCTAAACCACTGTTCTCTGGGGACCGAAGCACCCTCAGCTGCACCTGTAATTCTAACAAGTACGGGGGCGGCGGGGAGGGGGTGAACCGTGACCCAGATCCAGCCGGCTGCCACCATCTCCTCGCAGACCGCAAACCTTTCCTGCAAAGGGTGAGACTGTAAGTGTTCTCACTTTGCAGCCACATGGTGTCTGTTGCAATTATTCAACTCTGCCACGATAGAGTGAAGGCAGCCATAGACAATGTGTAAATGAGTAAGCTGTGTTCTAATAAAACTTTATTTATAAAAACAGATAACAAAATTCTGTGGGCTATAGTCTACTGCCCCTTACTGTCTAGGAATGTTGCTAATATTTAGCAAGATTATCTATCTATCTATCTACCTACCTACCCATGATTTTTTTTGAGAGAGAGAGTGCACACACATGCACACGGGGAAGGGGCAGGGGGAGAGAGAGAGGGAGAAAGAGAAAGAGAGTGAGAGAGAGAGAGAGAGAGAGGCAGAGAGAGAGGGAGGGACAGAAAGGGAGGGAGGGAGGAAGGGGGGCGGAATCTGAAGCAGGCTTCATGCTCAGGGTAAAGCCCAACTCAGGGCTTGATCCCACGACCCTGAGATCATGACCTGAGCTGAAATCAAGAGTTGGATGCTCAACTGGATCACCCAGGTGGCCCTCTGCCTCTTTTTAAAGCAAAGTGTGGAGCCTGAACTTTTTGGAGAAATTTCCAGATTAAAAAAAAAAAACCCACCTTATAATTCAAACAGAACATATTTGGGGTTGAAGTGTGAACTCGAGCTGTTGGCTGCCATCTTGAAAGACCCACATGTGGTCCCAAGGGTGCAGAACAGACGCTGAGCTGGTCCAGGCCAAGGTTCAATCCCACCCCTGCTGCCCATAGGAGGGCCCCGAGTTGTGAGACCTTCAGCATCCATCATTTGGCTTTTAGGGGCTCCTGATCTGGGCAGAGGAAGACAATCCCTCCAACTTTCAGGACAGGATGGGGGCGGCGGAGCTGGGGTCTCCTGAGGAACCAGTGCTAAACGAGAAGGAAATGCTTTTGCAAACTCTAGAACACTATAAATATTAGATGCAAAATGCCACAGGACTGAAGTCTTTGATTTTTTGGCAGACGAATTGGCTGAGGAGGCGGGGCCGGGAAGGCATGCATCACATAAACCCTGAGCCCCAGAGCTCTTAGGGCTGGGGCCTTTCTGATGTTCTGTAACCAGATCTTTTTAACTTTGGGCTGCTTGCAAGGTTATAACATGAGTCTCTTTCTTCTGCTTTTGAAAAGGCACCAAACGCGAATTGCTGCACGAAGTGATAAATCAATGCTGTAAAAGTTCTGGAAGCCAGAGATGGGATCTTGCTGAATGAAGAACTGCGGGAAAGGGAGCGAGGAAAGTGGGGGCATAACTACCCATGAAGGAGGCATCTTGTGCTGGAAGCAGAGAGCTGGGCAAAGTGCCCTCCTCCCACTTGCCCCTGGAGGGGAGAAGCGGGATTTGGTTTCTGTAGAAGACACTTGTTTTATTTTTCTGCCCAGCATCCACTCTCCTGCCTTTTGGTAACTGTGCCTTCTGAGGGTACATATTCTAGCTCCCAGCTCCCGGGTGAGGCCCGTGATCTGGGGTTGGCCAATCAGGGCGTGTCCCACCTCCCCTGGCTGCTGTGATTGGGTAGAGAGGAGACACATGACCCTGGCTGAACCAATGAAAGCCTTTCTTGAGACTTTTGCTGGAGCAGTGGGAAGAGGCTCTGCCTTTCAGCCACACTTGCTGTGCTGGAGGGGTGGGGCCTGTGAGGGCCATCTTTAGGTCACAAAGGAGAACCTTCCAAGGAAAAAAGTTAACCCAAATGAAAGAAAATCCAAGAAGCAGAAAGATGGGTTCTGATGACAATGTTTGAGTACTGGGACTCAGCTACGTTTTCCTGAACTAATTGCACTCGTATTTCTCAATGCTGGAAGAGGGAGACAGTAATCCGAATTCCATTGTGTTCTCATTTTCTGCTTCAAGCCCAAGGCTGAAGAGTCATCCATTCTTTCAAATCCTTATTGGGTACCTAATACTTGCCTGGCACTGTTCTTGGATCAGGATACAGTAGTGAAGAAAACAGGCAAGAACTAAATTCAAAACACCGGAGATAATATCAAGGGGGTGATAAACCCTGCCAAGGATGTAAAGCAAGGTATCATGGCAGAGCCTGGCCAGGGTTGGGGAGGGCTAATTCACACAGGGGGGTCAGAGAAGCAGAAGGGATGTTAGGTATGGAAAGTGACAACAAGAAAAGAGGGGTGTGAGCAGTGGTCTAGGCAGAGGTAAGTGCAGGTGTAAAGGTCCTGGGAGTAAGTATGGTCTTAGAATGTTTGAAGAACAGCAAAGAGGCCAGGCAATCTGAGTGCTGTTAGAAAGGAAGAGAGGTAGGAGATGTGGCCAGAGAGGAGGGCAGGCTGAGGCTGTGCAAGGAGCTGTGAGTTTGTTCTAAGAGCAGGGGTAGGAGTAGAGAGACAGGGAGACACAGAATCCAAAGCAGGCTCCAGGCTCTGAGCCATCAGCACAGAGCCCAATGCAGGGCTCGAACCTATGTACCATGAGATCATGACCTGAACCAAAGCTGGATGCTAAACCGACTGAGCCACCCAGGCGCCCCAAAATTCCGCTGTTCAAAGCTTCCTTCCTCTTGGTGCTGAGTGGGGAGGAGAAATAGCTAATCGCTGGGGAGAAGCAGGGGCAAGGAAATAGCAGAGTGGAGGCTGAAGGCTGCTGTTTGTCATGTCCCTTCACTAGCTCCTGCGTGTCACCTGCCTGTTTTCGGTGAGGTCGCTGCTATCAAGGCAGGCTGAGCTGTCGTTGCTGGAGAGGTGTGTCGGGGGGTGCCTCGGCCTCGAATTAAATGCTGGCCTTGGCCAGACACCTCCGGGAGGGTCACGCATCTCCAGCAGACGAAGCCGGGGGCCCATCCGTGTCCAGGAAAGGTGACGAGCTGGGCGGGGCCGGCTCCCCCAGCACTAGGGATGGATGGGGTCACCTGCCAAGTCAACATCAGGAAGGGCTGTATTTGAAAATCTTTCTGCCCCTTTTAAAGCATGGTTTTGTCCAGAAGGATGGAACGGGTAGGGGGTTGGGGGAGAAAATCCACAAAAGACCCTCAGAACAAGATCTGGGGAGCCTGTCAGTCATGGGACATTTAATTATCACCTCGGAGGAAGCTGACACTAAGCTGATCCTACAAAGAGCGGCTCTCGATGCCACTAGACTGATGTCCATTTCTATGACATTTTCTAACGCTCCCTTATTTTCCTGGGAGGAAACTACAGGTAACAAAAGCTACTTATGCACATTATTTCCAAAAACATCAATATGATGCTCTAACTACAATCTAGAAGCAGAATAAGAGGAAGGCAGCTTATGACAAAGAAGAATTTCAGTATGAACTTTGAAGCACATTCGTCAAGGAGATGGGAGGGAACCGTCTGGGGTCTGGGCCTAGATGAAGATTCAGAGGAGCGTGACACTGGGTGAGCCCGTGGGACTTGTCATCCAACTGTTTTTGGTGGTGCCGCCATGAGCAACGAGATTATCAGTGATCCGGGATAACTCCTGGAAAAGTTCTGCATTCAAGTGTGATTGTCCTTCCATTTCCTCATCACGAAGCTGGAACATTCAGTGTTTATGCATGAAATGGATTTAGGGTCAAGGCCCAGATCACAATAAATGTAAAAGAATCCACTCACACGATGATCTGGTGGAAGACTCGGAAGCCACATGGAACACAGGGCAACATGGGCACAACAGGCCATCGAGGGTCCCTGGCTCCTGCCCCTACAATGCCAGCCGCCTCCCCGACTCTCAGAACCTCCAGCAACGCTCTCCTAGATTTTGGCCTCTAGGGGGCAGTGTGCTCCCTGGGGAACCACCAGGTTCGACAACAGTTTGCAAACCGGTGGCCTGTGGGCTGAATCCATCCCACAGGTGTGTTTGCTTTGGGTCGGCCCAGTGTTTTTATTTATTTTGTTAACAGTAGAGCAAACAGCCCATGTTTGAAGCCTGGACAATTTCACGTTAAAAATCTGGATATCCCACTTGTGACGATCAGAAGATCTGGCACCTCTAGGCCCATCCATCAACCAATGGGCTCGTGTGGCTGGGCTGTGGGGCGGCGCCCCCTTCCCCACCTGGCCCCTCTAGGAGCTAGGGTTTGGTTTCCCTGGGTAGAAACGGCTCACACAGGCCTGGCAGAGAGCAGATCCCTCTTTGGCCTTGGGCAGGCTGATGCGTAGGGGTGTCCAATTTCCCCTCCTTTGCTGAAAGCCTTCTCCCCTCCTACTCTGATCTCCCCGCAACTGCAAAGGGGGGTTCTGCTGGAAGTGACCTGATGGCCAAGGGGTGGGATGTGCCAAGTGCTCAGAGAACAAGGACATGTGGGGCCCACAGGCTCCAGCTTGGAGTCCTCCTGTGTAGCTGAAACCCTGACCCACGGCCCAGCCACAGGATGGCCTGGAGAGGCCTGGAGCGAAGTGCAAAGGAATCAGATCACTGTGCTTGGACTTGAGGGGGAAGAGTACACGAAGGAGGAGATGCATCTGCCTCAAAGGCATGTGTGAGCATTAAGATGAATCACGGAAAGCACCTGCCACAAGGTCTGGCCACGGTAAAGACTCAATAACTCAAGAATAACTTGCATTTTTTTTAATTAAAAACAATTTTTTTTTGAGAGAGAGAGTGCACACACACAAGCGGGGGAGGGGCAGAGAGAGAATGAGAGAGAATGCCAAGCAGGCTCCCAACCCTGTGCAGTGTGGAGCCAGACGTGGGGCTCGATCCCACGACCGCGAGATCACAGCGAGCCGAAACCAAGAATCGGGTGCTCAGCTGACTGAGCCACCCAGGTGCCCCAGCACAACTTGCATCTATAAAATGACTGTTGTCATTCTTTTTTATATTCTGAAAGGTTTGTGCGTCCCCCCTCCAAAAAGACTTTGCTTGAATGACACGCTACCCCACGGCTGTCCTACAGAACTCTTTGCGAGGATGGAAAGCATTCTACATCCGCACCATCCGATCTGGCACTCACGTGCACCCCCTGGGCCTTGAAATGTGCCCACTGTGACTAAGAAACAGAATTTTTGACGTGATTTATTTTTAATTAACTTAAAATGAAATAGTTCCCCGGGGCCAGTGGCTACCATATTGGGCCCAGCAGCTCTAGGGTCGATCCTTCTAGAATATTGAGGGGAGTTGCAGCAAGGACCAGGGAGAGACTAGGAGGTCCCACTTAGCCTGAACAGCCTCTCAAACTCTCTGAGGCTTGGTCGGTAGAGGCTTTAAATATCCACCAGCGTCATCACCCTGCCTCTCCCTTTTATTTGACGTCCATGATTATTTAACGCCCACCAGAGTCAGAGATGCCATGAGCGAAATAGAAGTTAGAGACCCCAGTGAGCAGAACCAAAGCAAGGCGCTGACGGGCTGGGCGGCCACAGAGCTCCCCACTTAGGGCCACAGGGGATGACGAAGGGGGAGGCAGTGGGTTTCCCACTTTTTTAAA
The DNA here is from genome assembly GCF_008692635.1 of Crocuta crocuta. NCBI lineage: Eukaryota > Metazoa > Chordata > Mammalia > Carnivora > Hyaenidae > Crocuta > Crocuta crocuta. The sequence goes on along the minus strand of NW_027527548.1, from coordinate 505,170 downwards.
AAAATTTTTTAAATGTTTTATTTATTTCTGAGAGAGAGACAGCATGAACAGGGAGGGTCAGAGAGGGAGATACAGAATCTGAAATAGGCTCCACGCTCTGAGCTGTCAGCATAGAGCCTGATGCGGGGGCTCAAACCCATGAACCGTGAGATCATGACCTGAGCCGAAGTCGGACGCTTAACCGACTGAGCCACCCACGTGCCCCGGGTTTCCCACTTCTTGCTGGGTTTCCTCATTTAACTCAGGACTGCAGCTTTCAGGGAGATTAACGCATCCCGTGGGGATTAAATAAGATGGTGTGCATGGGAGAACCCAGCTGATGTGGCTTGAATCGTGTCCCCCAAAATATACGCTCAGGTTCTAACTACAGGTACCTGTGGACGTGACTTTATTTGGATATAGAGGCTTTAGTCAAGATGAGGTCATACCTGATTAGGGCGGGCCCTCAACCAGAGACTGGTGTCCCGAGAAGAGGGGTATGTGGGCATGGACGCGCACAGGGGAGGGCCACGTGAAGAGACGGACGCTCAGGGAGGCGTGAACACAGGCAGGGATGGAGCAGGGCAGCCACAGGCCAAGGAGGACCAGAGGCCACAGGGGGCCACCGGAAGCTGGACGAGGCAGGGAAGGATCTTCCCCGAGAGCCTTCAGCAGGAGGGTGGCTCTGCTGACACTTGATTTTGGGCTTCTGGCCTCCAGAACCGGGAGACAATATATGTCTGTTCTTTGAAGCCACCATCAGTCTGCAGGGCTTTGTTACAGAGGCCATCGGAAACCCTGCCACCAGCTCCTGGGTGGGGACAGAGAGAGTGCTCCAGTGTCACTTGGGGGCAAACAGAAATTCCGCCCATCAGCCTCACACCCAGCTTTGGAAAAGCTGGGAAGCGTGACTGTCTACTTCCTGTCTTCCCAGTGAGCCCCCACTTCTCTTCAGGCCCCAGGGAGCACCCTCCCACTCCCAAAAGTGTGGGCCCTGGTCACATCACCTTCAAGGGTGGAGTCCTATCAAAGGCATAACTTACACGTATATATTGTAGCTCCACTGCACAGATGGGGAAACTGAGGCCCAGAGGGGGCCAGGTCTCAGCTGGAGGCTACAGAGGAGTTAGAGACAGAGCCGAATTCTCTAGACTCCTGCACCTGCTTTGAAACTTCAGGGTCTTGGAGAAAGGGAGGCACTGTGGCATCGGAGCCTGAAGATGAACGTGGATGCCCTGGGCACCCCCTGGGACCGTGAGCGCTGGTACGGTGGGTCTGCTTCGCGGGGGCGAGTGAAGGTGCTGTGCGGTGACACCCCCAGGCCGGAGCCAGGGGCAGCTGGGTGAGGGAAGAAGGGAGCAGTGTGTGCGCGCCCGTGTGAGCCCACTTGAGGGGGGGAGGAAGGCAGCGGGGGCCAAGTGCAGAGAAGGCGGCCATTGTGAGGGCAGGACAGCTGCACCAGGTGCCCAGAGGAGGCGTCGCGGGAAGAATCCGCATCCTTTCTTCTCTGTATGTGTGCAGAAGGGCCAAGAAGAAAGGAAGAGGGGCCGAGATGGCGGTGGGGGTGCGGGGTGGGGAGGAGAGGGACAGGAGAGAAGAGAGAGGAGCATAGTAAGATGGCGGAGGGCGGGGTGGGGGGAGCTGCGGACCCATCCAGGATGGCCCCGCCGTGATCCCCCGAGGCAGGGAAGTGAGGGGGAGGCCCTCTTCTGGGCGCGGGGACGTGGGAGAGGCCAACCCAGGCAGTCCCTGCTCCCAGGGGGCGGACATTTCAGAAGGGAGGTGACCAGTGAGATCAATGGCGGAACGCACGTTAGTGGGAGAAAGGGCCAGAGAGACGGATAAAGCAGGAATCAGGGTCCCGAAGGGGGGATGGTGACATAATCCAACTTGGGAGGCTGGACAACAAAATATACAGATATATGTTAAGTCCTGACAAGAGCTCTGAAGGACGATAAAGCAGGGCGAGGGGATGAAGAGGGGACAGGAACCCTCTTTTGGATGGGCTAGTCCAGGAAGGCTTCCCTGAGGAGGTGATAAGTGAACAAAGATCTGGGGGAAGTGAGTGAACGGGCCCTGCAGATGTGTGGCGGAGAAGTTTCCAGGGAAGGAAAGAATACGCACAAAGTCCCTGAAGGGGGTGCTGGGTGGACTGTTCGAGAATCAGGAAGGAGTGCAGTGATGGGGGTGGGAGGGCAGGAGGTGAGAGGCAAGGAGGGCGGGTCATCGGGACCCCGAGGTGACTGTGGGGGGAGCCACGGGAGGGCTGCGGGAGAGGAGGAGACAGGACCCTCTGGCTGGAGCACCGCGGGTGAGGACGGAAGCGGGGAGGAGGGTGGAGGCGGAGAGGGCTCTGGAGCAGCCTGCAGACAGAGCTGGACACGAATGGATGTGAAAGGGAGAAAAGTGGGAACGACAGACAGGAAGGTTCTGCCCGAGCGGCTGGAGCACCAGGGCCGCCCGGGGAGACTGGACGCGCCGGGGGAGGGGGACACGGCCAGGAAGGCGTTTTGCACGCGTCAGGCTTGAAATGCCAGGCATGCGTCCCAGCGGGGGACATGAAGTGGGCAACGAGAGGCTGGGGTTCAGGGTCAGCGTGGGGTTCAGGGCAAGAGGCTGCAGGCAGATCAAATGCTAGTGGTGGAAGCAGGGAGGTGGGGGTTATCTCTCAGGAAAACAGAGGAAAACAGAGGCACTTGCACCTGAGCACCAGTCCTCACGTCTGTGTGCAACCCCCCCCCAACCCCCCCAGGCCAGCAGCGAGTCCTTTGTCAGGGATGCCACCAGGGACATCTTCCTGGGCTCCTGTGTGGGGGGCAGCAGGCTGCCCAGCCTCATGTGTCCTGCCGGGCCAGGCGTCATGGTTCGGGGCCCCCAGCCCCCACGTGAGGGCAGCTGTCCAAGGTCAACCGCCAAGTAGTGCCCGTCCTCGGCCGACCTCCCTCAGCTTTGTGTGTGCGAAGGGGGGAAATAATCGGGGTGCTCAGGGCCAAATTTCACAACAGCTCCAACCGAGGGCCCTGATGTGCCCCCCCCCCCGTGCTCT
>NW_027527548.1:492787-502003 GCF_008692635.1 Crocuta crocuta | reverse complement strand
GAACGCGATGAGGGAGGGGCGGAAAGCTCACCAGCAGGGCCCACATCTCTACAAAAGTCTGCACCAGGTGGCAAGAGCTGGCCACAGAAACAGCCTCAGAACTGCCAGACTCAGACGGCAGCGTGGAAGGAGAGAGCGCTACCCCAACGAGAGACAACGGGCACTGCTGTCTAATTCGTCAGAAAGCGCTGGAAAAGGGGGCCCCCCCTCCCCTGCAAAGCAGTGGAGTGGGAATCCGTAAGGGCCACCTCCGTGCCTGTTTCCTCCTCCTCATTCCCATAGCCTTCGATTTATTTCCACTTTGCCAGAAGTTGCCAAATGGTTCCTCAGCGTGGAGGTGCCGATGTGCATTCCCACCGCTAACGTGTGGAGCTTCCTGTTAGCCCTCCCCCACTAATATTGGCTGTGATGGGGCCTCTGAATACTGGCTGCAGCCACTATGGACTTCATCTGCCGTTTCCTGATCACCAGACCTGTTGGGCATGTGCCACCAGTTTTTTGATTGGTGTGTACAACTGGGTTTCCCCACCCAAGCTTATCCATGTGACGTTCACAGGAACATGGGTCTGGGGGAGGTGGTGTGATGCTACGATGCTTGTGGAAATCATCACCATCCTCAGAGCTCACACCACACAAGTGCTTACTCTGTTTTAACATATTTGATCTTCACAAACCCTATGAGCTGAGTAACATCCTTATCCTTAGTTGGGTAACTAAGATGAAGAGGTTAAATGACTTGTCCAAATTCACTCAGTTAGAAAGTGGTGGAATCAGAAAGACTCCTAATGACAGAGAACAAACTGATGGTTGATGGAGTGAGGTGGGTGGGGGATGGGCTAGCTAGAAGGGCGATGGGCATTAAGGAGGTTGCTTGTTGGGACGAGCACTGGGCGTTGTACGTAAGTGATGAATCGCTGGATGCTACTCCTGAAACCAATATCGCACTGCATGTTAACAAACTAAAATTTAAATTAAAAAAATGCTTACTTAAAAAAAAAAAAGAAAGTGGCGGAATCAGGATTCGAACCCAGGCAGAGTCCTTGCTCCCAATGGCTTTGCAGAGACAGAGGAGGCATCTCATTCCAAGGACACGGTAGAACTCTGACTCGTGGGTGTGTAAGGAAGCACAGTCGGGCAGCTGACGTGTGTAAAAGTTGTCTGAGTGCATTTTGTAGAAACCGAGGAGGCAATTCATCCTTTTCAGGGTGTTTATAATTGCAATCCAGGTTCCTAGAGCTAGAGGAAGCCAACACCTAGAAATACCTGTGAACAAACTGCTGTTTTTTCTACTCTGCATCTCCCACTTCATCCTTGGGGAGTCTGCTGCCAACTCGGGTAGCAGAAAGAACGGGGATTGCAAAATGAAACTGGTCAAATCTGGCCAAAGATGTAAGGTTTTGTGCAATTAAAGGGATGCTAGTTTGAAGCATGCGCAAATCCACTGACAAACAAAATTCTGGTCTATGAGGGAACCGAGGAAGAGACAGTTGGGAAGGATATGGACGTAGTAAGTACTGCACAGGGGGAGGTTCAGGAGTCAATGGGTTAAGACGGATCAAGTCCTGAATACTTTTGCAAAAATGACCTGTTATGATGTTGATCTCCCGTCCTCAAAAGGGTATCACATATAGAAGCGGTTGTGAACCGTTACTGTACTTTGATTTTAATCTTCCCTCGATACCCATTTTCTTCTCCTCCTACAGAAAAGACTTTGTAGCTGGGAAAATGGTCGCCCAGAACAAAGGCTGCCCTTCCCAGCCTCCTCTGTGGTCACACGTGCTCATGTGACTTGTTTCTCACCAATGGGGTACAAGGAGAAATGGAAAACAGCGGACCCTCTGATCAATTTAGGAACACCTGAATATCTAAAGCAAATATTAACAGACCTAATAGGAGAAATAGACAGCTATTTCTGTCTATTTATAAATAAATTAATCATGGGGGACTTGAATGCCCCACTTCCCTCCATGGATAGATCATCTAGACAGATGATCGTAAGGAAACATTGGCCTTAAATGACACATTGGACCAGATGGACTTAACATTTCCAGAACATTCCATTCCAAGGCAACAGAACACACATTCCTATCAAGGGCACATGGAACATTCTCCAGGATAGATCATATGTGGGACCACAAAGCAAATCTTAATACATTTAGGAAAACCAAAACCGTATCATGCAACTTTTTTCTGACCACAATGGTATGAAACTAGAAATCAATCATGAGAAGAAAACTGGAACATTCACAAATATGTGGGGAGTAAACAACATATAACTGAACAAGCACTAGGCCGAAGAAGAACCCAAGAGAAATTTAAAAAATACCCTGAGACAAATGAAAAGGGGAATTAAACATCCCAGAACTTATGCGATACAGCAAAAGCAGTTCCCAGAGGGAAGTTCATAGCGATAAATGCCTACATCAAGAAACCAGAGAAATCTCGGGGCAGCTGGGTGGCTCAGTTGGTTAAGTGTCTGACTTCAGCTCAGGTCATGATCTCACCATTCGTGGGTTTGAGCCTCGCATTGGGCTCTGTGCTGACAGCCCAGACCTGGAGTTGCTTCAGATTCTGTGTCTCCTTCTCTCTCTGTCCCTCCCCTGCTCATGCTCTGTCTCCCTCTGTTTCTCAACAATAAATAAATGTTTAAAAAAAAAAAAAACAGAGAAATCTCAAAGAAACCACCTAATTTTGCACCTCAAGGAACTAGGAAAACAGGAACAAACAAAGCTCCAAGTTAGCAGAAGGAAAAGAATAACAAAGATCACGATGGAAACAAATAAAATAGAGACTAAAACAACAGTAGAAAACATCAATGAAACTAAGAGCTGGTTCTTTGAAAAGATCCACCAAATTGACAACTCTTTAGCCAGACTTACCAAGACAAAGAGAGAGACTCAAATAAATAAAACCAGAAACGAGGGGGGCGCCTGGGTGGCTTAGTCGGTTAAGCGTCCGACTTTCGCTTAGGTCATGATCTCGCGGTTCGTGGGTTCGGGCCCCGCGTCGGGCTCTGTGCTGACTGCCAGCTCAGAGCCTGGAGCCTGTTTCAGTCTGTGACTTCCTCTCTCTGACCCTCCCCTGCTCATGCTGTCTCTCTCTGTCTCTCCTAGAAATAAATAAAACATTTAAAAAAAAAACAAAACAAAACCAGAAATGAGGGATGTTACACAGAAATCCAAAAAACTTTAAGAGGCTACTATGGGTAATTATACATTCGCAAATTGGACAACCTAGAAGAAGTGGATAAATTCCTAGAAACGTACAACTTACCAAGTCTGAATCATGACGAAGTTGGAAATCGGAATAGATCACTTATTAGTAAGAAGCTTAAACCAGGGATCAAAAACCTCTCAACAAACAAAAGTCTAGGGCCAGATGGTTTCACTGGTGAGTTCTACCAAACATTTAAAGAAGAATGAATGTGAATCCTTTTCAACTTTCCCCAAAAAAACAGAAAAGGAGAAAACACTGCTACGCTCATTCTATGAGGCCAGCATTATCCTGATCCCCAAACCAGACAAAGACACCACAAGAAAAGAAAATCACAGTCCAACATCTCTGATGAACACAGAGGCAAAAACTCTCAACAAAATATTAGCGCACTGAACTCAACAATACATTAAAAGGATCAAATGGGATTTATTCAAGGGATGCAGGAAGGGTCTACCATATGCAAATCAATAAGTGTGCTATACCACATTAACAAAATGAAAGATAAAGATCTTATGATTGTCTCATTAGATGTGGAAAAAGCATTTGACAAACTTCAACATTCATTTATGATAAAAACTCTCAACCGAATGGGTACAGAGGAGTATCTCAACACCATAATGGCCATATATGATAAGCCCAGAGCTAACTCACTCAACAGCGAAAAACTGAAATCCTTTCCTCTAAGATCAGGATTAAGACAAGGATTCTGGGGGCGCCTGGGTGGCTTAGTCGGTTAAGCGTCCGACTTTCGCTTAGGTCATGATCTCGCGATTCGCGGGTTCGAGCCCCACGTCGGGCTCTGTGCTGACTGCCAGCTCAGAGCCTGGAGCCTGTTTCAGTCTGTGACTCCCTCTCTCTCTGACCCACCCCTGCTCATGCTGTCTCTCTCTCTCTCTCCTAGAAATAAATAAAACATTTTTAAATTAAAAAATAAAAAATAAAAAAATAAAATAAAAAAAAAGACAAGGATTCTGCTCTTGTCACTTTTCTTCAGTGTGGTATTGGAAGTCCTAGCCAGAGCAATCAGATATGAAAAAGAAATAAAAGCCAACCAAACGGGGAAGGGAGCATTAAACTTGCACTCTTTGCATATGACATGATATCACACACAGATACCCTTAGAGAGTCTACCAGAATAACTGGTAGGATGGACAAATTAGTAAAGTTGCAGGATACAAAATCAATATGCAAAACTCTGTTGCATCTCTATACACCAGCAATGGGCCAGCAGAAAGAAAAAGTAAGAAACAATGCCATTTACAATTGCATCAAAAAGAATCAGATACCTAGGAATAAATTTAACCAAGGAGGTGAAAGACCTGTACACTGGAAATAAGATATTTGTGAAAGAAACTGAAGAAGGCCCAAATAAGTGGGAAGATATTCTGTGCTCATGGGTTGGAAGAATTAATACTATAATACGTCCACATTACCCAAAACAATGGACAGATTCAGCACAATCCCTATTTAACTTCGAGCGGCATTTTTTCACAGAAACAGAACAAACCATCTTAAAACTTGTATGGGACCACAGAAGACCCCAAATAGCCTAGGCAATGTAGAGAAAGAAGAACAAAGCTGGAGGCATCATGCTCTCTGATTACAAACTGTATTACAAAGCTGTAGTAATCAAAACAGTATGGTGTTGGCATTAAAACGGACATACAGATCAGTGTAACAGAACAGAGAGCCTGGAAAAGAAAGAAAGCCGCACATATAAGGTCAACTAATGGGCATCAAAGGAGACAATGGGGAAAGGACAGTCTCTTCAATAACTGGTGCTGGGAAAACTGGACAGCCACACACACAAAATGAAACTGGACCTGACATCATACACCAACCCCAGCCGGAAATGGATCAAAGGCTTGAACACAAGACCTGAAACCATTACGTGACATTAGTCTTGGTGACGATGTTCTTGGATTTGACACCAAAAGCAAAGGCAATTAAAGACAAGCATAAATAACTGGGACCACGCCAGACTAATAAGCTTCTGCACAGCCAAAGAAACCATCAACCAAGTGAAAAGGCAACCTGTCGAATTGGAGAAGATATTTGCAACTCTCACACCTGATAAAGGGTTAATATCCACAACATATAAAGACGTCCCGTGGCTCAGTAGCAAACTACAAACAATAATTTTAAAAACGGGCAAAGGATCTGAATGGACATTTTTCCAAAGAAGACATCCAGGTGGCCAGCAGGCATATGAAAGAGTGATGAATGTCCCCCACCATCAGGGAGATGCAAATCAAAACCACAATGAGATATCACTTCACACCTGTTACAGTGGCTATTCTCAGAAGCACAAGAGGTAAGTGTGGGTGAGGGTGCGGAGGAAAGGGAGCCCTTGTGCACGGCCGGTGGGAATGAAAATTGGTGCCACCACAGTGGAAACGCTCTGGAGCTTCCTTGTGAAATTAAAAACAGAGCTACCATATGATCCAGCAATTCCACTTCTGGGTATTGATCTGAAGGAAATGAAAACATGAACTTGAAAAGACATCTGCGCCGCTATGGTCACTGCAGCATTATTTACAATTGCCGGGACACGGAAGCAACCTAAGTGTTCATCGATGGGCGAATGGATAAAAATGTGTGTGCATGCAAGGAAATATCATTCAGCCACATGAGTGAAACTTTGTCATTTTCAACAACATGGACGGACCTCGAGGGCATTATGCTAAGTGGAATAAGCCAGAGAGACAAATACTGCTATGATCTCACGTATATGTAAGAATCTAAGAAAAAACACTGAGCTCATAGATAACAGAGGACAGATTGGTGGTTGCCAAAGGCAACAGGCAGGGGTGGGGGGTGGATGAAATGGGTGAAGGGGGTCCAGAGGTACAGACTTCTAGTGATAAGAAAGTCCTGAGGATACAAGGGACAGCATGGTGACGACAGTTAAAAATACTGCACTGCATACGTGAAAGTTGCTAAGACAGAAATTCTTTTTTTTATATATATATTTTTATTTATTTCTAGGAGAGAGAGAGAGACAGACAGCGTGAGCAGGGGAGGGTCAGAGAGAGAGGGAGATACAGACTCTGAAATAGACTCCAGGCTCTGAGCTGGCAGTCAGCACAGAGCCTGACGCGGGGCTCGAACCCATGAACCGTGAGATCGTGACCTAAGCGAAAGTCGGATGTTTAACCGACTACGCCACCCAGGCGCCCCAGCTAAGACAGAAATTCTTAAAAGCTTTCATTACAAGAAATTTTATAACTATGTACGGTGGTGGATGTTAACTAGATATATTGTGGTGATCCTTTCATAATATATACATTCAATTATTATGTCATATACCCCAAACTAATACAATGTTACACGTCAATTATACCTCATTTTCAAAAAAGCAAATGGTTGAGTCTCTGATCAATTCATGAAGCAGGGCCACCAAAGAAACATGGACTTTTAATTGCAAGTAATCAGTGATTGCTATCTTGCATCTCATACACAGGCAAGCTTCAATCCAACTCAACCAACTTTGCTAAATACGCATGAGAATGCAATTTAATGTGCCTAAAGACCCAGAAAGAACAGCTGATCACTGGTCTTTAGGAGACTAAGGTTATTATACATTGTAATGTGAGCCACAAATATCAGATTCATCTATGAGGGGTTTTGAATTCATTAGTTTCCTGTCGTTTTTCTCAATCAACCGATAATGACCAGCATAACCAACATTATTAGTGGTATCTTTAAAATGTTTTCACCTTAAATAGCAACTTAATATAAAAGTCAAATCTGAGCTTCCTACCTGCCAGGGCAAAGAGGGAAAGTATAGTGTTAATAGCTCTTGCTATTTAATGACCAGGAACACATCAGAATAAACAGGCATTTTCAGGGTCCTGAGTTCTGAAAGTCACATTGCAACAGGGTTTCTTGTACAGAGAGGCATTCTAAATATAACGAATAAAATTCTCAGTAATAGTTTTACAAAAAATGTAAATGTTCTGTGTGTGGCGATTTACACTTGACTTTATGATCCCAGCCTTCACTGAAGCGATACTGAGTAAACATAGTTGGACGAAAGCCATTCTTTGGGAAGACAGCTTTTTGGTGATGTGTGTCAATTCAAGGATGAGGTTTGGGAAATCAAATTTGAAGAACATTTATTATTGAAGTAGTTCCTTTTCTTGTGCCAGCCCTAGGATTCTATGGCATTAGTCACTGGTTCTGGCCAGGAGCCCCCAAGATATCACAAGGTATGTGTTTCCTTTCAGTTTGAAGGATGGTCCACACTCGCTTTGAATTCCCATGGTCTTTGGTTTCCATTTTGGTTGTGTCCCAGGCACCCCATTTGAGGGCTCTGGGCGAATTTCTGGTCTGGGCTGCAGTTGTCTGGCCATCAAGCAAGCGGTGTTGATGAGAACACTTTAGGGTCCCGACTGTGCTTTTAGCATTCAGATCGAAAGTTTTCTACACAGACCTTTTAGCCACATGTCCTAAAGGGGGTCTGTGAGCTACGCTCTGCCTTCAGACAAGCTTTAGTTTGGCCCACGGTGGACATTTTTTTAAGAAATTGAGTATGGCAACATTTTTTTCTATATCGGCATATTTCATCCACACATTCGAGTTAGAAGTATTTGATGGCTGGTACTCCCGAGCATGAGTGGCTATCATCAAGCATCTGGACCCGCGTGGTGGATGCCCCCTTCGGTAAGTGCCCTGTGCTGGGCTATAGGACCCCTGTCCTGTGTCTTAATTTACATGCAGATCCCCACAACCACTGGGTGGTGACCCGTGCTGAATTCTGACACGTGTGGCTTTCTGCAGAGACCCAGGAACCAACCAGCCTCCGTGTTCCGAGTTCTCTCAGGAGGACCCGCTTCCTGGGTGAGTCTGGCAGGAGAACCAGTCCGCAAGAAGACGCACCTTTCTCTGGCTCCCCACTCCGGACGTGCCCCGCCAGCCCCACGGGTATCCGAGGGAAAGCCCCCCAGTCTGGATGGGCTGAGCTGGACTGAGCCAAGGGAGGCGTCGATTCCTCCCTCCTGTCATTCCCAGGAAATAAGCCCTGGTCACTCAGACGCAGCTTCTCGGGGTAGCACTATCCCAGCTGCAATGTCTGATGTCACGACCGCCTCGCTCGGCTCAGTTCAGCTGAGTGGGGAGTGTTTACCTTTTCAAAATTCGATTTAATGGCATTTTGGAGGATTTTGCAGCAGTGCTAGAGATACGTGTTTATAATTGTGTCTTTGCCCCAGGGCAGCGGCCTGACAGGTGAGCCTTGGGGACCGACCAAGGTACCTCCTGCAAGGTGGACAGACCGGAAGCCCTACTTGCTCTGCATCCATGCATGACACAGCTCTGCAGCCCTGACCACTGACCCAGAGGGACAGCTGGGTAGACAGCCGAGTGTAGACAAACCGTCCATGTCACCTTCTGGGCCATTCTGCAGAGTGGCCACACAGTCCCTCACATGCTCCTGTCCATTTCCCACACCAGTTTTAATCCCTGCCCCCCACCCCAATGTTCTTCTGGAACCTCCTTCCATGCTGATGGTCTGAAGTCAATAAATTGGTCACTAACATAGTAGACAGTGAATGCAAACCCATGCATCAATACTTCTAGCCTCTCTCTGTCTTATGTTTCATATTTTAAATGGACTCATTAAAAAAATTCAAATTCTTTTGAAAAGGTCAGTTTCTTTCACTACTTTAGGCAAATCATTTTGTATTTTCCTTTTTTTAATATTTTATTTTTCTTATTCTTTTTTCTTTTTCTATTTTAGAGAGCGAGCGAGCGAGCAGGGCAGAGGGAGAGAGAGAGACTCTTAAGCAGGCTTCATACTCAGCGCGGAGCCAGAGGCGGGGCTCAATCTCACAACCCCGGGATCATGACCTGAGCTGAAATCAAGAGTCAGAAGCTCAACCCGCTGAGCCATCAAGGCGCCCCTCATTTTGTATATTTCTAGTGCATAGAGACATAAATGAACGCTTTTAAGTTAAATTCATCTACAGTCCCTGCGGTATAGGGTCCACATGTTGGTCC
>NW_027527548.1:482421-492768 GCF_008692635.1 Crocuta crocuta | reverse complement strand
CCTGTCCGGTAGCCCGTGCTGTTGACGTACACGGCGAAGGTGCGGCTCTCGTGCTGGGCCTGCCAGGAGGGCGAGGAGCAGTTCTCGTTGTTGGTGTAGGTGTTGTGGTTGTGGACGTACTTCCCGGTGAGGATGGAGGAGCGCGAAGGGCAGCACATGGGCGTGGTCACGAAGGCGTTGACGAAGTGCGCCCCGCCCTGCTCCATGATGCGCCGCGTCTTGTTCATCACCTGCATGGAGCCTGCAACCGGGAGCACAAGGTGAGATGCGGTGGGCCGTTCCTAACCAGTGCCCGGGGCGCTGCACGACAGCCCAGGACAGGCGCCGAGCCTCACTAATGCCCGGGGAGCCTCAGGACTCGGGACAGGTGGCCGAGCCTAACCAGTGCCCAGGGCGCTGCACGACAGCCCAGGACAGGCGCCGAGCCTAACTAATGCCCGGGGAGCCTCAGGACTCGGGACAGGTGGCCGAGCCTAACTAATGCCCGGGGTGCCTTAGGAATCAGGACAGGTGGCTGAGCCTATCTAGTGCCCAGGGTGCTGCACGACAGCCCAGGACAGGCGCCGAGCCTAACTAATGCCCTGGGGCGCCCCAAAAGCTTGAAACCAGGAGCCACAAGGTGAGGTGCGGTGGGCCGCTCTTAATTAGTGCCCGAGGCGCCATGCAGCAGCTCGGGACAGGTGCCCAGTGGCTCTTCACCCATCCTTGGGGAGGAGGGGCATTTTGGGAACCTCTGGGGACAGATGGGGTAGGCACAACTGTCACTTGTGAGCAGGGGCCAGCAAGAGACGGCGGGGTAGTCCCGGGCAAGAAATATCCTGGGTCCCCAGTCCCGCTGCGCGGTCACGGGGAGTAGACAAAAACCTGTTTGTAACTCACCTAAGCCTAGACTAGAACTTTGTCTTACATATCAACAGAACATCTTTTCTTTGCAGGATATTAATATGCAGAGTATTTTTTTTTTCTGTAAGTAATCACTATGTAAACCAAGGGAAGATTATACTTTGTTTTGTTTGGAGCTTTCCCAAGAATGTTTCACTTTTTCTGAAATCTGGTCATGCCAGCCCGCCTGGCTCCCCTTCTCCCTGAACACTCCTCTGCCCCTTTGTCTACATGCTCCTTCTGGGTTGGAATCCGCCTCCCACCTCTCTCCAAATTCAAGCCATCAGCCAAGCCACACCTCTTCCAGCGATCATGCTGGCTTCTGGTTCCCTGGAGCTCGGATTATGCATGCCGCAGGTGTTATTAGGACTTAATTATATGCCACTCGGTGATGTGACTTCTTTCGTGCCCTTTCTTGTTCGTCAGTGGCAGTGCAGCTGTAAGCGGTGAAAGGCGCTTGGGAAGGAAAGGAAGCGAAGGTGCTGGAGACCTACTGTGTGCAGGTGCTTTCATGATCACTGCTCTGCTGGGGGCCCCCCGGAGGGGCAAAGACTTCATGCCCTGCTCAGTGCTGAATTCGCAACACGCTCACGGTGTGTGATACACAGTAGGCACTCAATAAATGTTTGCAGAGTGGATGTGCGATACTATGCATGGTATCGGAATACTTAGTAGGGTAGGGAAATAGTCCGTGAAAATCCTTTCTCTCTTCCTCCTACCAACCTCAGCTTCCTTCCTTTTCCTTAGAGTTCTCAGAGTCTAGGGTGGACTGAGCGACGCAGACTCCCCACCCCCCCCAACGCCCCCATCCTCACCCTCGGAACCCGGGGATGTGACCTTATTTGGAAAAAGGGTCTTTGCAGATGTAGTTAAGGATCTTGGGCTGAGATCGTTCTGGATTACCCAGGTGGGGCTCAAATCCAATGACAAGCACTGTGCATGAGACAGAAGGGAGAAGACACACAGACCCGGAGGGGACGGCCATGTGAGAGAGGCTGGAGGGACGCAGCCTGGGGCTAAGGAGCTCCTGGGGCCCCGGGATTCAGAAGAGGAAGGAAGCATTCTCCTCTACAGCCTTCAGAGGAAGCACAGCCTGGTCAACACCTGAATTCTGGACCTCTGGCTTCTAGAACTGATGAGGGGTAAACCAATACAGAGCCTACCAGCCGTGGGCTGCCCGTCCCAGTCACCCAACAAACAGCCCCTTAGAGGCTTTAACAACATCTAATCAGCCTCAGCTCAGCACTCTGTCCCTACAGGCGAGGGCGGACAGGAGATTTATATGGCTCTTTTTATCCCATCTTTCTGCCAGATAGGGACGGAAATAGACTTAGAGCTTCCCGGAGGCAACAAATGCAGATCCTATCTCCTCACTGTTGAAAACCACCGGATGGCTTCCCATGGCACTCGGAAGAAAACTGGAATTTCTTACTGTGGCCAGACTCTTCCAGACTTGTCCTTGCGGCCAAGCCACCTCCCATGTTCCTTTGACCTCATCTCTCCCCTCCCCCTTGCTCATGCTGGCCTCCTTATGGTTTCTCGTATGCTCCAATCTCATCCCTGCCCCAGGGTCTTTGCACTTGCTATTGCTTCTGCTGGGACTCTTCCTAAGACACCCCTTGGTTGGCTTATCCCGTTTATTCGGATCTCAACTCAAGGTGACCTCCTGAGCAAGGCCTGGCCAGCCCCCCTGTCTGAAGGGGCCCCCACTTGTTTACTCCCGATCACACCAGTGCGTGTGTCTCCTTAGCATTTGTCTCCTTCTGGAATGATCTCCTTCCCTGGTTCACTTGTTTACGTTTTACTTTTCCTGGACTGAGTGTTCTGGGTGATTCAGGGTGCTGTCCGCTGCCCCCCCACCCTCCACGGAATATGTAACTGGTGCTCTGTAAAAACTCAGAGTGACAGAAGGAAGCACAGCAAAGCCTGCGCTTTCCACCCCAGCACCTGAGCTGCTCTTTATAAGGAACGCCCTTCTGGGACCCGGTGTGTTTCCTGAGCCTCTTGGTTAAGGCCGCCAGTGGTGGGTGGAGGACAGAACCAGCGTTGGGTTACGAACGGAACAGGAATCATCAGGCCTCGGAACTGTGTGAACATCTATCCTCAAGGTCACGCACCCTCCCACGAAGCCGCAGGGGCCCCAGTTGTAACTGATTCAGGGTTTCTCCACTGGGCAGGACGCCTCCCTCAGGAGGGGATGGAGGAGGTGGGCTTTCCGAGGTCCGACAGTCTCAGGGTCCTGGCGCCTCACCAGCCTCGGGGCCGCCCCTGGGGAGGGCTTTCCACCCAGGCCTCCGGCTGGCCGGTCGGGTCTTTCTACCCTGAATTTTTACCACAAATCAAGATATCAACCCCCCAGGGTCGACCACTAGCTGCGTTCCCGCCCCACGCCCTTTGCTGGAGCTGTGCCCTCGACCCGGGGCACTCCCTCCTAGCCTCCGGCAGGTTACTGGGCAAATGTCACAGACCTCAGGGGGGCCTCCTTGGCCCAGAATTCGGCAGACACTGAGGCCTGCTTTGTTCACTGTTACGTTCCCCAGCCTAAAACAGCACCTGGCACAGAGTAGGTGCTCAATAAACATCTGTGAAATTAACAGAAGATAAGATCTTACTCTTTAGGCTTCTTAGAACTCAGGAGCCCCATTCGGTTTACATTCACAGACGTGGGTGTTTGGTGCTGCGGGGTTGAAAAATTTGACTTTAAATAGCGCTAAATCCGTCCTGTGTTCTCTGGTTTGCTATGCTCGCCACTGCTCCTTATAGTCTTGCATCCTACATCTGCCCAGCCACGGCCCTGACAGGTGCCTGAAGGCCTGGGTTTGGCAGCCTCCTGACCTACCTCAGTGGAAGGGACAGGTCTAGCTTTTCCGTGGGGTAGAGGGCGGTGTCATACGTCAATAATAACCGTTATGCTTGTTCAGAGTCGCAACTCTGGTTGGCCGAATGCCTGCTGTATGCACGGCTGGACACATGTCATGCGCCATTTTACTCCACGCTTTCAATAGCCCTTTTGAGGACGGAGATTAAATGACCAGTCAAAGCCACATACCTTTGGAAGCGCGATGTGAGGACTCAAACCCAGGCTCGTCCCCCTCAGGGCTGGGAGTCCCGCTCAAGAAACATCCGGTTCACACCTCACAGGGGGCAGTGCTGATACACCCAGGAAAATGCACCCTGAGCCCTAGGCACTTGGTCCATTCTGGGCCTCAGTGAGAAGAGTCCTGGACTGGACGTCGGGTCCCCTGGCCATCCCAGAGTCAGCAGTGGGGACGGCACAGCAGCACATCACCAAGCATCAGGGATGCCGGCCATGGGTGAGTGAGTCCCTCCACCGCGGATCAACTCCGAGAGAGATGTCAGCCGGTGCTGTCATGTCCTGAACGCCCACCCAAGGCCTGTCTCAACGGGGAGTGAACCGACCGCCTGTCAGAATTCTCGGAGGGCAGCAACACTGGCTTATATTTAGTCGAGTGGTTTAGTTTCCTTTAGGGCAGAGAATCCCGGCTTCTCTCATTTAGGGGCAGTGGAACCTTGTTCTTAAAACACACACACACACACACACACACACACACACACACACACACAAATTACAGCTGATTAGAGGAAGTTGGTGGAAGGGGCGCCTGGGTGGCTCAGGTGGTTGAGCGTCCTACTCTTGATTTTGGCTCAGGTCATGATCCCAGGGTTCATGAGTTCGACTCGCATGTCCGGCTCTGCGCTGACAGTGCAGAGCCTGCTTGGAATTCTCCCTCCCTCCCTCTCTGTCCCTCCCCTGCTCGCGTGTGCTCTCTCTCTCCCTCTCAAAATAGATAAACTGAAAACAAAAGAAGTCAATAGTAGTACTGGTAGCACCCAGACATGAAAATTCTGGAAAGGTGAGGGGCTGGCTGGCATTAGGCGCACCCTGGCTCCGTACAGCCCGGAAGCTTCTGCACAGACCCCTGCCTCACAGACGCCATCAGCTGCTACGTGTCCCTCATGCCTCCCCCCCTCCCCCGGCCACGTGGGCAGTGATTCTGCTCCTCCTCGGCCCCATCTCCCTGTTCCCACACCCGATCCTTCAGCAAAGCCTGTTGCTCTTCCTCCAAAGTCTGTCCACCATCCGGCCTGGTCGCCTCCTCCCTGGGCATCTGGTTATCCTCTCTCTTCCAAATTAGCTCAACGGCTTCGCTTCCTGACCCTCTCCATGGCACCCTCCGTGGCTCCCACTCACCAGGGAACAAAGTCCCTGAAGTCATCCTCGGGCCTCCCTGGGTCCACATCTCCCTCCCCACCCACTCTCTGTAGCCACAGGGGCGTCGGCTCCGCCCTCAGACTTGCAGCGCCCACGCTGGCCTCAGAGCCATTGCCTTGCTGTTCCTTTTGCTTGGAATGCCTCTCGCCCTGAACCCTGACAGCCTGTGCCCTCACCCGCTTCTTGTCTCTGCTCCCTGCCCCTGACGGCTGACACCCCTTCCTTGTTTTAAGTTTCTGACTCCATAGGTGTTATCTCTAACTGTGGATTTCACACACTTACGTATTTATCTTGCTGTCTGCCTGCGCCCCATCACGGAGGCCCCCCAGCCCTGAGGCCCGGAGCAGTGCTTGGCACATAGTAGGTGCTCAGTAAATATTTCTCAAGACAGTGAGTCTAGGGCACTAGACTAGTGCCTAGGCAGAATCAACCTTTTGCCCACTCTTCACAAACTAGTAGGAGAAAGGACAGAGCAGCCAGTAATGAGAACTTGGCCTGTCTGGGTCTCCCAGGTCTGCAGAAAGGACAACGCTGTCCCTCCCACTGTCAGACCTTTCTGGAAAGCAAGCAGCAGCCCCAAATGCCGCGCCAGCAAAAAAGCAACCAGCGCGCGGAACCGTTTGTTTCTTTTTCTTTTCTTTTTTTTTTTTTAACGGGCTCAGAACGAGGGTCTCAAAGTGCTTCCATTTCTATTGTACAAATTAATTTCCGAGGAGACAAGCGATTGGCTGCTCTGGTCCAGTAGCCCTCGGGGTTGTCTGCTCGGTGCCCTCACCCCTGCCCGAACGAGCTGGCTGAGGGAGAGCCGAGTCCTTGCGCGACTGCAGCATGATTTAACGACGCCTTGAAAGGACAGAGGCCTCTGCGCCCAAGCGGCACTAGCGGTAAGACTCCCGCGGGGACACTCACCTGCTGTACTAGAACCGTCTTAGCGACGACGGGGCTCTGTAAACCCGCGTCCACAACGCAAAAGCACGTACTCTCATCTCCTTGCCGGGCCCAGCCCTCCAGCAACGACCGCTCTGATGGAGGGAGGAGCCTGGGAGAGGAGGCCCAATGGAAACTAAAAGGCCAGTTTTCAACTGAAGCCAGGCCGCAGCCCCAATGCACTCTGTCCAACACACGCTTGGGACATGCAGACAAAACAGGCCCGGTCTCCTTCTGCAATCAAACCGTCCAACCTTGCCGGGCCGGGGCTACGTCACTGGAACACCTCCGTGTGACTCTGACAGTCCCATCCCACCGATGATATGGTGTTCCCCCCCCCCCAACTATGGAGGCCGCCCCTTTCTGATTGCTTTCCGGGGCCTCCTCAGTATACCACATGTGCTATTACATACCATTGTTTGATATTTTTCCTTAAAGTGACTTTAAGGGTTTTTTAATGTTTATTTTAGTTCTGAGAGAGAGTGAGAGATGGGGGAGGGGCAGAGAGAGAGAGAGAGGGAGACCCAGAATCCAAAGCTGTTCCAGGCTCTGAACCATCAACACAGAGCCTGACACGGGGCTCAAACCCATGAACTGTGAGATCATGACCTGAGCTGAAGTTGGACGCTTACCTGACCCAACACGCTCCTGCCTCAGGGCCTTTGCACCTGCTGCTCTTGCAGCTGAGACCCCCTCCGCCCCTCCCCTGCCCACTGCCCCGTGGCATCCAGGTCCTTGCCAATACTGCCTCCTCAGGGAGGGCTTTCCCCTGACTGCGCTAAGCTCTCTCCTTCCTCCCCTTTCTGCTCTTTGAGAAAATGTTCTCAGCAAATACACAAATGGTAGAGGATGGTTGCTTCTGGGGTGAGCACTGTGAATGGTGCATGGGGAAGCCTACTTTTGCTTTGAATTATTTGAGTATTTGAAGGTAAGGCTGTGTCACTCTTATAATTTGAAATAGTTTGGAGGCTCGGCAGGGGGAGGAGAGAACTGACTGGAAACAGGCTAATCCGTGAACACTCCAGGATATATGTCGCCTTTCCATCTGTGCCTTTCAGTCGGGGGAGAAGAGAATCTAACCGAGCAGGGGCCTTTCAGCAAGGACCTCCCCTCCCCCCATATCTGTAGAGACTGCGGGTGACTTTGAACCCTACACCAGAGGCCACAGCCGGAAGGCCAGAGGCAGGACCTGCCCACGGAAATATTTCGTTGTTTTTTCCAGTGGGTCAAGCAAGCTGCAGATTCTTAAATGACTTTTGTGGGCCCTCGGCATTTTTGCTTTCATGGGCCCCTTCCTCTGTGACAAATATTAAAAATTTCTACGCATGCCAACTCTTCTCAGGGGTCATGGAGCCAATGCCAATGTGGGGCGTTGCCCCCTGACCCCTCCCAGCAACTCTGGAACACCAGCAGGGCGCCCAAGAATTCGACCCATTCGGGCAGCATCTACCCGGAGTCAGCACTGGGTTCGGGTTCCATGGGGTGAGGGCTCAAGTCCCACAGGTGAGCCCCCCCCACCCCGCACTGACAGCGGCGCCAAACCCCGGCTGTCACCTGTGCTTCTGACCTACAGGCCACAGATCAGGGGTCCCAGTGACCTCCTCCTCAGGTTATTTAACTTGGTAGAAGGGCTCACAGAACTCAGGGAAACACATTTACCTGTTCGTTAAAAGAGATGATAAAGGCCAGGAAGGAAGAGCCAGGCACCCTGGGCAGGGTCTGGGGGAGGGTGTGGAGCCTCCGTGCCCTTTCCGGGCGGGCCACGCACCCTGCGTCGCCAAGCAGTCACCGGCCTGAAGGCTCCCGAACCCAGTCTTCTGGGGTCTGTACGGAGGCATCGGTACAGAGTCCTGACTGACCAAGTCATGGGCCCCCTCCGCCCACCCTCCTGTCACACAGCCCGGGGCTGCCCCAGCTGTGTTTTCTCCTCTCCCGGGGCATGGGGCCAGGCTCAGGGTGCAGGGGACACGACCCGCGTCCTCTCCGGTGCCATCCTTCTCTGAGCGACTCTTCTGTCACCCATTCAGTTCTGTATGTGACACAGGGTCCGCTGCTACATATGCGTGCGGGTGTAACGCACATGAACAGGTGTGNAAGAAACCCAACCCCCCCCCCCCAGCCGCCCCCACATCTGTAGACTCGGGGTATCAAAGAGCCCAAAGAATGAAGTGTGGGCTGTTCTGTTAAATCCGACTTTCTTGGGGCCTTCGTTTCCCTTCTGTAAAAATACAGCACGTGGATGGCTTTAGGTATGGACAGAGACATTCAAGGACGATTCTAGAATACCCTCAGCCATCTTACGCGGTAAACCAGGAAGGGCTCTAGAGGCGCGTGGCCTGAGTTCAGATCCTGACCTTGCCACTTCCTATCAGCCACAAATCTTCGCGCAAATGATTCAACTCCCCCCACGTACCTCTGCAAAGTAGAGAGAATGACAGCGCCGCCTCCCCGTGGGTGTTCCAAAATTTAATTGAGGAAAATACGTGCAAAGCCTTTGGTGCAGTACATGGCCTGTGAAAGCACTTAATACGCAGTAGCTGTCGAAGGTTTTAGTTACTGTCGCTCCCGGGTCCTGTGGGACACAGAGCTCACGGAGTGCCTCTGCACACATTCTGATCTGGGTGCTTGAATGCGTTTCAAAAATTAACTGCTAACGTTTTTTTTTTTTTTTTTAATTGGGAGATTTCCCATCAATCCAGTGTTCTGGCTTTGCTTGAAAAAAATACAGAGATCTGGCCTTGTTCAGACCTGTGTACGGGTTCACAGGTGAGCAGACCTGGGTAGCAAAGGCCCAGGCCAGAAGGGGGCACTCTGGCTGTCTAGGCTCCCCGCTTTCCGCCTTTACAGGACCTCCCTGGTTCTGGAAGCACTGAGTTTACAATCTGTAGCTGTTTCTCTTCCGGCGCAAGGGACCGGCTAATCAGACCTTCCAAGTAACACTTACTATGAGCCAGAGCCCCGCAGAGGCAGGCTTTAGGAAGGGGAGGGGAGCTGTGGGTGTGGGTACAGGCTAGGACACAACCTTGACCCAGACAGGCAGGTGGGGTGCAGGGGGGTGCGTCAGCTCGGGCCACAGGTGGCACAGCATCTGTGTCCTGTGCCGTCCTCCAGCCACCGCCAGGCTGGAATTCCCGAGGCAGCCCTCATCTGGTCCTTGAGTGTCCCCGGAATGCCCACAATGTCACCGGATCAGACTGTGAGCCGCCTGCCTGTGGCAAACCGTCTAACATCCCCGGGAGGCTGGGTCCCATCAGTCCGACTGCCTAGAATAGCTCTGTCCCCAGCAGGCGGGGAGAGGAGGGCCTGGGGACGAGCAGCAGAAATGGAGGCCACATCCGGGCGGAGGGACTCCTCTGTTTCCTGACAATGACATTTGTGCCCACTGCTGTCCGCCGGTAACCCCTGCTGTGCCTCCATCCTGACCCAGAATAATGACACTGGCTGCTCAGACGGCTTTTCCTCCCGGGGGCCAACGGGGAGCCGCTCCGGACTCCCGGATCTTACAAAATAGAAGAATTTTTTTAAAAAGTTTTTATTTATTTTGAAAGAGAGGTAAAGAGAGAATGTCAGGGGAGGGGCAGAGAGAGAGAGAGGGGACAGAGGATCCAAGGCTGTCAGCACAGAGCCCAACGTGGGGCTCGAACTCACAAACTGTGAGGTCATGACCTGAGCCCGAGTCAGACGCGTAACCGACTGAGCCCCCCAGGCGCTCCGGAATCTTACAAAATAAAGTCAGATGCCGTTGCCGGGTGTAGCTACGCAAAGCTGAGGCTCAAAATTGGTTCCTAAACCCAGGGTCAATTAAGCAGATGTCAGAGACAGCAGTGTCGGAATTTCATTAATGAACGGCGGACTGTCAGAGCGATCGTGAAGTGAATTTTTCCTCCTCTGCCTTCTGCTCGTTCTGGCTGTGAAGCTTGGGGAGGAAATTCTGATATATTCCTTCTCACCGGAGGGGAGGTGGCCCAGAGGCCCTGGGAGAGGGTCGCTTCCTCCCTGAGGAGCCCCACCCATCGACTGTCCCACCAGAGGCTATTTATTCAAAGTCGGGTCTGTTTTGCCCACTTTTCGTCCTGTGCTACACAGAGCCGGTCACCTGGCCACCAGCCTGTTGTCTGTCCTGAGCCTGAACACCCACTCCTCCGCCTCCAGTGTCCCCATCTCTGTAAACGGCACCACCATCTGCCCAGCGGCTCAGCCAAAACCTCATTGATTCTCGACTCTCCTTCCCTCCCCCTTGTGATCCGTCCACAGGCCCTGCCTGCTGACCCCCCAAAACAGAGCCTGCTCCACCCCCCACCCCC
>NW_027527548.1:439346-482367 GCF_008692635.1 Crocuta crocuta | reverse complement strand
GCCGACCCCTCTGCGGAGCACCCGCCGGCCCCCACCCGGACAACTGGTCTCCCTGATCTGATCCCGTCCCCGGCCCACCGCCCCTCCACCGGCAGCTAGACTGAGCCACTGAGAACATGAATCCCGTGAACTTGACCTGCTCAGAACGGCTCAGTGACTTTCTGTCGGCCTTGGCATCCAATCCAGACCTTCCACATCCTTCTCCCCTCCACACCCCCACCCCGGGTGCTGCGCCCTCCTCTAAGCTCCTGGCCAGTCCATTCCTGCCACGTGGCACTTGCACTTGTCCTTCGGCCTGGGATGCTCCTCCCCCAAATTCCCATGAGACCGTCTCCTTCTGGAGGTGCAAGTATCACCAGTTCCCTTCATACACCCCCCCCCCCACGCTAGAGGCGCTGCCCTCACTGGGCCCTTGCTCCATCTGCTGTGGGAGAGACCCCAGTTGCCTATCGATACAGGTTTCCCTTCCTTAACAGGCTCCGACTTTAATCTTTAACGCACTGAGCTATAGGAAGTACATTTCCCAGACTCTCTTGTGGCTAAATGCGCACGTGCTCCTCACTTTGGCTCTGCTAGAGCAGCTCCCCGGCCGACGAGCTGACCTGCATGGGTCGCACCCACAATTGTCTTTACTCTCTGGCTTTGGGCTGGATTTGGCCAATGCGGGTGAGGCGGGGTCCTGGTGGGAGATCAGAAGACGAAATGGATGTTGGGGTAAGGATGCCTCCACCTCTCCCCCTGTGGTACCAACAGAGGGGACAGCTCCTGCTGGGAGGCTGTGTCCCCGTAACCACATGCTCATCCCCTTGGTCTTGGGATGGGAATGGCTGAAATGTTACTAAATAGATTTCTCCCCACTTTAGCAAACTACAGTTACGCCCTCCTTGAATAATCCAAATTTGAGTGTGCCCCACATTCCTTGCTGCGATCGTGCGGCTAATTAAATAAGCTCTGTCTCTGTCGTACGTGATGTCTGGAATGAGGTCCTTAAAGGGAGCTGACTCGACTTGGAATTCGTTCTTTTACCCTTTTACTTCCTCCTTGTCTGATGCCTGGAACGTGGCTCTGATAGATGGAGCTCCAGCAGCCTTTCTGGACCAGGAGGCAACCTTCATGATAGAAGTCACATAGCAAGCACGGCAGAACAGAAAGGTGGGTGCCCGATAACCTTGATGCCACCGTGCCAGCCCTGGAATGCCAACTTCCAGATATTTTTATGTGAGGGAGAAGCAAAACTCTATCTTGTTTAAGCCATTGCTATTTTTCCTTTTATATGCAGCCAAACCTAATCCCAATATATTTAGCTTCCAGAATTTAAGTATCTCCCAAGTGTTGCTGAATTTAAAAAACAAGAGGTCTTGCAGGAATGTGTTTGGCAAGTTGAAAACCAGGGTGGGTCTAGATGAGCCTTTGTTCCTCCTGAGATAACCTGCAGCCGTATGTTTGTGTAAGTGGATTGAGAGAGGCAGGAATGTCAGGGGTTGGTATCTTAGGCCGGATTGGGAGTGACACCGATCTGGTGTCCGGAATCTGGGCACGCCGTCCTGGGCTTCCAGCCATTTGGCCCCTACAGAGCGCCCGAGCCTGAAATTTAGAATGGATTTCTGGAGATCAGTCTGCAGTTCGGGGTGTGGTTTCCTCGTGTTCACAGATGGAGAGTGGAAAACAAGTGTCTGCGGCCAGAACCCCTCCCAAGCCTTTCTCTCCAAAGCCGGCCTTGGCCTCTCGCACGAGGCTGGGGGCCTGTGAGTCTCAAGATCACAGACCCCTCTGGGCATCTGGTGCGGGTCTCAGATCCAGTAGAACAGACACAGGCACGCAACCTACATACAGTTCTTGCCCCCTCCCTGGTCGCCCCTCGCTCCCAGCCCCTCCAGGCCGGGGCTTCTTCCCCCTGAACCCCGGACTCTGAACGCTGACGGCCTGGCACAGCTCCTATCTGAATGAATGAATGAGTCTGGTCTGCCCTTTGAGCCAGAACCCTGCCTTGGAGAGAGTGCTGGGAGTGTGCCCTGTGAGTGTGCCCTGAGCCCTGCCCATGCACTCAGCACCTACCTTCTTTTATTTCTCTAAACATTTATTTTTGAGAGACAGACCGTGAGCGGCGGAGGGGCAGACACAGAATCCGAAGCAGGGTCCAGGCTCTGAGCTGACAGCACAGAGCCTGACCTGGGGCTCAAACTCACGAACTGTGATACCACGACCTGAGCCAAAGTCGGACGCTTACCGGACTGAGCCACCCAGGCGCCCTGGCACCTGCCTTCTGGCACACTGGCTCTTGAATTTTTCTTTAGGAAAGAATCATACTTAACTCCCTCTCCCAATCCTCATGTGGGGCTGGCCCCAGTCCTGACTCCAGAGATGTGCATGTGACCCAGCCCAGCCAATCACTGCATTCCACCCTCTCCCGCCCCCATGGTTCATGGTTGACCAGCAGTCCCAGAGAGTACCAGCCCCAAGATACTTGTTTGGGGACATTTACGGGTACCTGTGGTATTCGTATTGCAGAAAGAGGTAGGCATGGCTCACTGTAATATTAACGCAGGTATGGTGCTGCCAAACGGAAAGCTGGGTTTGGGGCGAAGCCAATTTGGAGGAGAGCTGAGATCACAGACATGGGGAGATAGAGGAGAGCCAGACTGAGCTCCTGGATCCAACCACACCTGAAGCTCAAAATACATTTGTATTTTCTGATCTACGTGAGTCAAATAAACTTTTTTTTTTTTTGGTAGGGTCAGTCTAGTTTGAATTGGGTTTCTGTCGCTCATCACTGAGAGAATCCCAACGGACAGAAAGGGGTTGCAAAACACGGGGTTTTCTATCGCCTGGAACACTTGTTCCCAGGGTATTTTACGGCTCCTCCAACACTGCCACTTGGTTGCCTTTTGTAAGCCACAACGGCTCAATTCTGTCCATGCAGTCTGAAAACCAGTAATCAGGGGTGGGGGGGGGTGCGGGGAGAGGCGCTCAACAAGGCACCTTGTTTCTACCCTGCGCTGACCCTCGGAGATCAACAGCGGAGAATCAGTGCCTGATATTCTGGGGTCGGGGTCTGTCTCCGTAACCCTCAGACGCGAGAACTCCCGTATCAGCCCGGCTCCAATAGAAAAGCCTGTGACTCGCACTTGAGAAAGCCCTTCCCTTTCCCAGCTTCCATCTTGCCGACTGGGTCAAGGGGAACGTCTTGGGCATGTGCCACTCTCCTCGCTCTTTATAACAAAGACAGGCCGGCCTGTGGGAGGCAGCGTCTTGCTGAAATGTAAACACACTGCTGTTCTCACCGCACTTGGTTTTGCAGTGACCTTTTACAAGAGACGATGGATACTGGCGTTTCGTTTACAGTCATAACTTAAGGCTTCCTTCAAAAATAATATTTAAGCTTCCCAAAGCAAGCCCAGTTAAGTAAAATCCCAAATGAAAGAAAGAAGGGCCTGTGATGCTGCAAACTTTCTCTGGCTCCACCAGGACCATGTCTAACTCATCTCGGTGTCTCAGAGCCTGTCTGAGCCGCAGAGGCTCTGCAGCGGCCGGGCTGGATCAGATTAAACCGGTAAGTCCCTCTCAGGGTCTATCAGTGCTGCCACCCTGACCAAACGACACACGTGCAAACAAGGCTGGCTTCTGGGAGCTTCTCCTTCTCTCAACCTTCTGGTAAAGAAGGCGGGCCTGCCCAGACGCAGGGATTTTACCCCATCGCTTTGAAAATGGATTGATAACTGAGGCTACTTACTGACCACTGTACACCGGAGTGAGTTCCCCGGGGCACCTGACGCTTCTGAGGGACAGCCCGGGGAAGGGTGTCAAAAACACAGGAGGAAAGAGAAAATGAATATAGAGCCTCCCCCCCGCCGCCCCCACCTTGCCATCAGGACACAGGATGAGCCCCTCTTCTGTCCGGGTACCGTAACCATTCTCTCAACCAGGCCCTAATTAGGATGGACGGCTGTTCTCCACCCGGGACTGGAAGGAAGCCTGGAATTAGCTCAGTCGAGAAGTCTTCAGCCCCGAGAATCAGCAGACCTGCCGCACGGATGAGCAGAAAATAGCAGATGATAAATTTTTTAGGACCACCCGCCGTGTGCCAGTTGTAGTAGACTGTGAGCTAATGTGCTGGCCTTTTTGGGAACATGCATTATTGATCCGGGTCTGTCTAGTGGTTTATAAAAAGCCCACCAACCCCCGCCCCCCCACCTTCCCATCCTTCACCTCCCGAGAGCCACACAGCCTCTTCAGAAGCTCGTTCTGCCGCGGGTTTGCCGCGGGAGGGGCGGGGGCTCGGGCGCGGAGGGAAGGTTGCACCTTTGCACCGAGCTCTGCAGGGTGCTGCTGCGGGTGGGGCTGACAGACCCCACAGAGCGCGGGGGCTCTAACTGCACCGAAAATCCACTTCCTGGAATTTATCTTTCAGAAACACTTGCTCGCGTGTGAGAAGATGCACGGATAAAGACATTCCCAGCAATGATATACGTGACCGTGAAAACCAACTAACAAACACACTAACCATCTAGAAACAACTCAACAGCCATTCCAGGAGACTGGTTAAGTAGAACAGTGGTTAAGACCAGGGGCTCTGGGCTCAGATCTTGTCTGGCCATGTTCTGGCCATGTGGCTGTGACCTTGGAGAAGCAACTTCATTTCCCTGTGCCTTCATCGCTCCCTCTGTGAAATAGAGAGAGTGAATCTATGTATTTTAAGTTAGCTTAGCTTCCCCTGCTCTCCTCCTTCCTGTGTCCTTATCATGTTCACAGATTTTTTTTTTTTTAAAGTAGGCTTCATGCCAAGTGCAGAGCTCAACGTGGGTCTCAAACTCACGACTCTGAGATCAAGACCTGAGCTGAGATCAAGAATCGGAGGCTTAGCCGACCGAGCCACCCAGGCAGACCTGATCCTTTTTTCTATATTTGCATATCTTCTTGGTTTCATTTGAGAGTCACAGATGTAAACTTACAGTCACTTTGTGACATGAAGCTTAGCTGGGTCACGCTGCTGCAGCAAAAATGTGTTGTTTCTAAAAGCGGCTGTTCAATCGCTCATCTTGGTTCAGACCCAAAGTCTAGGAGGTGCCCTTGATCTTCCTCTTTTCCGTAACCCCCACATTCAACCATCCCGCCCTGGTCCAAGCTTCCACCATCACCTGCCCAATTCCTTCCTGCCTCCGACGGGGGCTTCCGGTCTCTGCTCTCGCTCTCGGCAAGCCAGTTTCAACACAACACCCAGAGGGATCCTGCTGGAATCTAAGTCCGCTCACAGCCCCCCGCACCCCTTCCCCGCTAAAGACCCCCTAATGCATGTCCATTTCATCAAGAAGAAAACTCAAAACCCTCATCATGGCCCCAAGGCCCCTCATCACCTGTTCTCAGTCGACTCCTGGCCTCATCTCTTTCCACTTCTAGCCCGACTCCCTCCAGCCCACAGGCTTTCCATCTGTCCGAACCCGCCAAGTTCATTGCTAACTAACACAGCGTCCTTGCCTTTCCTGTTCTCTTGACCTGGAACGCTCCTTTCCCTCTAGCTCCCAGCATGGTGCACTGCACAAAGTGGATGTTTAATAAATTATCTGCTGGATGCATGAGTGGGTGTTCATGGAGCCTTGCACTCCCGGGCATGACTACCGTCGAGGGGCCCATGAAGCAAGACCATTGTGCGCTGAGATCCAGGTGCTGTCTGCAAAATTCCCCCAGAAACAAAACTGCATCCTTATGGCCGTAACAAGCTTCAAGTTAAGTGTTGCTGGAGAGACAGGGATTATTATGTGTCAAACTGTCAATAAAAGTTCTGGGCTTTGACTGCTTCCTGGCTGCGAGTTCTTTTTGCACTTGATAACCTCCCTGAGAAAAATCTATACTTGGGATCATTAATACAAATCATTATAAGGAGCAACTTGGATGGATATAAATCACCTCCTCTTAGCAGTTAAAAAGACTCATGTGTGCTTTTAATAATGGATCCAGTTGCACTTGAATCTTCACCGCATCCTTAGGTTTGGTTGCAAAGGCTTTAAATTTGTTGCCACCAGCAATATTCAAACGTTCTTTGACAGTGGAAAGAGGCTAAAAGCCCACCCCTCACCTGGCCAACGACCAGCAGTCTTTACCGCAACCCATGAGAGCCTCCAAGATACGGCTCTAGCCTCTCTCCAGTCTCCTATTCCATCCCCCTTTCCTAAGCTCCAATTCATGTCTCCTTGCTCCTGCCTCAGGGCCTTTGCACATGCTGCCTCCCTGGCTTAAAAGGCTTTTCCCAGATCCTTGCAATACACAGCCCTGGTGATTCTAAAGGAAACTATAGAAGGACAACACACAGGGTATGCTGCCCAATACGGTAGCCACAAGCCATGGGTTGCTACAGAGCATCTGAAAGGCAGCTAGTCCTAAAGGAGATGTGCTCTTACCATAAAGTACACGCCAGATTTCAGAAACAATATAAAAATTGTAAACAATCTCATTAATGACTTTACCGATTACATGTTGAGATGATTATAACTTGGATATACAAGGGTAAACAAAATGTGCTATTAATTTCACCTGTTTTTAAAACCTTAAACCAATGTCGTTGCTAGGAAATTTAAAATTCTTTATCACTTGCGTTTGTGGCTCGCATTATATTTCTATAGGGCAGTTCTGTATAGGGTTTACTGTTGGGGAAACAGAACCCACAAAATCGGTGCATTCCAGGTGGGTGGAGAAGACACAAGCTAGGGAGAGAGGGTTCCCCGGGAAGAGACCCTGAGGTGAGCTGGAGACACAGGCGGGGTTCGCCCCCAGGAGGGGAGAAGTTCCGGCTGAGATGAACCGTGGACGGCTCCCTCTTGGCGGCCTCATCTGTGAGCCTCCCGCTCATGCAAAGAAACACATGGTGGGCGAGAGAATCTCACGCAAACGCAGCGCCCACAGCTCAGGTGGGGGAGCCAGGAGGGTTCACGCAGCGAGCCAAGTGGCAGCCGGGGTAGCTCGTGTGGGGAATAAAGGCGCTGAGGTGGTCAGCTCGAGGGGCCCTGGTCACACCTGCCGTCGGTACACGTGAACTACACCCCGGCAAGGGCCCCCGTCCTCGCCTGTGTTACCCGGAGCCAAAGCACTGCGCTGGGAGGAAGTCCGGACCCAAGGCGGCCAAGTTCATCCCCTTGAGGCACCATCTTTGTGAACAGGGTCAGGTCGTCAGCAGTGGTGTCTGCCTCCCTGTCCCTGAATGCCACCAAGGAACAGTGAGCTCACCTAAAGCGGTTAAGATCAGAGGAGCAGGGCCCACATGGGCATGTGCGCGCGCACACGCACACGAGCGCGCGCACACACCCGCTCCCCTCCCCCCACCCGGCTGGCTTCTTCTTAGCTTTGGTGTCAGCTCAAACATCACCCCCGCCAAGAGCCCTCCAGGATTACCGACCCATAGCAGCTCCCCCCACCCCACCCTGCACAATGCTCTCTCAGTCCCCCTGCGCACTTCTCCCTTCTGGAAATTCCCGTATGTGTGATCTTGCAGCAGTGCTGATTGTCTGTGCCCCTCACTCCACGAGAGGAGGGAATGTGCCTGTCTTACTCGTTACTGACATTCCAGGCCCTACGATATTGCCCGGCACACAGCAGGTGCTCAGTACAGATCGGGTGAAAATCCTGAACTGGTCTAAACATCTCTTGTCCTCCAGACTTTTGGACAAATCCAGGAAGGGGTCTGCCCTAGGGGCACGTTGGAGACCCCCCAGCCCCGAGGCCTGAGCTGTAAACGCACGCGCGTGGCTCAACCCCCCCGACTTGGTCTTAATCCAGCAGAAGTGGGAGGCAGGGCAGGAGCCTCAGACCCAGCGCGGGGGCCTGGGCGGCGGCGGCACCGGCCGGCTGCTTACCGAGCTCCACGTCCTGGTCGTCCGTCAGCACCAGGATGATGTTGGGGCGGATGTTCCTGCGGTCCCTCTGGAACCTGCCTTTGAGGCGGTGGTGGGACAGGAACGCCGAGCTCCCGGCCAGCAGAGAGAAGACGGTTGCGACGAGCCAGCAGATCAGGAGGCCGGGGGGGGCCATCTTACGTGGGGCTGACCCGTCGCCTCCCGCGGGACGCAGGAGTCTGAAGTCGCGTGTCGTGGGTTTGTTTCTTTTCCCTTCTTCCCGCTCTACTCACGGATCTAGAAGAGGAGGAGGGGAACCAGGTCAGTGTTTACATAAAGGCCACTGGACCCCTCGGCGTGCATGACAGTGTCCGGCACGGACAGCCGGGGTGGCTCTGACCGGGGGGGGGGGCGGTCACGGCAGAGAACACTTTACTGAGAAAGTCAGAAGCAGCGCATTTTCCCAACGTGCTGATGGCGGCCCGCGTGCAAGGTCAGATAACCAGCCCGTCTCTGATCTATCCAACTAGTTCGACAGATGGATCGGCCCCAGAGAAAGAAAAGGAAGGAGCCCAGTCTGGGGGAGCAGATATTTCTGGGTGTCCCCTCTCGGCCGGCAGCGGGGGTGGGGGAGCAGAGGTGAGCAGGATGCAGCCCCAGCTCTCGGGCGGCGTGTGGCCCAGGGAGGGGCGTGCACGTGCAGCACTGCACAACTCTGCGTGTCGCTCGCCAGCCGGGTTTCCCATCAGGCCAGTAAAGGGACCTCAGTTTTCCCGCAAATAAAATGGGGACGCGAGGTTGTCACCAGAGCTCCAGCCTCGGTGTGTGAAGAGGTCCCTGCAGACAGCCCCACAGCTCGGCACCCTATCACACTGGCTTTAAGTTGCAGTGACAACACAGTGACAAACAGTGACAGAGGAGAAAGCTGAGGGCTGAAAAGCTGGCAGGGAAGAGCCGTCAGTCGGCTGCGACCTCAGTCACCCCTGGACCCCGGGTCACACGGGTCCCCAAGCGAATTTGGGGGAGGGAAGGCAGGATGGTGAATCTTGGCTCTGGCAGGGCCGATCTCATTCTGCTGCTTGCTCTCTGTGGTCATTTTTCTACTTCTTGAGGAAATGAGCCTTCAAGTTCTTCCAGATATAGACTTTTGGTCTCACTTATTTAAAATGAGAGCGAGCAAGCAGCCGTTATCGAGAGAGGAAACCAAGCTCGTTGGAGGTGGGCCGCCTGACCTTGAAGGATTCTGTTTGCCAGCCTCCCCTCCCCCACCAGCCCCAAATCACAGCTCAGGGAACTCGGCTCCGGTTGATAGAAGGGGACGTCTGCCGCGATGCCCCCCTCGAAAAGGTCCCCCCCACTTCCCCTCACGCGCCCCCGTTCTCCGTTCTCTCGGGACGGCCAGCAGGAGCTTCCCAAGGTGCAAATCCCCGCTTAGCCCTCCGCAGGCCTGGCCCAGGCCGAGACCAGCAAGGTGCTCAGGACAGTGAGGGGACACTCACTGTGCGCAGCACCCAGTGCAGGGCACTCGCCTCCCCTTTGCCCCAGTCCTGGCCCTCGCCTGCTCAGACTGTCCCCCGCTCCTCTGCTCAAGGAACACAATGCACACTCCACGTCGGGGCCCACAGGTGACCCGAGTGAGCCAGGCCCCACCTACCTCGACCCCATCCTCCCAATTGCTCCCCAGCCACACTGGTTTCTTTCTGTTGCTTGGACACGGCAAGCTTGTTCCTGCCTCAGGGCCTTTGCACTTAGTCTTCCTTAAACCTGGAAGAGCCTTCTCCCAGACTCTCTATCCCAGGCTCACTCTCCTCTGCCAAGTCTCGGCACAAACGTCACCTCCTCAGAAAGGCCTGCCCTGATTGCCCTATCTTACGTGGTGCCTCTCCACCCCCCACCCCAAACGCTGTATTTTATAGCCTGTTTTATTCTCCTCATAGTCCCTACTGTGGCCTGCAATTATCTTATCTGCCCAGTTCTCCCCCCTCAAGGGTCCGCTCCCGAGGGTAGGAAAGGGCCGGTGTTGTTCGCAGCTTGGTCCGCAGCACCTAGTACTAGCCTGGCACACAGTAGGTGCCCAGTGAGTATTCAGAGAGCTAAAGGAATGGTGACTCTGTCAAGGTCTTCTGAGTTCTGCAGAGGGAGGGACCGGGGGCTTGGCGCGGCCCCGCCACAATCTCTGTCTGGAGGCTTGGGAGCTCACCGGCCCCGCCCCCCAGGGAGGGTCCATCCCCACCTGCCCGGGGCCCCAGGAAGCCCCTGGGAGCCCTGCAGACGGCGCCCCCCGACCCTGGCTCCGGCGGTGCCCCCGCGCCCCGTCTGTCCAGTCCGGCCTCGGTTCCCGCCCGCCTGCCCTCCGGGCCTGGGGGTAGCGCGGCCCCCCTCTCTCGCTGCTCCTTCCGGTGCTGCAAGAGTCCTCGTTTGCTCTCTTCCCCCAAACTGTCTCTGGAAGTGGGGCGTTCAGAGGGCGCCCCCCAGGCTGAGCGCAGGAGCGGGCTCCAGGCGGCGCTCCCGTCCCCGGGGGGCCTCCGACGGGCCATCTGCGGGCACCGGGCAGATGCGGGTCTCGTCCTCAGGGGGGCGGACCCGGGACAGGGCTTTCACAGGCCCCGAGGGCAAGTGCCGGCTCCCTCTCACGCCCTCGCCACAGCCGGAGCCACCGCATCAACCGTGCACCGAGTACCTGACAGGCACCGAGTACCTACCGCGCACCGAGTCCTGCCGCGGACCGAGTGCCTGACATACACCGAGTACCTGCCGCGGACCTAGTACCTGACATGCACTGAGTACCTACTGCGGACCTAGTACCTGACATGCACCGAGTACCTGCCGCGGACCGAGTCCTGCCGCGGACCGAGTGCCTGACATGCACCGAGTACCTGACTGCACTGAGTACCTACCGCGGACCTAGTACCTGACATGCACCGAATACCTGCCGCGGACCGAGCCCTGCCACGGACCGAGTACCTGACATGCACCGAGTACCTACCGCAGACCTAGTACCTGACATGCACCGAGTACCTGCCGCGGACCGAGTCCTGCCGCGGACCGAGTACCCGCCACGCACCGAGTCCTGCCGCGGACCGAGTACCTGACATGCACCGAGTCCTGCCATGGATCTAGTACCTGACATGCACCGAGTACCTGACATGCACAGAGTACCTACCGCGGACCGAGTACCTGACATGCACCGAGTACCTGACATGCACTGAGTACCTGCCACGGACCGAATCCTTCCGTGGACCAAGTACCTGCCGCGCACCGAGTACCCGCCGCGTACTGAGTACCTGCTGTGTACCGAGTACCTGACACGCACCGAGTACCTGCTGTGTACTGAGCCTGCCTGTACCAAGTCCTGCTGTGTACCAAGTACCCCCCATGTAGAGCGAGTACCTACTGTGTACTGAGTACCTGCTGTGTGCCACACAGCCGGATGGTTGAGACACAGACTTTGGAGTCATTTGACTTGCTGGGTGACTCTGGGAAGATAGCACCTCTGTACCTCAGTTTTCTCATCTCTAAAACGGGTGTGAAGGATGAAACGGGTTAACACTGAGTGCTGAGCCCACAGCCTGGCACTCGGAATTAACCAGAACACATCGCTCACAGAATACACCATCATCAGATGATGATTGCTGTCGTCGTGGCTGGGTGGTGACAGGAACATTNCCCCCCTACGCACAGGCTCTAGTGCTGTCCCTGGGTCACAGTCGAGAACAAGTGAGCATAGCCACCGCCATAAGTTTCCCCAGGGAGAAAACGGCAGAGCCGGTCTGACCTCTGCTCCTGGGACTGCTCAGTGCAGCACACGCACACGCACACACACACACACCCCACGCATATTTCCAACCTCCTCCATTCCGGAGCCACAGCCCCCGTTTCTGCTACATCTGCACAACTTTCCACTGTGAAAGGGCCTCATTTAAAAATAAAAACACGAATACATGTTTTTGAAGAAGCAAACTTTCTATCCAAGGGTAAGTGGAAAGTTGGCATCCCTTTTCCTTCAAACCAACTCACACAGAATGAAAGAAAGCAGACACTGTTACTCAGCCTCACAGCTTCTAGCTCCTTCCTGAGGCCCGAAGCTGAGCCCTGGGCCCGCCCACTCCCCCACCAGCACACGCTCTCTTTTTTAGGGGAGACCAGCAGGTGTGGGGAGGAGCCAAAGGGCACTGGTGCCGCCCTGGACGCTCTGCGGGGGGGAGTGTGAGGCTGGGACAGGCTGGCAGAAAGCCCTGCTCTGGCATCTCATCGGTCCCTGAATCCCCCCGAATCATGGGGTGGGGTCCGAGTAGCGCTATCAGCCCGCGTCCCACCTGCTCCTGGAAACACACCAGGGCGCTTGGTGCTTTGCGCCGGAACGATCGCGCAATCAGCCCACCCCGATTTGTGAAACGCACATTCACGTTCCTTCAGACAGACATCAGGCCCTCAGTAACGTGGAGAGGATTTCCAAGGGGCACTCCGCAAGTCTCTTCTACCAGCTTGTTGAGGGCTCTCAATGAGCTCCTCCAGCCCCTGCTACGCATTCTACGTTTAATCCGTGTTTCCGCCCGTCAATATTATACCCATTTTACGGACGAGGAAGGTGAGGCACAGGGAGTTAAAAGTACTTTTCCACAATCACGTGGTTGAAGAAGCGGCAGACACGGGTTCACACTCAGCCTGGCGTGGCCAGACTGCTCAACCAGAACGTCCCGGAAGCGGATTGCTGGGCAAGTAAGGGAGTTTCCCAGCCTCAGTTTCCTCATTTGCAAAACGGAGCAGTAGGTGGCCAGGGGTCCGCCGAGGGTCTTTTGGGCTCTGGGCCTGTGATGTGGGGGGAGGCACAGAGCTGGGAGCTGCAGCGGGGATCGAGAGCCCTGGGTCAGATGGTGGGCGGAACCAGGAGACACAGTCGGCTGGACTCTGGTCNCCCCCCCCCCCCCCCCCCAGCCACAGTCCCCTTCACCCCCGTTCCCAGGCAACCACAACCCGCCGGCCAGGATGCCCCCTCTGGATGGGAGTCAACACTCTGCACCCAGAGACTAGAGAATAACAGGAACTAATTATTTCATCAGATCAAGTCGTCAGTGGGTCGACTTTTGATGAATTCCCCCAGCTCTGGCTTCCCCTGGCCCGGTGCCAGCCTCTCTGGATGCTGAAGAAATCAATTAAAAATGACACAAGGGAACCTGCCTCCATTTTTTCCCCTTCTTGGTAAAAGATTCAAAGGGGCCAAACAGGAATCTGCACAGCAGCAGCGGACCGATGTCCTGTCTATCCCTCGATACTTCCTCTCCCACCCACCAGCTCGCCTCAGGGTCCATCTGGCCCCTTCTCTCTGTCCTGTGTCTTCTCACAGACCTTGGCAAAGGCTTCCCAGCCCAGAGAGGCAGCTCTGGAAACGCCTAATGTCCTAAGTGTTCAGATACATCACTCCTGCTTCTAGATTTATCTGTTAATCTGCAGTTCCCTCCCCCACCCCGCTCACATCTTCCCTCATGTACCTTACTCGTATGGATTTAGGGCCCGACTATGTGCGAGGCACAGCGTTAGGTGGTACGGTAATCGTGTCTGGATTATAACAGCCTCCCAAACGGTTTCCCTGCTTCTATGCTCTCCTCCTTCTGTCAAGTAGCCGGCCGATCTGGTTAAAACAAAAAAGGCTGTTTTCCTCCACTGAAAAGCCTTCAGGGGCTCCCATCTCATGCAGACTAAACCCCCAAGCTATCCAAAGGGCCAACGAGACCCTGCACTGTCTGCCCATCCCCTCTCTGCCCTCATCTTCCAGTCTTCTCTCGGGTCGCTCAGCTCCGGCCACACGGTCTCTGTACTGTTTCTTGCACGTGACAGGCACGTCCCCACCCCAGGGCCTTTGCACTTGCTGTTTCCTCTGCTTGGAGACATCATCCAGATATCTTCAAGGCCCTTTCCTCACCTCCTTCTGGACTTTGCTTGCATTTTGTCTTTGTAGGTTAGAACAGGAATCTCCCTTCTACCAGCACTTACCACCTCTGACAAACTTGGTATTTTACTCATTTCTTTCCTTACGGTCCCCCTCTTTCCACCCAATTAGATTGGCAGCTCCCGGAGGGCATGGATTTTCGTCAGCTTCATTCACATCTGTATCCCCAACTCCTAACACAGAGCAACACTCAAGCGATTTACTGATTTAGCCAAGGATTTTCTCCCTCCCGGGCAGTACTCCAGCTGCGGTTGGGGGGGGTCACGGACATCCCCATACTGAGCTAAGTGCCATCTGAACGTAGAGCCGAAGATGTGACCCAAGTGGAATCAATCAGCACGTTCCGTCTCTCTGGCTCCAGTGACTGGCCCAGAGACAGACAGACATGTGACCCAGGCCTGGCCGATGGGAGAGGGCGGGTGGGTGGCGGGGCGCTGATGGTGACCCGGCCCCGCCAGCAAGTGGGGACTCAAGGGGACGCCGGGCTGAACCAAGTTGCACCTTGTAGCCAGCATCAGGCTCAAACTCAAACACTTGTTGCTTCTGTTAATGCGAGTTCGGACTGTCCTTTGCAACAGTAAGCACCCTTAGGGGACAGTGATGAAAAATAACTGAAACTTTCGGGGTACTTGTCAACCGGCCCCACCCAATTCTCAGCACTTTTCCTGTTAATTCATTTCACCCTTACAAAACACCTTTAAGGATTTTAGACGTTATATTTGCAGATGAGGAAGCTGAGGCCCAGAGAGGTTTGAGGACTTGCCTAAGGTCATGCAATTTGGTGGGTGGAGCAGCAGAATCTCTCCCTCCCGCCCCACCCCACCGCACCCCAACCTCTGCACTTCCCTCTGCCCTGAGAGGTTCATTCCGATGGATGGACTGCATGCATCAGTGGGCTCCGGGCTCTCTGGCTCCTGGAGGGGTTTGGGCAAGGGGGTCACTGCCAGGGGTCCCCCGCCCGCTGCTGGGAACTGACCACTCCCTCTGTTGCTGCGCAGGGGGCCACAGTTGTGGTGACCCTC
This sequence comes from Crocuta crocuta, assembly GCF_008692635.1. Taxonomy (NCBI): domain Eukaryota; kingdom Metazoa; phylum Chordata; class Mammalia; order Carnivora; family Hyaenidae; genus Crocuta; species Crocuta crocuta. The sequence goes on along the minus strand of NW_027527548.1, from coordinate 467,578 downwards.
TCCTGGTTCCAGCAAATGCTCCCCACTGTCCCCAGCCCCAGGGACCTGTATTATTCATTGTCTTACACTCTGCTCACACCTCTGTTGGAAGGCACCATCTGTTTCCTGCGGGGCCCTGGACGGATAATGCAAGCAGCCCTCAGGGCCGAGTTCTGTCCTGATGTCCTGACCCCACAGCCCTCTCTGGCCTCCTAGGCTCCCTTGGAAACTGATTAATGATGCAAGAAACTGAGGTTAAGTGTATTGCGCAAACAGGAAGAAGGGGGAAAACTGCTGGCCTGGAAGGGGAGGGGCAGTCAGAGAGGGCTGCCTGGAGGAGGTCTTATGGAGTAAAGTTTAGGAAGCCTAATGGGGAACAAAGTTCTGAAGAAGCCCCAGGGTTTTTCTGAAGAAGTGGGCAGAGGACAGGGTGTTTCGGGCAGCAGAAAAGGCCTGAGCAAACGGCAGGCAGAGTGGGAGGGAATGCAAATGTGTGGTCCCGGACCTCACAAGCCCAGAAGTTGTCTAGAGGGGGGACGGCACAAGCACATCTGTTAAACCTTACACTGCCCTGGGGTCTCCCTTTCTTCCAGGCCAGCCTTCTCCCTGTGCTGTCAAAGGAAGGACAGCAACTCCTATAAGCTATGGGAACAGGCTGTGTCTTCCCTATCCCAGGCCAGGGCGTCTGGTGGCCCTCCGTGTCTGTTCTGGAATCCCAGCTAGAGGCAGAGCAAGTCAGCCCTCCGGCACAGGCCGCCGGACACGAGAAGGATCTGAGGGAGGAGGGAAAGGTCAGGTTTCAAGAGCTCAGGTTCAGGAAAGGAAAGCAGGGCATAAAGAAAAGGGCTTAAAACTCCATCGCCCGCGTTAACTATCCATTTAACAAGAAACCCTCAAGGGCCTCCTATGTGCCAGGCACTGTTCATGGCACTGTGGATAAAGCAGTGGAAAAAAAAAAGTCCCTGTCTTCAAGGAGCTGACATTCTAAGGAGTCAACGCATCCCCAAGTGGGAAATGTCAGAAAACAGGGCTATAGCAGTAACGGCGAACCTGGGTGAAATTCTAGGACGGCCGTGGAGTATAGTTAGAGTTAAAGAAAGTTTAGACACTATATATTTAAGGTCTTGGAAAGTTTGAAACGTCACAAGGTTTTATGTAAAGTGAGCGGGTGTCTGAGAGGCCATGTAATTTACACGCCCAAATAGCTGAGCATCTACGTGCAAGTCCTGTTTCATGATCGGAGATAAGAGGCAGACACGCCTGTCTGCTCTCACAGAGCTGAGAGAGAAAGGAGAAAGCCCTGCAGACAGATGTGTGCTAAAATGCAGCAGGAAACAGGCTATAGAAGGGGATAGGTAGGGTCAGACTGCTGGGGCCCAAATCTTGGCTCCACTGTGGGCTAGTTGGGCAAGTGACTTAGTCTCTGGAGGCCTCAGTGTCTTCAAATGTCAAGTGGGGTCAATCATAGCACTTACGGAGTTGTGAAGACAAAACGGCCTAATGCCTACACAGCCTTTAGAACCGAGCTGCACACAGTAAGCCCCGTATGCATGTTAGCTAGCGGTTTTTGTTGGGTTTGGGCCAACATTTTTTTTTTATGTTGATTTATTTAGTTTTGAGAGAGAGACAGAGAATGTACAAGCAGAGGAGGGGCAGAGAGAGAGAGAAAGAGAATACCAATCAGGCTCTTAGCCGTCAGCACGGAGCCCATCTCAGGGCTCGAACTCATGAACCGTGAGATCACAACCTGAGCTGAAATCAAGAGTTGGACACGTGATCGACTGAGCCACCCAGGTGCCCCGGGCCAACTTATTTTCTCTAACAGGAGCAGTTTTCATTTGGGGATTCCTAGTCCTTGAATAAGGTTCAAATCAGGCCCCAGCTGCAGAGCTCCAAGGCTAGACCATGGAGTCTAGACCTGAGCCAATCAGAGCCTTCCAGTCCCTCTGCCTTAGTGATTGGCCAATTGAGTAATCCAGGCGCTCTGGCCTGACTGACTAGGAAGAGATGCCTAGCCCTTCCAATGGGCTAATTGGCTCCATGTCATCTCACCACAAGAGGAAGGGAAGACAGATGCCATCTTGCTTCATATCGAGGTAGAATGAAGCCAACACACAAAAGGAAACAGAGCTGAGAAATGGAACCTAGTTGGGCTTTGACAACATTTGAGACCTGGATCCAGCGATGCCTGAAGGAGGAAGATTTACCTCTGGGTTCTTTGCTTCAGGCACCAATAGATTCCTTTTTCTCCTTTGACTGGTTTGAGCTGTTTTCTTTTTTTTATTCTTAGGTCAGCCTTCTTACATGGTGAGTCCTTAGGGACATGAATCGGATTCTCTCGGTTTCTTAGGTCACTCCCAGTTGCTTTCTCTGTCACTTGCAACCGAATGAGCCCCAATGGTGAAGCCAGCTGGAGGTGGAGCGTGGACTCCAGTGGCTTTCCGGCCACCTTCTGTCTCTCTGTAGAAACCTGACGACATGGCTTGCTAGCCCTTGGCCTGGGTCTCAGCCCAGCTCTGCCTTATTGTAGGCAAACCTCCTGCATCCATCTTTGTCAACTGATAAGAACAAGGCAAAGCAGAAGGAAAGTGGGCGTGGGAGTCAGGAATTCTGGTCCAGATTCTGTCTTAGTTTCCTCATCAGCCAAGCAAAACAGACATTCCCTGGGCCCGGCCCTGAGGTCTGGGATGGGTGGAGTCCGGCAAGTGGAGAGAGGCCTTCCCTGTGGCCCCAACACTCATCACAACGCGTGATCCCCGATGCACTCTTCTGTTCCGGGCTTTGCGGGGGTTGTTCTTCCACTAGAAGCTCCACTCTCTTTCCTTAATCCACAGCCCTGCCCCTGGCTCACCCCGGTGTCCCTTCCGCCAGTTAGTCAACAAGTATTTACTGAGCACCTACTATGCACAGGCCCTGTTCTATGTGCCGGGGATCCAGAAACAATGATCTTGCATGAATTAGACACCAAGAGAGGTCACATGAGGCATGAGGGGAGGAGTCCTCAGGAGAGGGAGGTCAGAAGTGCTGGTGGGGGTGGGGAAGGCTGTATCTTTAAATAGCAGAGCAGAGTCCTGAGGGAGGTGAAGGAATGTGCCTTGCAGGGATCTGGGGGGACGGTGTTCCAGTCACAGGGAAGAACAAGTGCAAATGTCCTGGGGGAGGCTCGTGCCTGGGAGACTGAGAAGCATAAAGTGGGCAAGTATAGCTGGGGTGAAGTTGAGTGAGGGGAAGGCTCGTATCTGGAGGGGAGGACCTGGCAGTTTCTAGCCTGGGGGTACTGGGATTGGATGCGGTTTTGACAGGGCAGACTTTAATAGAACAGATTGTAGGGCAAGAGGGTGGAGGCAGGAAGGCCAGTGAGACAGCGGCCCTGGACCGTGCTTGGACTGGGACAGGGGCAGTGAGGGGGCTAGACGTGAGATTCTGGACACTGGTGAGTGAATGAATGAATGAATGAATGAATGAGTGAATGAACAAGTGAATGAATGAGTGATTATGTGAATGAATGAGTGAACAAATGACTGAATGAACAAATGAATGAGTGAATGAATGAGTGAATGAACAAATGAGGGAATGAATGAATGAATGAGAAAATGAATGAACCAACAGAGGATAGACTGTCTCATGCCAAGTGCTCCAATGACTATTTTTTATAACAATTTACCTTCAACCTCAGCAGGAGAATAGTCTTTTTTTCCACGCCCAGGAACTTGAACAGGACACAGCGCGGAACGCTGGCCTCTGCTTTAATATCTGAGGCTGTGGCTCAAGTCACAGGAGAGAGCCACTGGCAGTTGGCTGGGACCTCGGCTCGGGGAGGCCTCTTCTCGTGGCCTGGGCTCCCTCCCAGCATGGCGGCCTCAGGGTGCCGTCTGGTTTCTTAAGCGGCAGCTTCCGGCTCGGAAGGCGGTGTCTCAGCAAGGGGCAGCGCTGCCTCAGTTTCTCCACCCCAACCTGGTCTTTCCTGCTGTCCCCAGTGTCATTGGTTATGGGCGAGTCACAAGTCTGGCTGGATTCCAGAGGAGGGGACGGGGACCCCCTTTCCGGGAAGCAGTGTCAAGGTCACTGTGGACAAGCATGTGGACAGACTGAGGCTGTCTTGGGAACACAGCGGGGGCAGCCACCTGGGCCTCTGCCCGCCACACGTCACCCCTTCCAGGAGGGGAAACCGAACGGACTCCGACTCCGTGCCTGCGTCTGGCGTGCGCTGGGGTTTGTGCCCACGCCTGCGCCAGAGGTCCCTGAGCCTCGGGAAGCCCCGGGGGACCCGAAGGCTCCCCTGCCCCCACCCCCGTCTGTACGACCTGAAGGGGTTAAGTCAGCAGTGCCAGGAGCAGGCGGCTCTGAAGGGACACCAGGCAGAGGGAAAAGCGTGCGCCGGGCGTGGAAGGCCACAGCGCCTCTCCCGCACTTCAGAGCATGGACCGTCCTCTGTCATCTTGGGGCAGAAAACATTTATTCCCACTTAAAAAAAAAAAAACCGTTCCCCCTCCTCGTTACTAAGTAGAAAGGAAGCCACCACCACGCCCAGAAACCCCGAGTGACGTGTGGGACCTGGTTTCAGGGAACTGGCCTGATTCTCCCCACTTCCCCCACTTCCCTCCCGCCGGGGTGGGAAACGACAGCCCCTCAGCTCGGCCCCTCGGCCCAGGGCCACGGCGCACACAGAAGCATCCAGAAGGGGAGGCCGCTGTCTCATCAGGCAGCCGGCTGGCTTGTCCGGCGGTGGGAGATGGGACTTCAACTGGGGGCACGGCTGGGGGCCAGGTTTGTGGGGGAGGCTCACGACGCGGGGCCGGGGGAGACGGCCGCAGACGGGCCGCCAGCCTGCGGGCACCCGACCCAGAGTCGACAGCTGCCAGGAAGGTTCTGGAGGGACGGCCGCCTCCAGGCAGGGGCCCTGGTGTGAAGCACCCGGTCCGTCTGCTCTGGAAGGGGCGACAGGACCCATCTCTACCCGGCGCACCTGCTCTTAGGCGGCCAGGTCTCAGGGGTCAGCCAATCACCTGTGCCCTCGTTTCTGCCAGATTCTTCTTCACGTTGCTCCCTTTGCCATGTCAGCAAATTTATCTACAAAGGAGGTGTGTCCTTCTAAGGGCACTTCTGATGTTTGGGGCTGGGCCATTCTCTGCTGGGGGCGGAAGGGGGTGCTGTGCAGCATCCCCGGCCTTTACCTGTGAGACGGGAGTAGCGCCCACGCCCGCTGTGGACATCAAAAATGTCTCCAGACGTTGTCACATGTCCCCTGCGGGCAAAACTGCTCCCAGGGGAGAGCTCCTGCCTTAAGCGGATAGCAACATCAAGAAACAAATGCAGTGACATTGCACTTGGACTCTTGCTTGCCGAGGGTACGGGCACGGACTTTTTCTTACGAGGGGAGCAAGCGTCCTTGAAGGCCCCAGAAGGGAACACAGGGGAATGTGATGTCATTTGTGGAATGACCCCTAAAACATGGCCCTAAAATGAGGGCCACTGGGATCTGTCCACTGGAAACCCCACCTTCATCCAGTCGATGGGACTGGGCTGGCCAGAGCCCGGCGGGCTGGCCCGTGGCCTCGGCTCAGGAGAAGCCTGGATGTGGTTTGGTTACTTTAGGAGAGGGACACCTGTCTGCAGTGGCCTTTGTCTACAGCAGGGCCTCAAACTCAAATGCCTGCAGGGGCCAGGCAGGAGAAATGAGTGACGTGGTCTGGACTTTGGGGAAAAGGAGCATAGGGTAGAGACTGGACCACACTGGAGACTTTGTTTCCAAACTGAAAGCATTCGATACATGTTGAACACTGAGCAGACCCGACGAAGCTCTATTAGAGGATGGCTGAAGGCCTCTTTGCAACCCTTCAGAGTTATGTGATCTTTTCTGAGCACCCACTATGTGCCTGGTGCTATATGGGATGCTGTGATACAGCCATAAACATGGAGCAGGCCAGGCCTCTGCCCTCAAGGAGCTGACATCCTGGTGGGGGAGACAGATAATATGTAAAGATGAATTTTAGGTCGTCTTACGAACTTGAAGAAAACTTTCAGGGAGACTGGAGACACAGTAAATCAGGGAAGCCTCTAGGTAGGGGTGATGTTTGAGCTGAGACCAGAAGGTGGTAAGAAGCTAGTGCTAGCAAAATGCGTTATAACCAAAGGAAAAAGCAGGTGCAAAGGCCCAGTGGTAGGAATGAGTTTAGCTGGTGTGAAGAATAAATAAAGAGCAGCATGGCAGCAGCAGCATAAGGAGACTGGATGTCACCCTCCCGGGCCACACCTGTCGTTCCTGCTAGGTGTTCAGGGGGAATGGGAATCGGACACAGAAATACCGCCTCTGTCCTTTGTTCTTTTGTCTCAGCTGCGGACAAGCGCTTTCCTGGCAGCAAGTTACAAAGTTATTTCTGCAAAAGGCCTTTGGCCAAAAGCAATAAAGTCGGACCTGAACAGAGTCATTATTCATGCCTAATTGTGGACTGGTTCTCAGTGTAGCCTGCCTGGGCCAGCACTGGGGATTCCAATCCCCCCCGGGTTTTTTTTTGTTTTTTTTAACCCCACTCTTTCCCAGCACTGTTTACCCTCACAGGACCCTTATTTATGGTTCCAGAGATTGTATGTAGTTCCCGTTGAGCAGAACGTAAAGGGATAAAAGTCTATTTTGGTGGCCTGGCATTCATAATCTAATTATTTCCTCCCTTTCCACCCAATCCACCATCCTCATCCATCATGCCCCTGCTATTAGCAGATGAGCTTCTCATTAGCTCACCTTGGAAACGGCCCGGCGCTTACAATTATTTGAGAAGCCTGCACTCCTAGGCGGTGGGGGGAGAGTCTGAAGCAACTTTTACCAAATAACTCACTAAATTTAGAGACGGGAGTTGAGAGAATTTTGCCCATTTCCAACCCGGCCTGCTGTGCAATCGAATCGGCAGCTGGAAATAGACTGCCAAGGGGCGGGAAGCAGGTTAGAGGAGAGAGCGGTAGGTTAGAGGTGCTCCTTGCGCTCGGATCAGTTCCTCCCATTGGTGCGGTGTCACTGCGCCGGGGACTCGCTGCGTGTCACAAAGTGTACTCTCTGCAGCGGTGCACAGTGGCCGGAAGAGAGGGCGTGGGGGCTGGCTGCCAGTGTCCACGTGGGGAGGGGTCTGGGGAGGCAGGAGCGCACTCACTGTGCTGGCCTTTCGGACGTGACTGCACACGCCCTCCCTTCCAGGAGCCAGCTTGAATTAGCCCCATCTTTGCTGAGGCCTGGAGAGAATTCCGGGAGCCAGTTTTGCCCCATAAAGAGGGCTCTCAGACCCCCAGCAGTGCCCGAGTTAGGGGGCCCCTGACCTGGAAGAAATGCCACACAGATTTGGGCGTCTACTTCTAGCAGATTTTTAAAAAACGCATTCATTCATTCATGCACCCATCTATCCATCCATCTTCTATTCATTCGTTCAGAAATGTTAACTGCTCGTCCCGGGGGAGTCAGTTATTCCGGGCGGAGCAGCGGCTTCTGTCTCTGTCCTGCCTCTGGTCCACCACCTTTGATACTAGAAACCCAGTTTCCTTTTGATGAATGTCTCTCGCCTGCCAAGCTGTGTCACCCGCTCTCGCCAGGTGACCGAGTGGCGATCGTGTGACCAAAAGTGGTCAATCAGACTCTCTCTTCAGGCTTTCGACTCTCAAATGGAGTGTCAAGGGGAAAAGGAAAAAGCAGGGGTGCGTTTGTCCCCTGGGAACCCCTCTTCCTGCAACTCCTCCTTGGAGGTCCCCAGAGCTTCCTAAGCTAAAGCCTTAGACAGCCTGGTAGCTTTCGCTGCTGGTTCCTCGGAGTCAGAAGACCTTGAGACCGACCACCAGACCGTGAGGGAGCACGTGGCTTCAGCTGATGGCCCCAGCTAAGTCCCCCCTGGTGCCCAGCGCTCGCTGCTGGCCATCCGAGTGGACCCATATTGGACCTTTAAGCTGCTACCCCAGGGCACAGGAGAACCCCCTGACAACCCACAGAACTGTTACAAATGATTACATTGTTGCTTTACGCTGCTGAGCCGGTAGGATCTCTCCCGAAGCAGAAGCACAGCCAAAGAGCCTTGAGGGACTAGAGCCCATTCCTCCAAACTGGAGCGTCACAATGACCTACAAGCAGTCAAGATTTTCGGTCTCCAGTGGCCAATGGCTTTGAGCAGACGAACACTTAGAGAAGAACATCATTCTTTCCTCCTTTTATTCCCTTTCAAGCAGCCAGTAAGCTCAGCATCGATAGAACCAGGATGACGAAGCTTAAGGGGCTCCCAGTCCCGGGGTGGGGTGGGGGGGAAGCAACCACGGTGCCTCGGTTCCCTCAGTTCCAAAATGGAGATAATAATAGGCCTTGATCAAAAGGCTTTTTGTGATGACTAAATGCTCCGCAACACATACCGGAGAGACACGGGACTTGTTGTTATTATAAACAATGTTGCAATGCATTATCTCTAGAAATGGGGCCATTCCATCTGAATAAATGCTCTTTTCCCCCGGCAGCTCTCATTCTGCACTTCTGATAGAGCCTATGACAGAGAAACACCGTCCCACAAGGAGAAGAACAGCAGGGCAAGTGCAATGACAAAAGGCCAATGAACTTGACTGCAGTCTCAGACAATAGGGAATAGGAGGGACTGTGGCAAAGTAGAGACCGCACGCACGATCTGTGCAGACAGGAACTCCATGTGGCCAGATAGGGCCCACGTCTGTTTTTCACAAGCTGGAAACTCTAATTTTTAAACTGTAAAATCTCGGGGCGCCTAGGTGGCTCAGTCAGTTAAGCGTCCAACTTCAGCTCAGGTCATGATCTCATGGTCCATGAGTTTGAGCCCCATGTTGGGCTCTGTGCCGACAGCTCAGAGCCTGAAGCCTGCTTCAGATTCTGTGTCTCCCTCTCTCTCTGCCCCTCACCTGATCACATTCTATCTCTCTCTCAAAAAAAAAACACACACACACACACACACACAATTTTAACTGTCAAATCTCACAATTAAAAAAAAGAAAATTTTTTTAGTTTATTTAGCTTTTGAGAGAGAGAGAGAGCCGGGGAGGGGCAGAGAGAGAGGGAGACAGAGAACCCCAAGCAGGTTCCACACTGCCAGCACAGCCCAACACAGGGCTTGAACTCATGAATGGTGAGATCATGACGTGAGCTGAAATCAAGAGTCGGGACACTCAACCAACTGAGCACCCCAGGTACCCCTAACAATTCTCAGAATTATTAAAGATCTGACAACTAACTTTTAAAAAAAGCTCAAAACAGGGGCACCTGGGTAGCCAGTCAGTGAAGCACTGACTCTTGATTTTGGCTCAGGTCATGATCTCAATAGTTTGTGGGACTGAGCCCGGTATCTGGTTCCGTGAGCTGATGGCCCAGAGCCTCCTTGGGATTCTCTCTCTCCCGTTCTCTCTGCCCCTCCCCTCTAGTGCTTCATACACACACACACACACACACACACACACTCTCTCTCTCTCTCTCTCTCTCTCTCAAAATAAATAAACTTAAAAAAATATTCAAAACAGTGTGTAGGTTAAACATCTCTGTGAGCTAAATACAGACCCTGCTTAGCCAGCCTGTGACATCTATTTCTGAGAGGACAGAACAAGGAGAGACTTCTCTGTGCCTCACTTTCCTTGTCTGTAAAATGGGGATTAGAAAGTCCCTGTGCTACAGACGAATGTTTGCATCTCCCCAAAATTCATACATTGAAACCTTGTCCCCAATAAAATAGTATTAGGAGGTGGCTTTGCAGGTGATCGGGCCATGAGGGTGGTGCCCTCGTGAATGGGATTCGTGTCCTCATAAAACAGACCCCAGAGAGATCCCTGGCCCCCTTGTCATGTGAGGACGCGAGAAGGCGTCATCTGTGAATGAGGAAGCAGGCTTTCCCCAGACCCTGAATCTGCTGGCACCGTGACCTTNCCCCCCCCCCCCCCCCCCGCCCCCAGAACTGTGAGAAATAAATTCCTGTTGCTTCTAAGCCTACTCATCCCCAGACTCTGTTCCAGCGGCGCGAACAGGCTAAGACAGCCTGTGTCAAGTTCACCTGCACGGCCGCTTAGAATGCTGCCCGGCGCCCAGAAATGTGAGCTTTCAAGAGCGGGAGTTTGGGACGGGAGGTGAGAGGCAGGTCTCTTGGGCTGTGACAGCTCCTTTCAGGAGGGGACAATGCGGGTAGGGAGCAAGAGCTGTCTTTCCCAGGGCACCTGGGAAATGTCACACCACTGATCTCACAGATTAACTTTCATGTTCCGAGTGGCCGGAGACTGGTCAGAAGCGGCGGATTCCGCCAGCCCTTCTACAGGGCCTGATGTCCCCGCTGTGGCCTGAGGCCGATGGCCACCGCTGTGAGTAATGTCAGCGCAAATCCCGGCTCCGGTGCTGGACTGGGTGCCGGAAGGGTCCGACAAAACCAATCCTCCCCACCCCCCACCTTTGCTTCCTGCAAATGACACACTGGTTCTAGCTCATTCCCCTGGAGCAAGGATCCTCAACACTAGATCCAGACCCAGCAGCTCATCTCCAAGTGTCCTTCCCAGGTTCCTTCATCCAAAAAATATTTTCTGAGCACTCAGAGGGCTGGGCCTTGTTCTGGGTGCTGGGGATTCGGTGGTGAACGAGACAGACCCGGTTCTTGCAGCCATGAGGCTTACTTTTTAGAGAGAGGAGAGAGGACAAAGGACAAATAAGTAAATTCAGATAATCCTGGAGAGTGACAGGTGTGATAAACACAAAACAGGTGTCATTCCAGGCATTTAAGGATGTGGCATTTGAGAGGAGACCTGATGGATCAGAAGGAGCCAGACTTGTGATGTCCAGGCAGAGGGGACAGCGAGTGCAAAGGCCCTGAGGTTACAGCAAGCTTTGATATGGCCACAGAGAAGAGGCCAGTGTGATAGTGCAAATAAGCCTGGAGGTGGAGGGGGTGAGATGAGAGCGTAGGCCAGGCCGTACAGGACAGAGTAGCGGTGGCAAGGAGTCTGGATTCTACTACAGGTGCAACAGGTCACCGGAAGGAGGGACTTATTAGAGAAGCCGCCACTGCCTATTTGCAGAAACGCCTAGCAGAAGGCACCCCATCCAATCTGAAACGTCAGCTATACACCGGAATCACGTGGGAGCTCCAACAGACCCTGATGCCCAGGGCGCTGACTTAATTGGTCTGGGCGTGGCCTGGGCGCTGGGAGTTTTAAGAGCTGCCCTAGAGATTGTTCAGAACCCCTGCGTCTCCTGGGTACATGGTGACAAGCCCACCTTGGGCTCCCAGGCCGGGCTCGGAGTTTGGTTGNGGACACGGCGGAGCTGGTCAGCTCAGGAGGCCTCAGGATGGAGCTCTGCGCCCACTTAGTGCCCCTGCTTTGCTGCCCTCTGAGCTGGACCTCCTCCTCTGCAGGGGTGGGGGGGGACCGCAGCCTTCCTCATGGACTGAAGGGGGTAGGTACAGGAGCACTTCAAGAAGCTAGGAAGAAAGCAGTGTGGCCACTCCTCCCCACCCCCTCTCCAAATTAAAAATGGACCATATGATCTAGCAATTTCACTTCTGGAATCTCTCTACAAAGGAAATGAAATCACTGTCTTAAAAAGACACCTGGGCATGCCTGTCCACGGCAGCCAAGCCACGGAAGCGACCTCCGTGGCTGCCGAGGGGTGGGTGGAGAGAGGAGAGGCGGCATATATAAGCATATGATGGGATATCACTGAGCCAGGAGAAAGGAGGAGAGCCTACCACTTGTGAGGCGGGCCATCGAGAGAAAGACGAACACTGCATGAGCTCGCTTATACGTGGGATCTTAAAAACAACAAGAACAATGACGAAAAACCCAAAACGCCGAACTCAGACGGAGCAGAGACTGGGGAGTGAGAGGAGGGGAAAATGGATGAAGGTGATCAAAAGGTACAAACTCCCAGTTACAACAGGGGTAAAGCACTGCCTGGGGACCACAGTTAAATGAGGCCGTGTTGTGTATCTGAAAGTTGCGAAGAGAGTAAATCTTAAAAATTCTCATCACAAGAAAAAACATTTAACTGTGCGACGATGTGTATTAACTAAACTTACTGTGGTCATAATTCTGCAATATGTACGTACATCAAATCATTACATTGTACACCAAAAATAACGTTGTTATATGTCTATTACATCTCAGTTAAAAAACAAAAGCTACCAAGGATCTACAAGTACAAGCAATAATAAGGGCACCTGACTTTTGGAAGACACTTCCATGTGCCTAACTCAGGGTGCTAGTGTTTCACCATGACTCTACCAGGAAGCTGCCATGATTATCCCCATTTTACGGAAGAGGGATCTGAGGCTCAGAGAGGTGAACTGACTTGACCATCGCCGCCCAGCTACAGAGGGGCTGGTAGGTGAATCAGGATGTCTGGTGCTAGAGGGCTGCCTCTTAACCACTGGGACATAATGATTCTCAGAGAGGTTTCTTACGTCCAATCTTCTACACCTTCTTCATCTCCTGCCCAGGTGGGAGCCACTGATACCTGCGTGCACCCAAGAACTCAGGAGCCTGTTCACCGGAGAGCTGGTTTGTGCTAACAACATGGGGTCGTTTCACCCGGGGGACCAGGGCATTGTAGGAACATATCAACAAGGAGGGCAATGAGTTGTCCCCAACGACAGCTGAGGCAGAAGCTGTGGGTGGCCCTCACAAGGTCATTCCTCAGTTTATGGGACCCCAACTTTGTTAAGGAGGTGGACCCCTATCTTGGTGATAAACCAGCATGAATGTAAATCCGTGGCTCTCAGAAGAGTGAAATCAACCCAAAGGGTGTTGGCAGGAATTTGTGAGGATTGTTTGTTGTCGCAGTGACTGGGGGATGTTTCCGGCATCTGGGAGAGGGACTGGGCTGTTGGATAATGTGCCGCACTCCACACAGTGAAGAACTGCCCCATTTCCGACTGAGTACATTCTATTTATTAAGTCATCTTTACGCTCAGTGTGGGGCTTGAACACATGATCCCAAGATCAAGAGTCCCACACCCTTCCAACAGAGCCGGCCAGGCACCCCCAGGAAGGCCCCCATTTCCAAGGACTTTCCGACGTCCCAAAAGACACTCATGTAGGTGAAAGAGCTTTTCCAGTTACCTGGCCTCAGACATGAACTCCACTTCACATATAAACACAAAAGATGATTTGCCTGGTTCTGCTCTACGCTGACTTTTCTGGGACTGCAGCCACGAAGTACACCAAGGGAAGAGTCGTTTGTTTCATCCGGAGATTTTGGTCAATTGTTCGCCATTCGGGAAAATCACGTTGTTGATGGCCACGGCACTTGTGGTATTTGATCTGCCAAAACCACACATTTGTACCCCACTGCGTTTGTAGCTGTTAGATTTACGTGATTCCACACGAGTGTGGGCATCTGACTGCTTCATTATGTCTTCCAAGGTCATTTGTGCCTAAGATTTATAGCTTGCCATACGTGTGTTTGCTTATAACTCACTTTTCCTCTAGTTTTCCTTTAAATTACACTCAGGATACTCTATCAGTCCAAAAATGTGCAGACAGGTTGTGTTACCTATGAATTCATTTCAGGTGAAATGGACAAAAACATTTGCTACAAGAAGAGGGTGTCTGATCTTGGGAACCACTGAGCGACGTCGAACATGAAAAGCCCATTTCCCTTTGCCAGTGTTTGGTTTAGGTGTGCATACAAAACCCAACCCTGGACCAATGAGGCAGAGAGCAAAGTCTGCTCGGGTGAGGGTGTTCTTGGAAGGATTTTGCTCTCTGATTAAAAGGCAGACAGCATGGAGTCCCACTCTTTACTTCTACTTTGTACGGGGATGTAATATCTGGAGCTGCAGCAGCCATCTTGAGACCATGAGGCAACAAGGCTAAAGACATGAGGAGGACTGAGGGACAGAGGACTGGGAGATCTTGGGTCTCTGAGGACGTTGTATAGACAAGCCGGCTCCAGGGCTCCCCTGCCTTGGGCTGTTGCTAAGTGAGACTAGTGCGAAAGCCCCTCTTGGCCAGGAATTCTATCACTTGCAGTGAAAATAGCTTGATTCACATTCAATTAGGACTCAAAGCCTCGAAGAACTGTGGCAGGATTTCTTGGTCTCTGAAATATCCAGAAATGTGGCCTGTGTTCACAAGGCTGTGGACTGTCTCTAGACCTGTCACAAGGGTCTGTCTCTAGGGACACTCTGACTTCCACCAGAGCACAAACATCCCCTGAGCTCCTGGGAGCTCATCATTTCCCATTCTCTTTTCAAAACGCTCCTCTCTTCTGGCTGCTGAGGAGGGTCAAGTCACCCACCAGAGCCCTGACTGGGAGCCAATAACAAAGGCTATTGGCAACATTCTTCATCCGGCTCCCACCTCGCCAAACACATCTTGGGGACTGCTCCTGGTGCCCGGGGATGGCCCTGTTCACCAACTCAGCTTAGAGGACCTACTCATAACAACTCTGGGTTTGGGGTAGAATTTACCTGATGTCTCAAGCAGGGCCCAAGTGCGCAAAGCCGTGGGCCAGGCTTTTATAAGATGAATCTATGTGTCAGAGGCCAGGGCCGCTGGACAACGTATGTTTTGGAATCTCATTAAGAGACTGTATAGAATTCAAAATGGCGGTGGTCTCTGGTTAGAGAGAATTCCATGGGGGCTGGGGCTGGGGCTGGGCTGGACGTAAAGTTCCAAAGACCATGCCAACAGGTATTCTACCAAGGAGGCACCATGTTGCCTGGGAGGCCCAAGAACCGGCTCCTCCCCGCCCCCCCCACCTCAACTTCCCAAGGGCATCTGTTGTCGAGTGATGAAGATTTAGTTCTATCTGCCAATCACTGAGCATTGACGAGATGGGCAAGGGGCGGGGCTCAGCCTGGGACTTTGGGACTTTCTCAGGAGCATCGTCAAGAGGTGAGCATGTAAGGTGTGCTACGGATAGTCATCGCATAGATGCAGGACAGGCAGGCAGAGGGGAGGAGGAGACCACCCCAGAGAACAGAATATCTTTTCCTTTCCCTAGATGGTCGTGTGCAGCCCCAGGGCTTAAAATAACGTGATCCGTCCTCCAATGCCTCCCAAATTCAGGCTGCCGGCCCCAACCAGCTCCAGCCGCCGAGAGCTCAGATCCCCTGGTCATCTCAAACCCGGCGTGTCCACGACTGAATTCTGGATCATCTCCCTGCCCCCTCAACCTCTTAGTCTTATTCAGGAACCCACCCCCACCCCCCACTTCAGGCTGCGTGGTCACCTGGTTCCCTGGCACAATGGGTATTTGTTGTGAGGCCCTTGTATACACCGCGGGATGTTTAGCAGGCTGTAGCAGTGAGGCTCCTGGGAGCCCCCCAACTTGTGTTCTCCAGGGCTTTGGGGGCTCGGCTGCTCTGTCCCCAGCTCCAGGGTGGGGCCTCGGAACCCGGCCCAAGCCCCCTGTTGGCACGCGTTTCCTCGACCAGTGTGGGTTCGGAGTGAGCGCATAACATAAACCCGTTCCATCAGAGGGACGCCTGGGGTGAAGGTGGGCATTTCCAGCAAAGAGGCTTGTTCTTTCTTGTTGGGCTTAGCCCAGAGAGGACCAGTCTTCAGCCTCCAACTCGGACACCTCAATTATAGTAACAGCCAGCATTTACTGAGGGCCTGCTGAGGTCAGCTGCCACGTGAAGCTCTTGACATTGATGATCTCATTTCATCCTTTACCACAAACCAGGAGGTAAGTGCTACTGTGATCATCATTATTTGCTGGACGACAACAACCAGGGCACAGAGAGGTTAACTAATGCTCCCCGGACCACACAGCACGGCAGGGGGCCTGAGCCTGCCCACCCCTTGGAGCCTGAGGGCAACCAGCCCCGTGGAAGGAAGAGCAGAGAGGACAGGGGAACGGATACTCACGACAGCGTCTGAGCCCTGATGCCAGCTGTGACGGAAGCCAGGGTTACCTGAGCGGTTTTTGGCTATAAAAGCTGGCGCTTCCCTTCTTTTCTCCTTATGCTAGTTTGAGACTTTTTGATGATCCCTTTGCGGCGACGTGTACACAGCAGTTGCTCAGTAAACACCAGCAGGTGCCTGCGAAGGGGTCCTCCACCTCCCCACCCCCCATTAACTGCTGGGTGTGTAGCCAGAACACCCAACTGCGGCCAGACCAACGCCACTTCCCCTGTCGGCTCCAAGTGAGGCCCGGTTCCCTAGCAACCATCCCAATTAGGCAATCACGCCATTTATCAGGATGCCAATTAATTATAATGATCTTAATGATCTTCCAATTAGGGAGCGCCCTGAATCCGATCGGGGTACTGCAGCCTCCCNNNNAGGGCTCGTCACCAGTTCAGGTGAGGCCCCTTGCACCTGGCGGTCAGCACGGAGAAGCCCCACCTTCCGTGTCCACCGGTCACACAGGGCCCAGGCCTGATGGAAAGCTGGGAACCTCAGGGCCACCTCTCTCAGGACAGGCCAGTGTGACTCCATCACCAACCACAAGAGGGCCTCACCTCGAGGAGAATGTTAACTATTTCCACCCCTGTGCTTTCCACCGGCATAAACCTTCACCTTGGTTGCTGCGCCTTTTCGTCCCAGCCACATTTGACACGTCCCTTTGCATTCTGACTAGGGGAGTGAGTGTGTATTTACACGGGGCAGGAAATGTGGCCCGGCCATCCCGTAATTTCCTCAGGCCGAAAGCCCCCAACAAACCAAATACAAATCCCAGATTCTGCCACATAGTGGAGATTTTTGGAGAGAAGTGGAAATACTGATGGGCTTCTGCCTTTCCAACTTTTGTCTGGATGTGTTTCCTTCCACTGAGCATGTATTTCCTCCACGTTGGGAAGACACACCAAGGTCACGGAGCGAGGAGAGAGCAGTGGGTCAGAACGGACCCTGGAGCCGCAAGGCCTCATATCCTGGCCACACCACTGACCAACTGTCTCAGGAAGTCACAATCCTCCCCACACCCTCCTCTTTAAAGGGATGAAAACCACAAGACCCACCTCTCAGGGCTTTTGTGTGGATTAAATGAGTTATTACGTACAAGGGGCCAGGACAGTGTATGGCTCATAAAACACTGCATATCTGTTATCTATCACCCTAGGTCTAGACGAAGCTCTTTCTTTGGACTCCAAGTGGGTCAGGAATTCTGATCTTCTTCTAGAGGACAAGGCTTTGTCTTTTCTAGGGGGACAGGGTCGAAGAACAGACTTTGCAGAGTTGGGTGACGTTCCCAGTCTGGCGGACTTGGGAGCCCAGAAGCTGCCCCTGGAGGCATGTCCAGACAGATGAATTAACCACATCTAGGGAAAGGAGAGAGCCACCGTCCCCAAACCCGAAGGCGGACTTCGCATGCCAGGGAGTGCAGCCACTTTTCACCAGGTCCTCAGGAGGGCAGCTAAACAGAGCTACTGGGCAGGGGACACACTGCTGCACGCGTGTGTACACACACACACACACACACACAGCCACACTGTCCTCCTCCAAGCCCAGGCTTTTCACGATTAACTCATCACTCAACCCTTAAGTTTGAAAACCTAACATGTTATTAGGGTTTTTAAAAAAGCCATAAATTCAAATAAGAAAACCCCCAAGACTGTACGCAAAGCCCAAACACCAAAACCACACAGACTCTCAGGCATTTATGTACATAAATGTGGCCGGAGGAAGGCCCTGTGCAAACGTCCGGCCAGCCTCCTATCGGCCAAGCGTGCCACGGCTGCCCTTCGAGCCGCTACTGGAACACTAAGTTGCACCCCCGGACGGGCTGTTTTGATGGGTGTCCTGTCCTCCAGGACGCAGGACAAGCAGAGCTGGAAGACGCTCTCCTACGAGGTGAGTGGTCTGTCCTCCCCACCCCCTTTGTGCGCGTGTGAACGGCTTTCATTGAATTAAAACCCTCCAGCGGGTTCTGGATGGGCAGGGAGCTGCGGGAAGGCATCCCCTTCACTATTAACCGGGAGGTGAGAGTAACTCTTGCCTCTGGGGAGAGACGGGGTGTCCTCCAGGGAAAGCCCCCCCTACCTGCTTCTCTGTCCCCAGAGACCCGGCTGGAGGGCAGGCTCCCCGGCTCTGCCCGAAGGCAGGGGGCAGCACTGTGAGACAGAGGCAGGGGTGGATGGCGGGGGGCCGGGGGGAGGGCGTCCCCCATGCACAGATGTGCAAACACCCAGATTCAAACGTAAGCTGAATGTAATTACTTGGTTAATTAAATATTGACTTTTAACTCAAAAAGTGATTAAAACAAGCTGCTGGAAAGAGAGTAGAGGGGGCAGGGCAGGGATCAGAACTTTCAGGAAGGGAGGGGGGGGCTTGCTGTGTGCAGGGGGCACGGTCTTCAGTCTTGGGGCAGGTAGGAGCTGCGCCAGAGATCACCAGGCAAAACTAGATTTGCTGCTGTCTCTTTACAGTTTCCACCCCGAGACCACCTCTCTTTCCTAGGCTGACTTTACAGTGAACAGAACGAGCTTCTGGCTCGGGAACTGTACTGATCGTCGCCTTTTCTTGCAACTAATGCGGAACCGGAACCAAGGCTCGCGGAGATGCCTGTAGAACGAATGAATGAACTACTATAAAGAATTTTTAAAAAAGGAAAGGAAAGAAAGAACTAGGAAGAAAGAGAAGCGCACTCCTAGGAATGGCCCCGCCGCCAGCTTCCGCAGCCCTGGGCAGCCCAGCACCGGGCCACCTCTCAGCAAGGCGACGAGAGCCGGTTCTGACCTGGCCTGGAAGTTTGTCCTCTCAATCCCGTTTGCCCTTTCGGTAGCCGCGAGTTCCCAGTCGCCCTGAAGATCCGGTCCACCGCTTGCCCGTGTCCTGCCTGGACAAGCCCCACGTGGCCTGGCTTCTAACTCCAAGGGGTCAAGGAGGCCATCCCCNCACACTCGCTCCCGCTCGCCCTCGGCGGAGAGTTGAAACAGCTGTGGGATTCGCCCAGGAGCTGGAGACGAGGGCGGGACGCGAGCCAGAGCCGTGCGTGCGTGCGTGTGTGTGTGTGTGTAAAACACACAACCGGGGGGGCATCGCTAATAAATCAAATACTACAATAAAGTGAGGAGGGCCATTGATCAGGTCCCCTTGGCTGGAAACGAAAGAGTATCCTTGCTTCCTTTCCGCTTCTCCTCCTCGCCCGGAGCTGGAAGGAGCCCCTGTTCGCGCGGCGGGCGACAGCCCCGGCCGGGCGCTCCCCTCGTAATGACACGTTAATAAATGTTTTCTTTTATCTGCTTTCACAGGGGCTCGCCCCGGTCTGCAAACACCCGACCGCCTTTGCTGAAAGCGCGGCGCTCGCCTCTCAGCACAGCCTGTGCCTTTGGAGGTGCCGGCTGGAGCCCGGGCCCCCAGCTCGAGCGCGGGGTGACCGCCCACGCACCCGGGAGCCTTCCCGAGGCACTAACTTGAACTCAAGTGAAAATATCTGCCGTTGCCCAGAAATGGCCCGGGAATGGGAAAGAAAGGAGAAACCGGCTTTCTCCTCCGAAAGGGGAGGAAATTAGACTCAAGGTGGTGCTGTCCACCGCGGTTTCCACTGTCCCCAGCGCCACAGCAGAGGCCTGGGGGGGGACCCGGTAACCCGGTTGGGCAAAGAGCCGGCAGAGAACCAACCAGTAGCAGCGGAAACACGGCCTAGTTGCTCAGGGGAGACAGACCTTGCTGTAGACAAGTGCGCTAGTTGGCCACAGTGACTGGTTTAAACCTAATAATCTTACAAGGGAGGTGTTCAGCCCATACTGCAGATGTGGAGACCAAGTCACAGGGAGGTCAAGTAAGTGGCCCAAGGTGAGACACTGGTTGAGGGGTGGCCCCAGAAGCTTGACGTCAGAGTTGTGCTAAGTGCCAAGCCACTTTCCAGTCCATCGCCACCTTTCTCTGACTTAGTTTTCCTTCGTGCGAGTTACGGTTGTCGAATTTAGTAAGTAAAACTACCGGAGGTCCACAAGTTGTGCTAAAGTAGTCTTTGTTTATTTGAAATGCAAATTGGGTGTCCTAACCTGGTTGGAGGCATTAGAGTCCCCCACCCTATTGTCCCTTAACCACCCCCAGAAGAATCTATAATCTAAAATGAATCAAGGGCACCTGGATGCCTCAGTGGCCTGACCTGCGGAGTCCTGATTTCAGCTCTGCTCACGGTGGAGAGAGCAAGCCCCATGTGGGGATCGGTGCTGAGCGCGGAGCCTGCTTGGCCTTCTCTCTCTCCCTCCCTCTCTGTCTGGCCCTGCCCTGCTCGCAGTTGCTCACCCTCTCTCAAAATAAATAAATATTTAGAAAGTGATTTAATTAAATCAGGAACACCTGGAACTTCTTTTTTCTAACTCAGATTCTGGCCTCACTTTTGGCATCATTGAGGTCGCTGACCCCCTATCCTTCCTCAGAATGTCAGGCGCGCTTCTTCACCATCAGGGACCAAGAAATAATGGGGACCCTCTTCCCTTCTGCTTCACCTCTGCGGAAGGAAGGCCAGACACATTTCCTGCAGAGCTTCTAATACAGTGCGGTCTGGTAGAAATTTAAAGCAGGCCATGGTTTAGTTTAAAATTTGCTAGTAGCTGCATTCAAAAGTGGCACGAAACAGGTGAAGTTAGTTTTAATAATATATTGAACCTAGTCTACCCAAAATAGCACTTCAACATATAATCAATATAAAAATTATTAATGAGATATTTTACATTCTTTTTTCGTGCCAAGTCTTTGGAATCTGCTGTGTATCTTACACTTCCACCATCTCACAATTTGGACTGGCCACACGGGGCTGGGACTCCCACAGGGAGTATAGTTCTAGTAGGTTCTGTGGTCCGCTGCTGAATGTTTTCACAGGGTTATTTTCTGTAATCCTTGTACCAATTTTTCAAGAAAACTGATGCTTACAAAGGTCAAGGGTGGTGACCAAGGTCACAAGTTGGCACAATGGGATTTTAACCCATTTGAGGCTGTGCCTGACATTGGGACACGTATCTCCTGAGACAGTAATTTTCTACCTGCGTCTTCAGAGCCTCAGGGGCTGGGGGTGGGAAGGGGGATGAGATCTGCCTTCTGCCTACTTTTTATGCTGGAGAATATTTCAGAGGAGGGGCGATTTCTACCACAGGTACACTGCCTTCCTATAGGCCTCAGGTTCATGAACACAGCTCTCCTTTCCCTAAAGGGGTCCTGCCCACAATTTTCTCCTCATCAGGGAACCCCACGAGTGGAGGGGCAGCTCATACTCCCCTACGTGGGGCTGTAGGCAGGGCTGAGCTGACGTCATTTGGTTATCATTTTTGGATATTTATTCTTTCGGTTGTTGCTGTTCATAGGCTGAACATGGTGACGTCAGTTTCCCCCCTTATTTTTCCTTAGGAAGGAGACGGAGCTCATGTGTCAGTGCCTCTTTGTGTGTGTCTATCTTTGTGCATGTCTGTGTGTGCGTGTGCACGTATGCGTGTGCAAGGCGTGTGTGTAAGCAGGTGCCGTGGACTGCGTGTCAGGTGAGGCCTTCACTCACCAACTCAGAGGCTCACAGGGTCAAAGGGTCTGCAAAGCGCCCTCCGGCCACGTCTCATCCCCACGATTCACAGCAAACTCCGTGGTCCTCCGGGTCTGAGGCCTTGACCTGAGTTTTCCAGCCTCCTTCCAGGCAGGAGGGGACCCCCGGCCACATCCGGGAGCTCAGTGTCTGCCTGGGAGATTTGAGGGGCCTCAGGCGCTCCGATGTCCGCCCCCCCCCGCCAGGAAAGTGGCTTAGCCACTGAGCCGGAGCCTGGGTGGGGCCTCAGTGCGCTTCTCGGGACCCTCTGGCCTCCCGCCAGCCCGGCCCCTGCCCGTCTCCAGCCACACCTCCTGGGACAGCCTCTCTCCTCGGGTCCCTGGTCACCTTGACGGCCTGGCTGGATAACCGGCTTCGCAGGCCCCTCAGGACTGGCCTGACCCCCCACCCCCTTGCTGGCTTAACCTCGAGGGGACCTTTCTGTTGACACCCACACGCCTCGCTTCATCCTCCTGTGAGCTCCCTGGCGGCCCTCGGCGCCAAAGCCCGGCTGGTTCTACCCACCTGGCCGAGGCAGAGCGCTGCTAGTGCTGGAACTCCCACACGACAATTAAAAAAAAAAAGGACTCCCTCCTGCTGTGTGTTTTCACAGTCAAGAGGCTGAAACTCAATCTGATTGTCCCAGCACTTCTGGCTGCGTTTGGATTGGAGTAGATGCGATTTTATGAGGTTGTAAAAGTCAAGCTTTTAACATGTCTCAAACAAACTGACATGTGAAGGAAAAGCGTTAAAAGTAGAAACACGGCTGCAGACGGGAGGGTCTGGGACACCAGCAGGCCACCGAACTGGGGCACAGGTGGCTTTAATAACCCGCACGAGTGCGACACAAAAAGCTGCGCAGTCACCCCCAGGGGCTGGGGAATCCAACTTCTCAGCTCTTGAGCGGGGACAGGTTTGCACGGGTTTTAAAACACAAATCCCGGCACCATCCACAGCATCGTCCATTTGTGGTTAATTCTGCTGAGTTTTCACTTAGACCCAAGCTGTCTTGTTGGTAGAAACACAGTTGCATTAGGGAAAAACTGTTTATATTTCTTGAGATACTGTGATAATGAAAAACAGCACCACGATCCCCCATTAAGTCAGAAGAACATTAATTGTATCTCAGGCTGCCTTCCTGGGCTGACGCAGACATACTTTATTTGAGCAAAACGGGGCTGATCTTTGCAGCACCGTACCCACTCCCCCAACTTAATTACATGTAATTGTATAGTCTAATTTATTCTAACGCCTAACGCCTAAAAGTGCACATTCATGAATCAAGGGTTAGATTGGGAGGTAGGAGAATTATAAATGGGTGTAATTGCCATCTCCTGGGAGCTGCTTATGAGTGATCTCAGAGAGCGGGGATGTTTATTCTGAATTCTTACCAATGAAAGACGTTTGCGCTTGCCTCCAGGAAGGAACGCAGATAACAGTGACAATTTGTCTAGTCGCTTAACAATACACCGATAGTTCTGTTGTGCATAAGGAGGCAAAAAAAAAGATTAAATATGTGAATTTCATATAATTTGTGATGCGAGCAAATGGGGCGCGCAAGCATTAGTCCACACGTAATTGAGTATTCAAATGAGTAACATGGCCCCGGGACGCACAGGTGCAGATCTGTGGCCAAGGTAGCGGTCTGCCTTCTATTTTTTTTATAAAAATCTCTAACCAAGGAGTTGAAAGAGTAATACAGTGGTTATGCCATACCTTCCCCCTGGAAGCAACAGTTGTGAATATTTGGCTGTGTGTGTATTATATGTGGCTGCAGCATTTGACAAAAAGCCATGATCATTATGGGACATCACCCTTTGCGGCCTGAGTGTGCACTTCCTGGGAATAAGCCGGTCCCCCCCCCATGACTCCCCCGCCCCCTTCATTATCACACCTAAGGAAAGGAACACCACTGCCATAATCATTCCCCAGCCTGCAGCCTGCTCGCATTAACAGAGCCACAAGGGCGGCTTTCTCTTTGTTCCTTAAGCCTTTCCCTGCCCCAGGGCCTTTGCCCTTGCTGTGCCCTCTCTCTGCTTTGGCTCTTCGTCATCATTCCGATCTCAGTTCAGATGTAACCGCCCCAGAGCTCTCTCCTGTTTTACCTCAAGATGTTTCCTGGTCTCCTTCAGGCTCTCTCCTCCCTCCTTATTTGGTTGCCTGCCTCCAGCATGCCACTGTATACAATTCCGTTTCTATTCTGTGCCTGGGACCAGGGTCCAGTCAGAGCCCCTCCCCCACGCCGGCCCTGCCTGCGGCCCACACTAGCTTCAGGACAGCGGGGCTGCATCTGGCTTGTGTGCTGCTGTAGGTCAGTGCCCACGACAGTAAGCACACAGCCAGTGACCCGTAGGCGTTTGTGAAATGAATGCACGAATCTACCTGTGTGTGTGCTGTTTCCAGACAGAAGTGGCACAATGGAGAGGTTGGGGCGCCAGCGTTTAGAGGCAAAGCCACAGAGGTTCAACCCCAGTGCCACCGCTCACCGGCTGTCTGCTGCACTGCTCCGCCACATGGGGATAATGGCCATAGTCGTTCCACTTCCTAGTGTTGTCGTGAGTTATTAATGAGTTTATATACACGGCACTTAGAACAGTGCTGGCACCAAACAGCCAGCCTTCTCTGTGCCCTTATAATTAATGGGAAGCCCGCCGGCCAGAGGCCTGTGATTATAAGCGACGTTGGCCATCCGCAGGCTCGTGCAGAAACAGTCTTGGAGCATAGCGTCCCGGGGAAAACTTCCTGGAAGTGCTCATATGGCCACACCGCCGGCGAGAGGCCGGTCAGATCAACATCTGGCGTGGGCAAGGCTCTGCTTGTTTACGGAATCCATCGGAGCTGATGCGTCAGGGCCCAGTGCTAAATACCTTGACACTCACGCCCGGCACCAGCCCTAGGAGGCTGGCACAGGGGCCGAGACATGGGAACCTGGACCGGAGGGGATGAAAGTAGCCCCCTCTCCCTGCCGGAGGAGAGTGAACCCAGCAGCGTGGGCTCTGACTCAGCAGGTCCCCTCTCACTGCCCTTGGCGGGTCGACTGTTACACATTTTGCCTTATCAGTGGCCTGGGCATTAAAAAAAAAAAAAAAAAGTATTCCGTGCTGGATGGCCATATGCAGGAGCATGTAGGTAAACAGAAAATTTTAAGCTAAAGTTGCAATAACATATAAGTTAGGAATCAGGGAAAGGGTTGGGAATTTGGATGATAAAAATGGCATCGAACTAGGGATAAAATAAGGCAGTTTATCCAGGAGCATGTGTATGGACCACATAGATATTTGTTTTTTGAGGGAGAACTGGAGGGTGCTTCAGGGTCTGTTTGTCTAGCTTTAAAAAAAAAATGTTTATTTTTGAGAGAGAGAGAACACAAGGCGGGGGGAGAACAGAGAAGGGGAGAGAGAATCCCAAGCAGGCTCTGTGCTGCCTGTGCAGAGCCCCATGTAGGGCTCAAACTCATGAACCGTAAGATCATGACCTGAAGAGACTGACACTTAGCCGATGAAGCCACCAGGTGCCCCCCCTTCGTCCAGCTTTTTTTTTTTTTTTATTTCTAGAGAGAGAGAGACACAGCGTGAGCAGGGGAGGGTCAGAGAGAGAGGGAGTCACAGACTGAAGCAGGCTCCAGGCTCTGAGCTGGCAGTCAGCACAGAGCCCGACGCGGGGCTCGAACCCACGAACCGCGAGATCATGACCTGAGCGAAAGTCGGACGCTTAACCGACTAAGCCACCCAGGCGCCCCATCGTCCAGCTTTTATAACAAGACCTCTACTCTCCTTTGGGGAAACTGGTCCCTCCTGGATTTCCTATACCAGAGCCTCTAGTCAGTGGCTTTGGCTTCTTGCTCCAGATTCGGGCACGTGACTCAGACCTGGCCAATCTGTGCGTTCCACGCTCTGTCCAGAGATTGGCTCAGACATAGGTGTGCGATCCGTTTTGAGCCAATGGGAATAAATGGCCTATTTTCATTTGCTCTACTGAGTGAGAGGAGCTTTCTTCTGGGTTTGAACTGGATGCTAATTGAGGCCATGTGTGGGCTTAGAAGGAAGCAGAAGCAGAGCTGCAAGGTAGGTGGACTGTACTGTGATTTTAAGGCAGCACCCAAGAATTGTACTGTAATTTTAAGGTGGCACCCAAGATTCCTGCCCCTCTTGTATAGAGGCTCTGTAGAATTCTCTCCCCTTGAGTGTGGGCAGGACTGTGGAAATGATGGATTTTATTCTCATGATTAGGTCAAAGGGGAGAGATTTTGAAGATGTGATTAAGGGCCCACATCAGTTGAACTTGGAGTCAAAAAGGGAGAAAATCCTGGGTGGGCCTGACCCAATCAGGTGTAAATCCTTAAAAGGGACGGGGTCTTCTCTGGAATCAGAGATGCTCCAGCTGGCCTTGAAAGGTCAAAATGCCATCTTGTGAAGAAGGCCACGTGGCAGGATGGGGCCTTTGCACGACAGGCAGCAAAGAGGCGGGAATCGTTGTCCTCTAATAGGAACTGAGTTCTTCCACACCCAGCAAGTGTGGAAGGGGAGCCTGACTGTGAAATGACATTGCAGCTTCAAACATTTTTAGCTAAGGCTGCTAAAGTCAGACCCTGACTTCAGCCTGCTGTGACCCTGAGCAGAAAACCAAGCTTACCCATAGCCTGATTTCTGACCCATGGGAACTGTGGGCTAATAAATCCATATTGGCCAAAGCTGCCAAGTTTGTGGTAATTTGTTATGCAGCAATAGAAAGCAAGTACATGTGCAGACACCTAGATCAAGCTGTACCTGAAGCTAGAGCGAGAACACTTTCAATTATGTGAGCCAATAAATCCTCCCCTTCCTCCTCTTTATTCTTAAGCCTGTTTTATAGCAGAATCTCAGGACTGCATCCCACTGACCTAGCTGATTTCTCACACTTCTGCCTGAACCCGTCATTAAGCCTGGGAACATTAAGACACAACATTGTGATTGGTCCTGTGGGCGTCGTGGGCCTGAGTTGGGAGCTATGTGCTTGTGTGATTTGTCATCATTTCATGTGCATCTTACACCCTGACCCTGAGGATACAGATTTCTGTCCACAACGTCCGCATCGTTTTTGATCCTTTCCTAGTAGTTGTGGGAGACTTGGGAGGCACCACGTCAGACTGGCCACGTAAAGGGACAGACTTTGTGGGCCGTGTGCAGCCTTGGTTCTGTCTTCTTGCCCCTCCACCTCCTCTTCCTCCCTCTCCCTCCCCTTTAAAAATGGAAAAGCCCTTCTCAGCCTGCGGGCCATACAAATACATGCCCGGGCAGGCCAGATGTGGCCCGTGGGCCACAGTTTCCAGACACCTGGTTTGGGATACAGCCTCTGAGGCCAGGTTTTTGGGCCCAAATCCAGTCCCCTGCCTCTTTTACCTTTGAGAGAGAGTCAGAGTGTGAGCGAGGGAGGGGCAGAGAGAGAGGGAGACACAGAATCCGAAGCAGGCTCCAGGCTCCGAACTGTCAGCACAGAGCCCAATGCGGGGCTCAAACTCATTAGCTTTGAGATCATGATCTGAGCCGAAGTCAGATGTGTAACCGACTTGAGCCACCCAGGCGCCTTTCCAGTCCCCTGCCTCTTACACGCTGTGAGACTCTGGGCCAGGCACTTGGCTTCTCTGAACCCTGAATTCCTTACCCGGGAAAAGGGGCTAAGAAGAGTTCCCTACCCCATACGTTGGCTGTGGAATTGAATGAATTCACATAGTTCAGAGGAGGATAGGGGTGGGCCCAGTCCAATGACTGGTGTCCTTGTAAGAAGGGAAAACAGGGACATGGACAGAGGGAGGCCACGTGAGGAGGGGGCAGAGTGGGGAGGGACGCAGCGACAAGCCCAGGAAGGCCAAGGCTTGTGGGCAACCAGCAGAAGCTGGAAGAGGGGAGGGAGGGTCCTCCCTGGAACTTTGGAGGGACCGTGACCCCGCTGACACGCTGACCTCAGACTTCTGGCCCCGGAGCCCTGGAACCGTGAATTCTTGCTGTTTTAAGGCCCCCGGGTGGTGGTGGTTATGGCGGTCCCAGAAGGTGAATGGGGGGAGGGTCACTCCTTGTCCCTCGGGGTGAGTGTGTGAGTGGTGGCGATGGAATGAAATGTTGGGGGTCACGGTGACACCAGAGTGTGGGTCTCAGCACGGGCCCCCAACTGGAGGTTATGACTTAATGGGGGAAGCCATGGACCTAGACATGAGTCTTTATTAAAATACAAGGTTAGTCGGGGCACCTAAGTTGGCTAAGCGTCTGACTTCAGCTCAGGCCATGATCTCATGGTTCGTGGGTTCGAGTCCGCATCAGGCTCTGTACTGACAGCTCAGAGCCTGGAGCCTGCTTCCGATTCTGTGTCTCCCTCTCACTCTGCCCTTCCTCTGCTCACACTCTGTCTCTCTCTCTTAAAAATAAAAACATTAAAAAAAAAACCAAACCAAAGTTAGTGGAGTATAATTTACATACCATAAAACTCACCCACTTTCAGTGGTGATTTTTAAATTTCCCGAGTTGTGCAACCATCCCCGTAATTTGGTTCTGAGCTTTCTCATGGCCCCTCCTAATGAGATCCCTCATGGGCATGGGTTGTTTTAAAGCTGCCAAGGTGATTCTAACCTTCAGTGCCCGGTGGCTGGGCTGAGAGCCCTGCCCAGGGGTGGGGGCCTCAGGAAAGACAGGAGGGTGGGCACAAGTTTGCCCAGAGTGTTCTGAAGTGAGTGCAGGTAATTGAAGAGCATGTAAATAACCCCCCACAGGAGCAGTGGTTGTGGGGAGGGGAGGGATAGGGATGGAGGCTGGTGGCTGAGATGGGTTGGCCGAGCCCCAGGCCGAGGTCCAGCTGG
>NW_027527548.1:437035-439334 GCF_008692635.1 Crocuta crocuta | reverse complement strand
CCACCTTCGAAGAGAGGCCTCTGTACCCTCCTGGCCTGCCCATCCTACCTCCTCCGGAGCTTGGGTGGGGGAGGGTGGGTTAGGAGCGGGGGTGGCCGTGAGGGGCCTGCCTGCGCGACCCATGCCCTGGCCCAGTGCCAGGCCCACTGGAGTCACTGCCCCTAGAGGGGTGAAGCAGCCTCCCCAGGGACACAGGGCAGGGCCAATACAGATGAGGGCGATGGGCCCGGGGTTCCGCAGAGCCTGGAAATACACTCTGTCCTGCTCAGTGTCCCAGCTGGTCCCTCCCAGCACTCCCAAAGTACCCACTTCCTTCCGTCCAGTGGGACCTTGCCTCACCCCATGGCTCTGTCCCAAGAAGCACCTCCCGTCAATCACGGTGCCAGCTCCTGCGTGGCTTGACACAGCTCTGCCATTAGGCACCGAGGCTTATCATCGTCCCATGCTCACATCCGGTCATCTGTCGCTGTGGCAGGTGCTGTGACGGTGGGGGCTGTACTCTGGTCTGTCCCCTTCACCTTGGAGGGAGGACTCGGGACAAGAACCTACCACTGGAGTGAACACTGCTGCCTATGCTGGAGGAACCATGTTGCTCCTAGAAGACCTGCTTAGACTCCTTAAAGCAAGAAAGGGATTTGACAAAAGATACTAAGTATCCTCGAATCTGTGGGAGGGTCAGAATGCAGGCTCTGAAGCTGGGTGGCTGGGAAAGACTTCAACCACACGGTGGGGGCTACTTTGGCAACACTGTGTCTGTCCTGATGAAATTGGGCTCGGACTCAAGGCTGAGCCACTGCAGAGCCCCAGGAAGCACCCAAAGCTTTGCCATCCTGTTTTCTAGAAGCTCAGATCCCTCAACACAGCCACCACCACACAAAGGTACGCGCTGATGCCCTGTGTCACGTGAGCGAGTCTGATTGGCAGAGCCTGGACCACGTGACTGCATCCCAGCGGCAAAAAAGTGCGGGAATTTGAGTTTCTGGAATTGGCTTGGGAAGGCGGGACTCATCGTGGGATGAGAGGGATAGCAAGGTGTAGAGAGGGGGCTGAGCGGCCACAAACAAACAGAAGGCAAACGCCTGCACCACCTGCGGCCACCCGGAGGGTGGGCAGGCATTCAGTGTCCCCATTTTACCCTCATCCTTCTAGTTAGGGGCCAAGGAGAGGCAAGGGGAAGGAAGCGTCCAAAGTTGCAGGGAGCTTGGACTCCAGAACCTTCATCGACCTTCCAGCTACAGGACTAGATGGAGAACGTCACGGATCCCCCAGCCATCTACATGCTCTGATGCTGGCCTGGGGCCCCCACCACAAGGGACCCCATTTTGTGCAGCAAATGCAGTCACAGGATGGGCTCGGTGTTCTTGCACTTAATCCTCTGATTAAGCAGGAAGCAGTTCATCCACGAAAAGCCAGATCCTATCAAACTCACCCGTGGCTCGTGGTCAGAGGACTTGGGCTCTGGTGCAGCTTTGTGTTGCTCCGCCTCTGGCCTCGATCACTCTCAGCCTCATCCGTAAAATGGGCACCCAAATCTTGCCCCACGTCTGTCCCTCCAGGACTACCATCTGGATCAAATGGGAATGGGAGAGCAGAGTGAAAGATAAACTTGCAGAACAGCGCCCTTCTTCACTGAGCTTATTCCCTCCAGCGACCCGTGGATAAACGGGACCCATATGCCATCTGTCAACTGCATTCGGTCTGGTGCACAAGGAATCACTAGCTGGGCTAGAGGGGCTCTCGGTGTGTCTGCTTAGACAGGTGGACTGAGGGCTTGTTCCTTTGCCTTGAATTAGGGATCACGCCCCTGGGCCATTAACAGACTGTTGGGGACTGATGGCCACAGTCCGTCTGCATCTGCCTGGGTGCACGCAGCAGGAAGACCCCCAAGCAATTGTTCCCGAGTTATCCCCAGACAGAGTGCACGTCCTGCAGGGCACTTCAGGGCAGGAAGCCAGGGGTCCCCTGGGGGCAGACGTGGAGAGGGAAGCCACCTGGGATGCTTTGGGGAAGCCTGGGGGTGGGGGAGGCCTGGCCTTGGAGTTGCTGCGGAAGGTGCTTTGATCAGGGTTATGAGAGCACCCAGCAGCCTCACACATCTTCGGTGAGACGCTCAACTTACTCATTCATCGGACAACCCTTTTTAAAGTTGCTACTAAGTCTCAGTAGCTCAGTCTCAGAGCCTAGGGCCCCAGTGGCGAGTTTCCTGACCTTGCTTCCTGGGCAGGTTAAAAAGTTACATCAACTCAGTTCAACCAGAGTCTGTGGCAGAACATCTTGGTTCTTACCGACATCTGCTGCT
>NW_027527548.1:383326-436976 GCF_008692635.1 Crocuta crocuta | reverse complement strand
AATAGAAACTTTATTTTCTTGGGAAGTGAGGTGCCCCACCGAAGCCAGGCTTTCCCAAGGGGGAGGGGCGTCCCTGGACCAGCTGTATTAGCCTCACCTGGGAACTTGTTAGAGATGCTGACTCTAGGGCTCCCCCCAACCAGCTGATCCTGACTGTGGGGGTGGGGCCAGCGGTCTCTACCCCATACGTGTGGGCACAGGGCCAGTTCTTGCCCATGAGATGTGAGGGGGGATCTGCTGGGGACTTTGGGGGAATGGTTTTCTTCCTGCTAAAAAGGTAGACACGTTAGAAGGTAGAGCTTCTGCCTTGTGAGCCCTTCTTGCTGTTTCAGAAGCGGCCGTGTGTGCACAGGGGCCTGAAGCCGGAGAGAGGCGACCTGCGGCCAGGAGGGGGCGGTGTCCCTGATGGGCTGAGGATGGCAGAGGGGGAAGAGCCTGAACTGCCCAACCACTTGGGGACCTTGTATTAAGAAAACAGGAAGTGTCCTCACAGCTCTGCCCCTCGTCGCCAAGAGCATCTCCACAGACCCATGTTCACGGGAGTGACAATGAGCTGAGCGATGACGCAATGCATCCAGGCCTCCTTACGATGCTGTACGGGGCCTTTTCTTCCTCTCTGCCTTCTCCGCGTTGGTCATTTAAAACCGCTTCACCACATCACACACGACAGAATGGCTACTGGTCAAAACTCCAGGAAATGACAGGTGTTGGTGAGGATGCGGAGAAGGTGGGGCCCGTACGCCCTGGTGTGTGTGTGTGGGGGGGGATGTAAAGAGGTGTCGCCGTCGTATTGAGAACAGCATTATTTACGGTGGTCAAAGGTGGAAGCAATCCAAGTGTCTACTGATGGTAAAGTGTTAAGATGGTAAATTTTATGTGTATTTTACCACAATAAGAAACACACACACACACCTCTCTTAATTTTATGTGTATTTTACCACAATAAAAACAAAAAAAAAACAAGAAACACACACACTTCTCTTAAAATCCTTGTCCCTTTCTTCAATGAGATCTGCCCGCAGGTGTAACTCCTGCCTGCGACTCCTGCCTCCCCTCCGAGTTCTGGCCGCATACCTCCCACGGGCCTCTGGACACGGTCACCTGGATCTTTGGAAGGCAGCTCGAAGTTCAGTGGCCCGAGTGTGAACTCACGACCTCCCTCCCCAAACCTGTTCCTCCTGCCGCGTTTGTCTTTGGGGTGCCGGAAACTTCCATCCATTGTAAGTCAGAAGTCTTAGCCTCCTGCCCCAGCCGAACCCATTGTAAATTCCTGGTGATCGCCCTTCTTGAACACCAGCCAGGGGCAGCCACCCTGTCCAACCTCTTCCTGCATCGCCTCTGGTGACAGC
Organism: Crocuta crocuta; assembly: GCF_008692635.1. Taxonomy (NCBI): domain Eukaryota; kingdom Metazoa; phylum Chordata; class Mammalia; order Carnivora; family Hyaenidae; genus Crocuta; species Crocuta crocuta. The sequence continues at coordinate 435,627 of NW_027527548.1, read as the reverse complement.
AGCGGGCCGTTGGGGCTCCCGGTGTGTGCCCTGGCGCCGTCCAGCTCCATGCTTCGGGGCAGAGCCAGAATGAGTTTTTCCGCCTGCAGATCTGATTGAGGCCATTCGAGCTTCCCTGGCAGTAATCGATACCATATGAAAATATTTCACAGAAAAATCCAGCCCCTCCCGGAGTACATTGCAATGCAGGCATCTTGAGTTGATTTCACGTCTATTTAGAAGAGCAAGCTGGTTGAGTGTCCTGGATTCGGGGTCTGACGTTGGGGGCTGGGGGTGGGACACATGTGACTGATGGTCAGTGCCTTAGACTGGGCTGTCCCAGGTGCAGACTCTGAGATAAGAATTGGAGAGCAAGTAGTTTACTTGGGAGGTGATTCCAGGAAACACCAGCTGGGAGCAGGAAGTGAGAGCGGGGCGCGTCATTAAGTCCGCTGGTTCTGAGGACGGCTGGAGTTCACCCCCGCGGAGGAAGTCTGGGATGTGGAGCCAGTCAGGGGTGGACGGGCTGCCCCGGGAGCCAGGGGACACCAGCCCTGACATGTCATTCCTCGGGGGCTGGGGAGGGGTGTTCATTCTCTGGCACGTTCTGCCAGCCCCATGCGGGCAGAGTGCGAGGGAGGGCTCAGGGCTCCGTCAGGGCATGGTCAGCGCCGGCTCCCCAGTGTGGGGGATGACAGATGACACTCATTAAGTGCCTCAGACTCTCAGGACAGAACATAGAGACACATGTTTTGAAAGCCCATCCTTTTGAATTTTCCTTTCCTTCAAACAGGAAAGTCTCCGTTTGTGCTAATAGGGCTTAACTCCTTTCTAAAGCTGCATCATCTCCCGTCTGACCTGAGAGAGCCCGGGTAAGAGGGAAGGAACAGCCACGGCTCCCTCCTGCCTGTCGCCGGGACCTCCTTGGGTGACAGACCAGCGAGGATGTCCAGTCCGGGGAAGGATAACCAGGCTGGGCCAGGGCCTCGCTTAGGCGGCTCCATCTGGCCACATGGGGCCTGCGGGGCTCCAGTCCCCCGCTCTGCGTGTCGCAGAGCCAGTCTATGCTGGTGGCTGTGGGTGCCAGGTGCCCATTGTTGGATCGGGTTTGGGGAACCACCAGAGGCCTGAGAGGGAGGCCCCAGGGCCGCCGGGCAGCTGTGGGGGGGGGAGCTGGAGGTGGGGGGCATATACCAAGAGCTCCTCCCGTTTCTTCCATCCCTTCTGTCCCTTCCGTCTGGCCAGTGGAGGTGTGAGGCCTTACACGCTCCCTGGGCTGCTCCCAAGCTGGGTGGGGTGGTGGGGGTGGCGATGGGGGGCAGAGTCCGCAGACCCTCGCTGCCAGAGCTGAGGCCGTGTGTGTGTTAGTGAGCGTGAGTGTGTACACGTATCAGTGTGTGTGGTGTGTATATATGCCAGTGTGCGGTGGGTGTGTACACATGCCAGTGTGTGCAGTGAGTATGAGTGTGTACACATGCCAGTGTGCGGTGGGTGTGTACACGTGCCAGTGTGTGCAGTGTGAGTGTGTAATGTGCCAGTGTGTGTGCTGTGTGTACACGTGCCAGTGTGTGTGGTGAGTGTGAATGTGCACACGTGCCAGTGTGTGGTGGGTGTGAGTGTGTACACATGCCAGTGTGTGTGGTGGGTGTGAGTGTGCACACATGCGAGTGTGTACATGGTGGGGGTGTGTACATGTGCCAGTGTGTGCGGTAAGCGTGAGTGTGTACACGTGCCAGTGTGTGTGGTGAGTGTGAGTGTGCACACGTGCCGGTGTGTGCAGTGGGTGTGAGTATGCACATGTGCCAGTGTGTGCGGTGGGTGTGAGTGTGGGGGGGGCAGGGTGTGCAGTGGCCCACTGAGCCCAAGGACGGGCCCTGGGCGATGACACGGACGGGAGGGGATCAGATGGGGCAGGATGACTGGTCCTGGTCCTGGTTTGTCAATAAAGACGAGAGCCGCCCACGTTCCCCAAGGACCCAGGCATCAGACTGAGGTCCGAGCACTTGTGTCGTATGTTAGTAATTTTTTAAGTTTGTTTATTTACTTCGAGAGAGAGAGCGAGCTGGGGCAGGGCAGAGTCACAGGGGAGAGAGGCTCCCAGCAGGCTCCACACCGTCAGCACGGAGCCCAACGTGGGGCTCGAACTCACAAACTGAGATCATGACCCCAGCTGAAATCTAGAGTCGGATTCTTAACCAACAGAGCCACCCAGGCGCCCCTGTTAGCATTTTTATTTAACAAATACGTGTGCTTGCTCTGTGGAGGCACTATTCTCATTGTTTTACCGAAATAAAAAGCAACTAAATAAACATTTTAAAGCATTTGATCATTAAACCACCCAATCCTCACAAGAACCTCAAGGGGAGACACTGTTCTTATTTTCTTTNGAGGGACGCCGCACGAGGCATCCGCCCCGGGTTCCGAGCTCCGGGCCAGGCCAGCTTCCGTTCTCCTCCCCGAGCTCGTCTTCGAGGCGGCGGCTCAGAGCAGTGCGTCATTCACTCGCTCACTTCACTCGCTCACCGACTCCTCACAGAGCGAGGCCTGTGCGTGCGGCGCTGTTCTGGGCCCCGAGGCTACAGCTGTGAGTGAAAAGACCGAGGCCGGTTCTCATGGAGCTGACCTTCCCGCGGAGGGGGAGGGGCAGTGAAGGTTAGCCCCCCCCCAGTGCAATCACACAGACGTACACATGTGTGTGCACCCAGGTATGTAAATGTAAGTGCATGTATGCACACACACACATATATATCAGTGTGTGTGTTCTAGGTAGTATAGATGCTATAAAAATCAGGCAAAGTATTGAAATGGAGACCTCTGGGGAGCTACTTCAGGTTGGGGCGCCTGAACGTCTTCTCTGAGGTATGCCATTTGGGCCAATGCCTGAAGGAATTAGAGTACTCTTCCACATGCATATCTGGAGGAAAAATGTTCCAGCTAGCAGAAACAGCATGTGCCAAGGCCCTGTGGTGGGAGCATGCCCGGTGTGTTCTAGGAAGGTTAGAGTGGAGCAGGCAAGGGGGAGAGCAGCCACACTTACTATGTACAAGGACTTCTAGGGCATGGGAGAGAAATTTGGGGCACATTCTGGGAGAGATGGGATGTGATTTGAGACTTGCCCAGAGGACTTTGTACATTTTGCCTTGGCATTTGAATTTTTTTTTTAATGTTTTATTTATTTCTAGGAGAGAGAGAGACAGAGACAGAGACAGCATGAGCAGGGGAGGGTCAGAGAGAGAGGGAGTGACAGACTCTGAAACAGGCTCCAGGCTCTGAGCTGGCAGTCAGCACAGAGCCCGACGCGGGGCTCGAACCCACGAACCGCGAGATCATGACCTAAGTGAAAGTCGGACGCTTAACCAACTAAGCCACCCAGGCGCCCCTGCCTTGGCATTTGAAAGGATTCCTTGGGCTCCCTGTGGAGGGTGAACTGAGCCATGGGCAAGAGTCGGGGCAGGAGCCCAGGGAGGAGGCAGCCGCAACAGTCCAACTAAAGATGGTGGATGCTTGGGCCCTTCGCGGAGAAGGTGGGCAGGTGTTCCAGTTCTGGCCGTAGTTACAGGTGAGGCCAACACGGATTGAGTTAATTAAGAACCGCCACTTCCTTCCTAAAATCCCATCTGTGTGACGTTTCCAGGGAAGTTTTGACTTTTGCTTGTAAAGACCCAGCCTGCATTTTGTTCTAATGGCTGGGGTTCGTTCCCCCCAAGCATGGGGAGTCCCGCAGCTAAAGGATGAACGGATGAACATTCCATCAGCACCCAGAGTGCCCCAGGCCCACGGAGGAGATTCAGCGTGGCAGCCACCTGTCCAGATGGGTTTGCCGCATCTGTTAGAGGGATTTTGAATGTTAAAGAGGGAGATCAATTGCGGGAAGGAAATTACTGAGTCCTCAAATACCATCCACTGGGAAAAAGACGGATGGGGCTTTTATGGACGTGTAGTTTGTCCTAATAAAATAAAACATCTTAAAACCTGTCTTTACTGGCATCGATGTGTCTGACAGAGCAGTTTACACCTCAGTGATGAGTTTCTTAAAAGCAAAAAACGAAACCGTGCTTTCACCTGTCTGTCTGGCTTTCTAAAGCAGCTAAAATGAAAAAAAAAATACATTTATTTGGGCAATGAAGTCTACAAAGCACCTACTAAGGGCACTAACTCTAAGGAGGAGAGAGATGGGTCAGGGCTTCTTCTCAGCAGGCACATGGCTGGCGGGGACGTGAACAGGGACATAAATTAGCACACAGGGTGCGGTGGGTTAGTGCAGTGGGAAAGGTCCTGGGGTTCAGAGAAGGGAGGGGTTGCCGGATGCTGGGGGGAGGCAGAGAAGGGTGTGTGTCAGTCAGCTTGCATGTAACGAAACTCCTAACAAATGTGGCTTACACTATAAGAAAAGTTGTTACAGGGGCACCTGGGGGGCTCAGTCGGTTGAGCGCCCAACTTCAGCTCAGGTCATGATCCCACGGTTCGTGAGTTTGAGTCCCGTGTCGGGCTCAGTGCTGACAGCTCAGAGCCTGGAGCCTGTTTCAGATTCTGGGTCTCCCTCTCTCTCTGCCCCTCCCCAGCTTGTGCTCTCTCTCTCTCTGTCTCAAAAATAAATAAATATTAAAAAAAAAAGAGAGAGAGAGAGTGTTATTTCCCATGATAGCAACCACTGGCTAGGGAGACTTCAAGCTGGCTTGATTCGGCGGCTACACACCACCACCCGCTTCTCTGTTTTGCCATCTGCTCTTGTCACTTCCTCTCTTGGCCACAAGATAGCCACCATCAGCAACGGGGGCCACACGTCTCCCGGTCCCGGTGGCACCGAGAAACTTAAGTGTGTGGTGTACGCTCTCTCTCCCGTACCAATGGCCAGCTTAGCACATGCCCGCTCTGCACCACTAGCAAGCGCCAGGGGACCGCTGCACACTCGTCACCGCTGACTGATCAGGGTGACCCTGGAGCTGGGGGCTCGGGGCAGTGTCCCCTGAGTTAAGGGGCTGCATGGGGCATGGCTGGACACCAGGGCAAAGTTGAGCTCTGTCTGGAAAGAGCAATGTGGGAAAAGATTTTGGTTGGACAGCCATGTGAGCAGGGCACAGGTGGGTTGGTGGGCTTTTAGACTAGCAAAGACCACCACCACCACCACCACTTCAGTTTAATGACAATAATAATAAGCGTGGGCAGTGGTTATGAGCACTTGTTACCATCCATTCGCTGCACTCGGGGCGTTCAATGCAGAGTGGGATCTCGCCTCCCCGAAGCCCCTCGTGCGTCTCAGCTGATTGTGTGAAGCGTTCCCTTCCTCTGTAAACACGTAGCCAAACCTACAGCTTGGGGCCATTGGCAACTCTCTGAAGTGCCTGTTTACCGAAAGTCAGTGGTTTTGCTCCCGAATCGGCTTACTCCAGATGTGCTCAATATTCTCATGGCACAACTTAGATAAATGTAACCAATGGATGACTAGGAGAACTAAAAAGAGAGGGAGCCACTGCTCTGACGAATTACGTAGAAAGATCTGATAAGAGGAGAAAGCCGAAAAAGAGACTGGAGAAATATCTAGAAGGGCGCCGCCCCACGCGACAGTAGCGGCCTGCCGCGTGCTGCTACCGAGCGCTGGAAATGTGGCTGGTGTGGCAGAGAGACTGACGTTTTGATTGTGTTTACTGTCGACTAATTTCTTAACGACAGATACGTGATTCAGTTACTGAAGGACTTTCAAGTACATTTCGGGCGAGTTGTTTATATGGATGTACTTTGAACCGTAAATTCCCTGAAATCTAAATGAAGGTAGAGTGTTTCTGATAGACATAGGGATGTGAGTATATAATACATACCAGATTTTGAAGATTTATATGAAAAAGAATGTAGAGTATCTTAATTTTAATAGTTATGTGCTGACACGATATCTCAGAGATGTTTAGTGAAATCAGAGATACCGTTTAAATTAACGTCATCTGTTTCCTTTTTAGTTTTCTTCCTAATGTAGCTACTCAAGCCTTCAAAATTGGGGGAGGTGGGGTGGATCCATCAGTTAAGCAGATGATTCTTGATTCTGGCTCAGGTCATCATCTCACGGTTCATAGGATCGAACTCCATGTCAGGCTCTGTGCTGACAGCTTGGAGTCTGCTTGCGATTCTCTCTCTTCCTCTCTCTCTGCTCCTCCCCCGCTCATGCTTGCCCTCTCTCTCTCTCTAAATAAATAAATAAAGTTATAAAAATAAAAAACTTCAAAATTACATATGTGGTTCACATTGGATTTGTGTTATTTTTGCTGGCCAGTGCTGGTCTGGAAGGATTTTGCACTCAGATCGCTGTGCAAGTCATCGTTCCATGTGAAATAAATAAAAACTGAACATTGTATGATCATATGAAAGGAAGGAGACAATGAGAGAATCCAATGACAGACTCACATTTAAAAAAAAGCGTCACCAATTAATGGATACTTACATGTTTCTGTTACCTTGTATAAGGATGTGGCTGTAATTTTTTTTTTATTATTCCTCAACTGAGCCAGTGTAGTTCTGTTAATGGACCCACGGCCGGTCCCAGTTGTTCTGGGTAAGAGGGCTCCTCCTGGATTTTATAGCAGTCCTTGGAGGTCAGGGCAGGTATTATGGTTCCCAGTTTAGAGATGGGAAAACTGAGGCTCCAGGAGGGAGAATAATGGGTTGAGGATCCCACAGACAGGGCATCAAGGGACAGGGTGGACCCGAGTCCTGACTTATCTGACATCATCCCAGGCTTGCTTTCTTCCTGTCCCCATGCTGCTTGGGCCCTCAACACGGTGCTCTGGCTGTGAGTGGAATAAGCCAATGGTAACTCACAACACAACAGAACACTGCTTGCTTGGGGGTTTTGTCTGTCTCTCTAACCCAAAGGCTTTAAAGAGATGAGGACTCATTTTGGGGGACCCTCAGGTTGTTATCCTGAAGCAGAAATGATCAGTGAACTGAGCTCACGCTTCCTTTGATGGCTTTAACGACGTGCATGTGAGGGATTGGGTGTTTATGTCTCCCAAATCCAGACATTGAAGTCCTAATCTCAGTGTGATGGGGTTTGGGGATGGGGCTTTGGGAGACAACTAAACCATGAGGGGGGAGTCCTCAGGATGGGATTAGTGCCCTGATAGGAGGCCCCTAGGAGGGGCGCCTGGGTGGCTCAGTCGGTTAAGCGTCCGACTTCAGCTCAGGTCATGATCTCACGGTTCGTGGGTTTGAGCCCTGTGGTGGGCTCTGTGCTGACAGCTCAGAGCCTGGAGCCTGCTTCGGATTCTGTGTCTCCCTCTCTCTCTGACCCTCCCCTGCTCACGCTGTCTCTCTCTCTCTCTCAGAAATAAATAAAAGACATTAAAAAAAAAAAAAGAGGCCCCTGGAGAAGAGCCTCAGTGTGAGGGGACAGCCAGGAGGCTGCCGCCCATGAGACAGGAAGCGGGTTCTCGCCGGGAGTGGAATTGGCCGGCACTTTGATCTTGGACTTCCCGGCCTTCAGAACCATGAGAAAAGATTCATGCCAGCAGCCAGAGCTGACTAGGACCCCGTGGGCCCTCCTTCCCTCCCATGGCCGACAACTTGGGTGCATCCTGAAGCTGCTCAGGAAGTAGAGGCCACCCCAGGATGCATCAACAGCCAATGGCGCAGCCAGGCTGATCGTCTCCTCTTGTGACTTCCCTCCCAGGGTCTCCTTCCAAATGGCCCTCTTCTCTCAGGTGGGGGCGGTGGTCGCTGGCTTGTGGATGTTTCCGGCACCTTCTTTAGAGTGACTGGGTTCTAACCCCTCCGGCTTCGGGCCTTCAGCCACAGTTCCGAGTCCCTCAGAGAAGTCCTGGCCAATCCTGCTGCACAGGCCTCACTGCCTTTGAGGGTGGGACAGGAAAGGGCAATATTGGTGCCTGGGGGTGTCACCGAGGCCCCCCTTCCACCAGCGAGGGCACAGCCCGTGGGCGGCCAGCAGTTCATGGTGCGGCCTGGACACGGGCTCTGCGTCCTGCAGGCATGGCCCCGGGGAGTGTGGACCCTGCCCCCACCCCCTCCACTCTGCCCCTCTGGGACGAATGGCTTCTGATCGGGCCGCGCGGCTGCATCCAGGTGAGTCTGAATCGGGCCGTGTGGCCACGTCCGGGTGAGGGGTAAGCGAGGTAATGCATGGGGGCTCTCAGGACCCCAGCCCCCACACCAGGTCGGGGCCCGGAGTCAGCCCACTGTTGTCTATGGTGTCCATAGGTCACCAATCAGGGTCACAGATGAATTGGGTCAAGAGGCCGCCCTGGAGTCAGGGTTTTGGGTTGAGGAGGAAGGATTTCTGTAGACGCTTTGAGACTTAGCCTGGAATGGCAACTTTCTCCCAATCGCTCTCAAGGGACAGGCCATGAAGGTTGATTGTTCTTCAGCCGGGAGCAGAGGGGCCGCAGGGAGGGATGGCGGCCTCGCTCCCTGAGATGCAGTTGGGCAGCCAGACGCCGATGGACATCCCAAAGCTCGGGGCTCGCAGCCGCTGCCTCTTCTTCTGCTTCTTAAGTAAAAAAAAAAATGTCCTGAAGTCTCCATTACTACGGATTCCCTGGCGATCTGCTGTGGGCTAATCTTTAGGAAAAGGTATAGTCTTCCTTGAGTGTTTCTCTTCTCTGGGTGCCCATCCTCTCTGATCTTGAGACCAGAGAGGAAGACATGCTCTCACTCAGTGCTGGAAAACACACCCCTTGTTCATTCTTAGATCTTCCTTCCACTTTCCCCCCTCTTTTTCTGGCTAGTGTTTATCTTTCTCTTCTGGGGCAATGGATTGTGAATTCCCTGGAGCTGTAACATAGGTTTTAAATATGACGGTGCTGTTATTATCAATGCCCCTGATGATAAAGGCATGCCCCTTCCCCGCCCCGATCCTGGGCCACTGTGATGCATCCTCTCTCCGATGACCAAGTCCAACCACTTCGAACACTTACAGAAGACAGCACGGAATATTCTGGTTGGATGAAGGTCTTTCATGAGCAAGCAAAGAGGAAAACTCTGGAGAGAAAGAAGCATGTCTGGGAGGGGCTGGGGAGGTTACATCTGCTGGTACCTCAGTCCCATCTTCGATCAATTTATTCAAGAAACATTTATTAAGGAATTCTGTGCACTAGGCTCTAGAACACAGAGAGCTCACATCTAGAAGGCAGAGACAGGAAATGGATAATGAAACCAATAAGTGATGTCATTTCAGACCATAGTAAGTAGCAGTAGATAAAATATGTTGATGTGATAGTGAGGGTCAGGGGACCGGCTCTCATTAGCGATAGATGTCTGTAAAAAGTTGAGACCTGAATGAAGGAATACAGCAAGCAAAAACTAGCGGAAGATGAGTGGATGCAGAAACAAAAATGTGACTCATCCATACAATAGAATATTACCGAACCTTAGAAAGAAAGGAAAGTCTGATATATGCCGTAACATGGGTGAATCTTGCGGATGTTATGCTAAGTGAAATAAACCCGTCACAGAAGAACAAATACTGTATGATTCCACTTATGTGGGGGTGCTTCGAGTGGTCAAATTCATAGCCACAGAAAGCAGAGTGGTGGCTGTCAGGGGCTGGGGGAAGGGGGAGTGGGGAGTGCTCCCTGAGTGGGGATAGAGGTTTGGTTTTGCAAGGTGAAAGGCATCCTGTTGATGACTGCTGATGAAGGTAGCATGATGATGTGAAAGTGATAATGCTGCTGAATTGTACACTTGGAGGCAGTGAAGATGATAAATTTATGTTTATTTTTCTGCAATGAAAAAAAATGATCCAAAGAGAGTTCCAGGCTTAGTGAACAGCAAGTGCAAAGGCCCTGTGGTAGGGATGAGTTTGGCACATTTGGGAAACAGAAAAGAGCCCAGTGCTCTAGGAATGAAGCGAGTAGTAGGTTGGAGGGTGGACAGATCTGCGACTGGAAAGACAGACAGGAGCCAGAGCTTGTAAGTTTGGCTTTTATTTTGTAGATGTGAAAAAAAGAGTCCCAATAATTCACCCAAAGTCAAATAGCCAGTAAACAGCCATGGCAGGAAGTACTAGCGGTCTTTGGAAAGCTTAGCGGCCCTCTTGCTTATTACCGGCTGTGTGTATAGCCACCCAGGGTGATGACTATGTTTCCCAGCTTCCCTTGCAACTAGGCATGGCCACGTGACTTAGTCCTAGACAGTATGAAGTAAGGGGAAGTATGGTGGCCAACTTTAGGGACATGTCCTTAAAGGGAGGGAGCATTCCCTTCTTTGTCTTTTGTGCCTTCTTGCCATCTGGAATGCCAGCGTAATGGCTGGAGTTTCAGCAGCAATCTTAGCCCCCTGACACATGCCAGGCGGTGGCTGGGGACTTTGGACTGGGGAGCCGGGAGGCTTTTGGGAGGGGCCGCTTGTCTGATGAGGAGGAGGCAGCCAGGGGCAGGCATGTTTAGGGACGGTCACTCCTGGCAGAGGCGCCTGGAGTGGGACACGCTTGAGGGAGGAGGACACAGCAGTGCTGGGCAGTGCGGCAGGTGTGAGGGGCAGTGTGGCCGAGGCTGGGCCCGGGAAGAGCAGGGTCTGACGCATCCGTCCCTCCGACAGGGGCGCTAGAGGGCTTTAGGCAGAGAGGTGCCCGGCCGGGCCGGGAAGGGTTGCTGGTGGGCAGGGCGGGGGCGGGGAGGCCGGAGCAGGGCTGGGCCAGCATCCAGATCTGTGGGTGCTGGGAAGGTGAAACAGGCAGCGTGTGGTCCGCACACTGGCGCGCTGCTGTCTGAGGGCCGCGGGCTAGCGCCTGCCAAGGCTCAGGGACGCCACAGGCTGTGGGTGGTGACAGGGCGGTGACCGCAGAGCATCCTTCTTGGCCTGTGGTCCTGCAGGGAAAGGTCTGGCCCCAGAGACGAATCCATCCCAGCAGAAACGAAGGTCACGGGGGTGTCGTCAAATGCATTCCCGACGACGATGATGTCTAATGTGTCAGACCCTCGCGTCCTGTGGGCAGACACGGCTGAGCACTTTCTGCTTTGATCCGTCCCATGGTCCTGTGCACCAGGGACTGACCATATCTTTGTTTTACAGATGGGGAAACTGAGGCAGGGAGAGGGTAAACCACTTGCTGAGGTCACACAGCTAGTGAGCTGCGGCTGCGATCTGAGCACAGAGAATCTGCGTGCGGGACGGTGCCCTCGGGAGCCTGAGCTGGGAAGTCCCGTCCACCTGCACAGGCACCCACACGTGTATGGCTTCCTGCTGTGACCTTCTTACATGAAATTTCTTGGCCTTCCANCCCAAGAGCCTGAGCAAAGGGCTGGAGCACCGGCAGGTGGGGGCTGAGGGTCCGTCTCCAGGTGAGAACAGATCTGTAGCTTCACGGCTGGAGATGGACTGTGTTCAAGGTCATGTTACACGTGGGGATCCACCTGCAGCGGGAAGTGAGGGGCTTTGAGCAGTAATTCCTGGGTGGAGAGACTGCTCTTGCTCACCTGAGACCAGAAAACTGGAGACTGTAGCCGAGACGGGCCTTCCCAGGAGGCCCCAGGAGGCCGGGTTGCGGCTGAACGTGAGCCAGACAATCTGCTCTGAGGGGCCAGACCTGCGGCAGCGGGTGGGAACAGCCATCCGGGGCGTGTCCCTGACCTGCTCACCAGAAATGCACGCCAGCGACCCGAGGAGCTCGGCCGCGGTCCCGTCTGTGCGTATTTCCAGGGATCAGGCGATTACTCAGGCTGCGTGACGTCTGCAGCTGGGTGTTCTCTGCTGGACGCAGCTGCTGTTGGACGTTGCGGGCTGTCGGTCCGGTGTCTGCACGGCACGTGTACACAGCGTGGCGAACCCTGCGGCCTGCGTGGAGCCTGCAGCCATCTATGCAGCTGGCAAACCCTGCAGCCCACACAGCTCCCCGCAGCAGCACCGGACACGGAGCTTGCAGGGCTGCTGGGTCCTCCTTGAACTTCTGAGGAACTTGTAACTGTGGGCGCCTCCTGTCCCCCACCTGTGATGTCCTACATCCTAGGTCAGACCCTCAGAGGCTCAAGTCCTGTGCTGAGACATTCCTGGCCTCGGGGCTGATTAGCATGTGATGGTCTGCGGGGTCCTTGCACACAGGGCCGGGGTGGGCCGGGGTGGGCCGGGGGCAGGGGCGAGTTCCTGGGTCCCGGGCGTCTCCTCAGGTGCCAGGAGGGGCTCGTCTGGGGGGCAGAGGGGCCCCTGGAGTCTCTCCCAGGCTGTAACCTGCAGTGGATTCCCCTGTGATCAGGAAGAAGCTTCTCCCCAAACCCCACTCCCTTCTTCACACTGGGAGGCTCTGGTCTCTCCCGGAAGGAGGCTGCTTTCCGTGGCTGAGCGTCACTGGATCGGGCCAGGCAGGGGCTTGTTGGAGCCAGTGTTGCTGCTGGGAAGTTCACCGCGCACAGAAGGGTGTGCTGGGCGGTGAGTAGCCTCAGGACAGAAGTGAAGAATGACACTTCCCACGAATCTCTTACAGGTTCTGGACATGAACCTGGCTTTCCAGGGTGGATCCGCGTGTCTGGGTCTGGGAGACAGAGTGAGGCTGGGGCCTCCCCTGGGATTTGCCTCCCCCGGACCTCTGTGGTGGTGCCCCCTGGAGTGAGGGGAGCACACCAGGGCTCAGGATGTTGGTTTGAATCCTTTGTGGGGACCCACAGAGGTGAATGGGGCAGGAGAGGCCGCGGGGGAGGGGGCCAGAGCCTACTGGACCCGGGTAGCCTTAACCGAGAGCCTCGAGGTCTGGGAGGCTCCCACCAGGGTTCCAAGTGATTGTTATTTGTTTGTTTGCTTTTGAAGAAGAGAATATTGAACCCTTTCCCCGCCCCCGTTAGAATTTTAGCTCCAGGAGGGAAAGGATTTTGTTTGCCACTGTAGCCCCAGTATCGGGCTCAGTATGTGTTTGTTGCGATATTAAATTCAAAAATAAATGAAGGCAGCCATCTGTCCCCTTCAACTTAGCACCTAGCAGGGTGCCTGGCACGTAGTAGGACTCAATAAATATTTGTGAGATCCAGGGTCATGGCCTGCCCTGCCCCAGGTGCGCATGGGCTGTCGCTGGCGAGAAGAGGCAGCAGTTTGGAAGCCAGTTCCGGAGCCGTGGGGCACAGGTCTTCTACCATAATGCCTGGGACAGCGTGGAGTGGTTGGAAGGGAAGGCTGAAGCAGCAGAGAGGAAAGTCCGGGAAAGAGTACCTGCCAGGCGTGCCAGGGGAAGCAAGTTACAGAAACTTGGACCACAGGACACTGATGCCTCATCCACGATTGATTATGAAGTCAATACCCACATGTATTGGAATGACATCTACAAAATCCATGAAAATAGTTTTCTTCTTTTTTCGTATTTATTTTTGAGAGAGCGTGAGTGGGAGAGGGGCAGAGAGAGGGGCAGAGGATCCACACATGCTCTGAGCTGTCAGCACAGAGCCCAACGTGGGGTTGAACTCACCAATCATGAGATCGTGACCTGAGCTGAAGTTGGACGCTCAGTCGGCTGAGCCACCCAGGCGCTTGGGAAACGGGTTTTTCAAGAATGGACACTGGCTGTTTACCAAATGCCCAGGGCTGGCACCTAGCCAACGCCAAAATCACTGGAAAGATCTGCTCTAAGAGAACCAGAGAGGTGAGGGTGGCCTTGATTTAAAAATAGGAGAACACAAGTGTTCTTCAAATAGTCTTGGACATGAACCACAGGCAGCCCCTGTGGAAGAAAATGTAACTGAGAAACTCAATCACCTGGGACTCTGAGCTGATGGGTCCCCTGGCTCCTCAGCCACACTTGTGTACGGTCGTGATGTTTCTTCCATGGCTGTAGAGCTGGTCCAGACAAATTCAGCACAGGATACCCCCCCTCCGCCCGGGGTTTTGCCTTTGTTCCCAAGGTGTGTGATGCAGATCAGAGTCACCCAGTGCCCGACAACAGTCCGGAGGCCATCGTCCTCATATTTGTTCTTTTGGCGGCTGTTTCAGAGAAGATGAAGGCTCTCAACGGGCTTCTGACGCCGGGAGGTGTGAGGCTCTGTGTGATTATGGCCGCCATGACTTGGTTCAGCTTTAAAAGATGTCGGTATCTGAACATTTCTACGTGAGAGGTGATGGGACCAGAGTTTACTTCGTCACACCAGATAAGCTTTCATTATAGCTGGACTGGAGAAGGTTCAGAACCTGGTGGGTTGCTGATCGCCAGTGAACCAAGGGAAACACCTGACACCTCACTGAGTTTGGATTCAGTGCAGATATCGAAAGCCTCTTGCAGCCAGCGCTGGGGCACCTGCTCCCAACACCACGTGCCCTCGGTGGAGCTTTTTAAAACGAATACTCCCAAATGGTGTCTTGTTGGTGCTAGGAGGTTCAAGGACTCAGACTTGAACCTTGAACCCAGGAAGAAGTGCTTCTGATCAAGATCCTAATACCCGTGCTTCATGTTTGTGAAGCTCTTTAACATCTGCTTTCTACAAGTTTTTTCTTCCTTTGAGATCTCAAAGAACCTTGCTCTTTTGTAATTTATCGTAACTGAAATGTTCATGGGAATCATGAATTTAAATTCTTTTTAAAAAATTTTTTATGTATTTTGAGAGATGCCTGGGTGGCTCAGTCGGTTAAGCATCTGATTTCAGCTCAGGTCATGATCTCATGGTTCCTGAGTTCGAGGCCTGTGTCGGGCTCTGTGCTGACAGCTTCGAGCCTGGAGCCTGAATTCTGTGTCTCCCCCTCTCTCTCTCTGCTCCTCTCCTGCACTCTCTTATTTTGAGAGAGAGAGAATGAGCATGAGTGGGCAGGGGAGGGGCAAAGAGAGGGAGAGAGAAAATCCCAAGCAGGTTCTGCGCCATCCATGCAGACCTGGACATGAGTCTTGATCTCACAAACCATGATATTATGACCTGAGCCGAGATCAAGGGTCCCACGCTTAACCAACTGAGCCATCCAGGTGCCCCAGGAATCATGAACCTAAAAGGCATCAGGAATTTATTTCTGTGTGAAAGTATAATATATGATAAAGTGCCATTTGACTGTGAGTTGCATTAAATTATTTTGGAGTTCAAATACCTGGGCAGTTGATACATACAAAGGTGAAAAAATATCTTGTTTGGTGAGAAACACATCAAGAAGAATCATCTTTCTTTAGATAGTTTCCTGACTCAAAAATACTGCTTTAAAGAGCCTCAGAATGGGTCCTTATTGCGTATTTATTTGGTTATGATCTCCACCTAACCTTACTTCTGTGGAGTTTTAAGCAGTGCTCACTCCTCCCCCTAGGTAACCTCTTTCTAAAAAATTAAAAGGATTTCATTAAAAAAATTTTTGCTGAAGGGTGCCTGCGTGGCTCAGTTGGTCGGGCGTCTGACTTTGGCTCAGGTCATGATCTCCAAGTTTGTGAGTTCAAGCCCCAATTTGGGTTCTGTGCTGACAGCTCAGAGCCTGGAGCCTGCTTTGCATTCTGTGTCTCCCTCTCTCTCTGCTCCTCCCCGACTTGCTCTCTCTCTCTCAAAATAAATAAAGATTAATTTTTTTAAAAAAATTTGCTGAGTGAAAGAATGAGTGAATGAAGAAATGAATTCTCTCAATCCTTCCCCCTCCACACCTGCCTCCTCTACTGTCTTCATGCTCCTCCCCTCTCCCATATCTCATTCCAACATCCCCATTTTCTGGCCTCTTCTGGTAGATTTGGGGCGTGGCTGAGCGCTCCCTCGGTGCCCCCGCATTAACTGCCTCCTTCCTGCCTGGGTGACAAATGTCTCTCGGCCTTGGGAGCCGAGGAGGCTTCAGGCACCGGGCAGCCAAGTGCGAAACTCCCAGCTCTGCCCGCGGCCTCCAACCCGGAAGATTCTCCTACCTCCAGTAGCTCCTTGGGGAGCCCATGGGGTTGCAGGACGCCCTCTGACTGGCCCGCTGCCCGTAGGTCGTGTCCTGCAAACGAGTTTCTACGCAGATAGACCCACCTCTGGAGAGGCGAGTGGTCCCCGACTCCTCCTGGCGCCAGTGCTAAAATCGGCAACATTTCCCCAAACTCAGCTGCACCTGTGGAGGCGAGAACACAGGCAGCCTATTTTTAGCAGGTGACAGACTGCAACCCAGAAGAGCTATAATTAGCCTCTTGCTCAAAGGGTGGAGTTTCCAACCCAATGCAGGGTGCCAGCCCCGTTGGGGGGGGGTCCCCTCACCTCAGCATCTGTCTCTGGTGATGGGTGGGGGGGAGCCAGCTGCACCCGGGAAGGCCCTGGGGTTACCAGGAGGCCCAGGAAGGCGGCAAAGCCGCTGTGGACATCGCTCCCCATCACCCTCCCTGCCGTGCTCTTCCGGGCCTGTTTGCAGAAGGTTCGATCCGATGCCTGGATATGAATGCTGTCCCCCCACAGGGATGGCCCGGCCAGGCCAGGGTGATCAAGAAGCCCTGTCACACTGGTGTCAGGTTTGCAGATCGTGTCCCCCCCTCACGGCTGCCCTGTCGGGGGACGGGGGGTCAGGACAGTGTTGCCGAGCTGCAGCAGAGACCGCAGGCCCCTCCCCAGGCCCCTCTCCACTCCCTCACAGTAGCAGGGAAGCCGGCTGCCTAGGATAAAGACCCCATTTCCCTAGTGACCTGAAGGTGGCCGCTGGGGGGGGGGCACCTCCTCTCCTCCCTTTCCGTTGGCTGAGAGAGAAGGAGACCGCAGGGCTCTATGGTAGAAGGAGCCTCAGTTTCCTTAGTTGTAGAGCTGATGGGGAAGTGCGCCTCCTGCCTCCTCCGTTTCTCTTAAGTTAGAAATGTTTCCAGTTGCCAAATTATACGGACAGCCCATAGGCCAAGGCAAAGAGGGGCTTATTGGCTCAGGCAAGTGGAAGTTTCCAGAAGGAGCTGCCTCAGGCACTGACTTAGGAAGCAGTGCTAACCAAAGGGAGGAATTCTTAACAAGATAAACATTCATTCCATCCGGGGTTCCAGACAATCGTCTCTGGCTTTTGCGGGGTGCGCTGGGGGCCCACGGGGCACGGCCCGTGGACGCGACGCGCAAGCTCAAGGAACGCGGCGGGCAGGTGGGGGGCGGACGGCGCTGTCAGGGCCCCGGCTGCGGAACCCACGGGAGGCGGGACACTCTCNGCTGGGGCAGGAGCAGGGACTTGATTGGGGTGGGGGGTGGGGTTTGCGGGGTGCCGTCTCCCCGCCCGCCCGGCTCCTCACCGTTTTCCCTGTTTTCTTGAGATACCGTTGAAATGCAATATTGTATTAGCTTTTGGTTCCAACATAATGATTTGATGTGTGTGTACGTTATGAAACCATCACCACAAAAACTCTAGTTAACGCCCACCCGCACGCATAGCTACAAAAAAGGGTTTTTTCCGTGATGAGAGATTTTAGTTCTCTCTTACTTAGCAGCTTTCAAATATACAGTACTGTGTACATTAATACTGTACCATTAACGCTGAACTTGACACCCTAGCACTTACTTCTATTACAGCTGGAGGTTTGTACCGTTTGTTGCCCTTTTCCCATTTCACCAGCGACCGTTCCCCCAACTGTTTACCTAATTTTAGTTACTTGCTGGCTATTAGCTCTGTTTTCCCCACATTCCCACATCACTAGGATAATCCTTTATTTAATTTTTTTCTTTAAACAAATCTATTTTTGTTTTCACCAAAAAAACCTTTCACTCGAAGCAAAATGATGTCAGCACGTTGCTGGGAAAGGATGGTAACCATAGAGATAAGGACAAGAAGCCTGGACAGAGGGGCTGCCTTCCGCTGCGAGCCCAGGGCCTGCTCTCTCTTTGTTCCAAAGGACGACAGGCCAGGCCCAGAGAGGGGCTAAGGGCACATGAGCCGCAAGTCGCGAGGTTGTCGGCGAGGAAGTAGTGGAGAGGACCAGGCTAGGATTCGGTGTCACCAGACACCGGCTCCATGGTCACCTCAGGTTTGCCATTCGGGAGGCCCTGGCCAGGAGGAGGGCCGGGGGGCCTGGGAGAAGAGCCTTCGGGGGGTGGGATGGGCGCAGCAGCATTGCCCAGGCCTGAGGAGGGAGGAGGCCGAATGAGCAGAGAGAAGCAGTGTAGACAGAGGGCAGGGGAGGCTGGAGGTGGGCAGGAAGGGCCGGAGGCCACGGTCAGGATTCCCAGGGTGACAATGGGGACCCGCTGTGAGGGTGACAAAGCAGGGGTGGAGGGGTCAGGTGCGTGCTGTTGAAGTCCACGTGGCCCTGGGAGAGGAGCAGGGGTGGAAGACAACTGAGCCAGAGGGACAGCATGGGATGCAAGGGCCAGTGTGTCGCCTGCCCTCCCCCTGGGCTCCCAGACACCCCTCCCGGGCAGCTGCCCAAAGCATCCTTCCCAGGCTGAACTTGAGGGCTGAGTGGAGACTTTGAGTCTCCATTTGCTGAACGCACACGCCAGTCTCCACGCAGGCACCCCTCGGCCAGCTCAGGGAAAGGGGTGCAGTGATGGTCAGCGACAGCCCCGCCTGTCCCCTGGTGGCGCCCGGGATGGGATTTCCGCAGCCTCGCCAGCCAGAGAACTGCCCTGCTCCGTGGGCCAGGGACCCCTGCCCAGCCATCCGCTGCTGCTGCTGCGATCAGATCCACGGACTCCCATCGCTCAGCCCCTTCCCTGAAACACGCAAGATGTGATGGTTTCAATGATTTACTTATTTCAAGCTACCGGGTCCCGGCTGAGAAGTCAATAGGCTCGAGTTAGAACTGATTTCCCATAATTATTCAGGCTCTCTAAAGAACAATGGAAATACCATAAAACGAATTGAGCCCCCGTAGAGATGAAGCCTGAAGCAGAGCACTGGGGTCTCTAAATTACCTACCCGCCCACGTGCTTCTCTGGGGCACAGGTAAGGTCTCCTGGATTCAGCTGTAGGTGGTGAGTATTGATAGAGCCTTTTTACCACGTGGAGTGTACTGAGAACAAAGTGGCCGTGACCTTCCTGGAGGCCACGGTCTAGGGCTGGGGGCTGGGGCGTGTATAGCAAGGGCTAAGAGTCCTGCAACACAATTAAGGCTTTGTAGAGAGAGGACTAGATGATGTTAGGAGCAGAGCGGAGGTGAGCTGGGGAACGTACACCAGACAGAGGTTATTTGATGCTTAAATGTATTTTACAAATCACTGCCTTTTTGGGGGGGGAGGGGCGGTACAAAGGAAGTTTTCACAAGATTAAAAAAAAGATTTTTGGAGGCTGTACTCTGATCATAATCTAATGACATTAAAACAAATAATAAAAAGATACCCACGCTGGAAATATTCTATGCCTTGACTGTGGCAATGCTTACCCTGGTGGACGTGTTTGTCAAAGCTCATTGGGCTGGGCACTTAAAACAGGTGCATTGTACTGGAAGGGATCCTTTCCCAAACAACTTCCAGGTCAAAGCAGACATCAAAACTACAATGGTATTTGTAGATAACGGTGAAAGGGAGAAGAGTTCATATCTGAACTGGGGACATGGCTAAGCTGGACTTGGAAGAATATGCGTGGTCCTAAGTGCCTGGGTTATTCCAGAGGAAGGAGTATTGGTAAAGGCAGTTAGCTCTTTAGAAATAGGGGGGAGGGCACCTGGGTGGCTCAGTCGATTAAGCATCCGACTTTGGCTCAGGTCATGATCTCACAATTCAATGAGTTCAAGCCGTGCATCGGGCTCTGTGCTGAAAGCTCAGAGCCTGGAGCCTGCTTCAGGTTCTGTGTGTCCCTCCCTCTCTCTGTCCCTCCCCTGCTCATGCTCTGTGTCTTTCTCTCAAAAAATAAACATAATTTAAAAAAATGTTTATTTATTTCTGAGAGACAGAGCACAAATGGGGGAGGGGAAGAGAGAGAGGGAGACACAGAATCCGAAGCAGGCTCCAGGCTCTGAGCCATCAGCACAGAGCCTGATGCAGGGCTCAAACTCCCAGACTGTGAAATCATGACGTGAGCTGATGTCGGACCCTTAACTGACTGAGCCACCTAGGTGCCCCTAAAAAAAATTTTTTTAAATAATAAAAATGGAGGGAAAAAGAGGAACAAAATAAACCAGAACAAAGGGGGGAGAGGGAATTAATAAAGACAGGGGCCCAAATTGAATATGCACAGGTCAGCATCTAGAAGATGAGTTTTCAGAGGAGTTAGGGAAGTAGGAACGCAGGTTAGGAATGCAGTTTTCCATTTCAGGAGCTGGAATGTTCTTAGGCATGAGAGTGGTGCATGGGGAGCTGGGTGTGAAGGCTCTGCCCCCTGGATGGCGAGCAGCTAGAGGCAGGGAAGCTAGGGGCTGATGTCCTCCTCCTCCTGGCTCTCAGAATTTCCTCAGCTTTTCTAAACCAAAGGGTTTAGGCGCAGGCCCTGCCCTGCCTCTGGGTTACGCAGGCCAGGGATGAACGCTTGAGAGGGCGGATGCATCTCCTTAAAGTCCCATCCCAACCAAAGGCATCTGAGGTCTGCTGGGGTCCGTGATGAACTTGTACGCCGTCTGGAGTGGTTGAGAAAAAGCCTCTGGATTCCCCGTAACAGGAGGGTGCAAGTTGGGGGGGGCATGGGGAACTCTGGCACAGGGGACGCCGGCCCCGCCCGGTCCTTTGTAGACTGCCGGTCCCGCCGCCCTGACTGGGATGTGACAAGGCAGGAAGGCAGGAGGTGAGCCCAGAACCGGGACCTGGAGAAGCGACGGCCGGAGAGGCTCCCTAGAGACAGGGGACCGGGGCCCAAACAGCCTTGGCAGATGGCGGCTCACCTTTAAGAAATGTCTGTGTCGGGGTGCCTGGGTGGCTCAGTCGGTTGAGCGTCCGAATTCAGCTCAGGTCATGATCTCACGGTTCGTGGGTTTGAGCCCCACGTCGGGCTCTGTGCTGACAGCTCGGAGCCTGGAGCCTGCTTCGGATTCTGTGTCTCCCTCTCTCTCTGCCTCTCCCCTATTCATGCTCTGTTTCTCTCTGTCTCAATAATAAATAAACATAAAAAAAATTAAAAAATGAAAAGAAATGTCTGTGTCTTCTCCAGTCAAATCCTGCTGGGAGTAAAAATATATTGGAGTATAACCTCCATGAGAAAAGGGCCCAGATCACAAACGCAAACTTGATGAATCGTTGTAAGGTGAGGTACGGACACCAGTACGCAGCAGCCCTCCCCCCCACCCCCCGCATGAAGGCGTGTCATGGCCAGTGGGTAGAGGTCATCTGCAAACACTCTCTGACTGGTGTCTTTGTCCTCTGGACCTTGGAGAGCCTCGGTCTCTCCCACTATTTCCACTTGGGTACTCAATGTTCAGTTTTACACACTGGACTTCCTGAAATGGGACCTACCTGCATTTTAAAAAATTGCCTTTACTTGCTTTTATTATTTCAGAGAGAGAGAGAGAGAGAGCACGAGCAGGGACGAAAGAGAGAGAGAGAGAATCTCAAACAGGCTTCACACTGGCATGGAGCCTGATGCGGGGCTTGATCCCACAACCCTGGGATCATGACCTGAGCCAAAATCAAGAGTCAGGTGCTCACCTGACTGAGAAACCCAGGTGCCCTGCATTTTTAGGTTTTAATTTCATCTTGATTCTACCCTGCTGGGCAGCACATACTCTAAATCACAGGACGTGGTGCAGGAAATCTGGAAGGGATGGGTATATTTGTTTCAACCACCGGAGGAAAAGCCGCCCGGGAAGATGGCCGGAGCAGGCAGGAGCTCAGCTCTCATGGATTAGAAGGCCAGGCGGCGAACAGTGGGGACAGAGGACACACACGTCCCAGGATGGCAGCCAGGTGGCCTGGGCGCTGCTTCCTGGGAGCCCCGAGTGGGCTAGGACTCACAGGAGGGTGCCGTCAGGGCTCCAGGGACAGGTCTGAGCTGGCTCTACAGTTCACGTGTCAGAGGGTTCCCACCACAAGAGCAAATAAGCTCCGTGCCCCGCTGTCCCAGCCTCTCCACCCCCTCCCCTCTGTACGTTTTGCCTCAGTAAGGAAATATGTTATGGTTTCCGAAGGCAACTGCTTTGTCTTCCTCCCCTGTGAACGGCCGAGCAAAAAATTAATTTGGAGTTTTGCAAGGTCGGGGCCTCTCATTAAATTACCCCACTGTCTCCTGGATGGAAGTCCTGGTAACTTGGCTTAATGATCTCACATCCTTGAAAAGTGCTTCGTGTGTCTCCCTGCACCAGCCGTCTTCAGTCCGTTGGCAGCCGTGGGTTCCTTGTCCTCCGAGGCCTCCCTCCCTCCCTGTTCCTGTCCTGGGCCCTGTTCGCGGCTCCCCATCTGCCCCAATCCCTTGCCGTTATCTTCTGTTCTCTCTGCGCCCCTTTGCTCACCGAATCCCCCTGTTTCCTTCTCCGACCAGAAATTCTACCCAGCCATACTCGTTAAAAAAAAAAAAAGAAAACATGGAAATGATGAGGATCCCTATGTTTTTATCAAAAGTCATTGCCTGATGGTTTACGTTTGGAGGGTGGGAGGGGCAGGCAGCGAGGGACAGTGGGGCGAGCCCTGGACTGTGCAGTTGAGCTAATGGTGCCCGACCACTTAATTCTCAGCAACAAACGCGGAAGAAGGGGACCTTTCCCTGCTCACACATGGTTACGCGAGATGCCGGGAAAGAAGTGCACGAGTCCTCCTAGCAATCTGCAGAACTCACGTGGAGCAAGAAGTTTGTTCACTTCAGAGCGAAGACAAAACTATACGAAGAACTCTGACCGATGGATCGTATTGCATCCCAAGCCCTCTGCCTCATGCGAATGTCTGTTTTGTTCCTGGGGGTCTTTGGCTTCCTTGTATTCAAATCTGCAGGAAAGTGAGCCAGCAGCCACGCGTTGGGATGGGGGAAGGGCAAAGCTCAAGATGACCTTGGGATCAAGCTCTGAAAAGCCCCTGCACCCCCCCCTCCTTGGTCAGGCCTGGGGCAAAGGCTGGGACAGAAGACAGAGTCTGTCTTGAAAGCTCAGTGGGGAGGAGGGCTGACATTTCCAGATTGTTGCAGGAGGCAGTGCAGTCTTGATCACAGGCTCAGCAGGGTTAGTGCGAGGGCTACATTCAGGGATAAAGGAAGGTAAACTAAGTTAGGGCCATGTATCAGTCAGCTCTTGCTGTATAACAAATACCTACTCCCATTGCAAATCTAGTAGCTTAAAGCAACGCACATTTACCACCTCACTCAGTTTTTGAGGCTCAGGATTCTGGGAGCAGCTAAAGCTGGGGTTTCTGGCTCAGGATCTCCACGAGGCTGTGGTGAAGCTGTGCCCAGAGCCACAGTCTTCAAAGTCCTGCCGGAGCCAGAGAAGACTCCCTACGTGGCTGTGGACAGAGGCTTCACGCCCTCACCACATGGGCCTCTGTGCCACATGGCTTCAGAGAGAGACAGGCGGAGAGACAGAGACACAGGACAGAGAGAGAAGCTGCAGCTTTTAATAACCTAATGTTGGAAGTGACAGGCCATCTCTTCTGCCAGGTGCTGTTGGTCATACACACCAAATATGGGAGGGGACAGCAGAGTGCTGGGAGGGGGGACCGCTGGAGGCTGATACCACAGGCTGGATGTCTCTCTTTTATTCGGGAAATATTTATTAAGCCCCCTGCAGGGCCCACACAGCGCTGCGCTCTCTGGAGATTCAACAGGAAACAAAACAGACCAGGGCTCTGCCCCAGGGGTTTTGCATTTTAGAAAAGAGGCAGACAAGATACAAATAAATACATATTATGTTTCGTGAGATGTGTATTTTTTCCGCATCTTCAACATCTCTAAAATTGGCATATGTCTTACAAGTTGATGCTATGTCAGAGTTTATTTGACAGTGTTTTTATTTTCTTCTCTCCAGGGAAAGGCACAAAGGTCTCCTTAAGAAGATGGGTTTAGGGGCGCCTGGGTGGCTCAGTCGGTTGAGCATCCGACTTCGGCTCAGGTCATGATCTCGCGGTTCGTGGGTTTGAGCCCTACATCGGGCTCTGTGCTGACAGCTCGGACCCTGTTTCAGATTCTGTGTCCCTCTCTCGCTCTGCTCCTTCCCTGCTCATTCTCTGTCTCTCTCACTCTCTCAAGGATAAATAAACATTAAAAATAAAAAAAAAAAGAAGAAGAAGATGGGTTTAGGGGCGCCTGGGTGGCTCCGGTGGTTAAGTGTCTGACTTCAGCTCAGGTCATGATCTCGCGGTTCGTGGGTTTGAGCCCTACATCGGGCTCTGTGCTGACAGCTCAGAGCCTGGAGCCTGTTTCGGATTCTGTGTCTCCCTCTCTCTCTGCCCTTACCCCACTAGTGTTCTGTCTTTCTCTGTCTCTCAAAAAATGAATAAAAACATTTAAAAAATTCAAAAAAGAAAGTTTCTTAAAAAAAAAGATAAGTTTAATGAAGAGGACGCTAAATGACCATTAACAGTGGGGCTGGGGTATGGGAGCCGGGGGGAGGGCGGTGCTGTCCGCAGGGACGAGCCCCAGCCGTTCAGGGCCTGTGGGCAAAGAGGAGGGGCAGCCGCGTACCTGGAAACAGCGTTGAACTTTAGGCAGGGGAGGGGGCCTGGCAGGGGCTGTGGGAGTGGAGGGTCGCCCCAGCCCGGCACAGAGGAGCCGAGGAGGCACGAGATGCATGTCCCAGCTCTCTCCGATCCTGTCCTCAATCTCCGGCCAGTTCTCACCTGGCAGAACCCAGGGGGCGCTGAGGACAGGGCGCCTGCGTGAGGTCAGCCTCCAGGGGGCACCGGGCAGAGGTCACGGAGAAGGGCGGAGGACGGGTGTGGCCAAGCAAGGATGTGATTGGCATGTGGGATAAAAGCAGAGCAAATGAGAGAGGGGACAGCCCTGGAAGACATCAGAAAAAGCCACGTTGTGACGTCACAGCTGAGCTAAGACACAGGGACACCTGGGCAACGTCCCAGGGAGGGCACCTGAGCGGGGGTGCGTGTGCACAAGGCAGCAGGTGCTCCTGAGCGGAGTGAACATGAGGAGCAAGGCCAGGGATAAAGTCAGAAAGTTGGGAAGATTCTGGATCGGGAGCAGGGCCTTGTGGGCCATGGGGAGGATTTTGGGTTTGTCTCAGGTACGGCTGGAGCCACTGGAGATTTTGAGCAGATATGGTTTGAAAGGGGAGCGGCTTGGGTTTGTGGATCAGTTGAAAATGGTGTGAAAGGGAGAGAGGAGTAGAGAACAAACCCAAGTTCATGCTACATAGACCCTGGGGAGATGTGCTCAGAACATTAGACTTCGGTAACTACGAGTTACAACGAAGACTACATTGGTGGATACTGTGAGCGTCCAGGCATTCTTTCGAATGTTCTAATGTGGAAAAGAAAACTCGGCAACGTGGGAGCTCTGAGGCTCACCCCTGGACACATGAAATGTGTGCTTTACCAGGCGACATGTATCGTTAAAGCTGACCCATGGCGATCTGTACTCTGGGAAATGACCAGACCGTCGGCCGCAAACCTGAAGAGTGTCTGCATCGGCGGGAAATGGGATGTTAATACAGGAAGGTGCAGCGGACTGGGCTGAGTGAACCATGTGGTGGTGGAGCCTCACCAGCAGGAGGAGGAGTCGTGGGTCCCACCAGCCCCGTGCTGGGTGCAATGACAGCATCTAGACCACCGTGGGCTCCCTGGGGAAGCAGGGCCGTACCGGGTGGAGGGGCTCAGGTGCGCCTGTCCAGGAGAGCACGTACCGTGCAGATGAGAGAAGGGAGGTCAGGAAGATCCCCCGAGGGAGCCTGACAGGTGACCCGGGTGGGTGGCTAAGATGGGAGGTCGAGGGAGGGGATTCTGGACAAAGGCCCAGGAAGACGAGGTTCTAGAGCCATTTATATCCACTAAGGCCCCTTGACTGCAGGGGCGGACACCTAGCTCAGCTCAGAGAGGTAGGGGGCAGCCCCGTGGGGTGTCCTTCGGCCCGGGAGGGCTGGGACCAGGCTTGGAAAGGGCACTTCCAGCAGCAGGGACGGTGGGTAGCCTGGTCCAGGTGCTGCCGCTGGAATTTGTGACACAAACACTCAAGTCTTTGGACGTGAAGGACGAGGATCTGCAGAGCCACTGTAACCTCATCATGTCACACACGAGGGTCGGGAGGCCCAAAGTCACAGGGTCAGCAAGTGGCGGGGTGGGGGTGTGCCTGCAAGCCCACAGACACCCAGACTTGGGATTTTTCTACCACAACAGACTTTCCCTAAGTTCAGGCATCGCCAAGCTATGTTCATGACCCTTATCATTGCATTACACTATCTCTTCTGTTTATTAATTTTTTCTTTAAATCTACTTACTTGAATTTTTTTTTTCTGAGAGAGAGAGAGAGAGCTTGAGCAGGGGAGGGGCAGAGGGAGAGAGAGAATCCCAAGCAGCCTCCATGCCCAACGCAGAGCCTGACAGCGGGGCTCGATCTCACCACCGAGAGACCATGCCTGGAGCTGAAATCGTGAGTCAGACGCTTAACCGACTGAGCCACCCATGCGCCCCTATTTACTCAAACTTTTAATTCATAAGTGTAGGGCTAGTTTTATTTATTTGGGGCCGATACACATCAAATACTCTCTGCTCTGAGAATAAGCAACATTGATCTGAGAAGGATCCGAATAGTCTTTGGAGGTAGACAGGCTGCATTTGGGGAAAGCCTGTATCATAATTAGGGTACTTTTCTTGCAGGAGGTTGATGCAAACTGGATATTTGTTCTGTTGAACAAGAGTTCTTTGTTTGAAGAAAAGCAGATAAACCAGGCCCGGGTGGGTGGGGGGGAACTGGGGGTAATGAGGTCTGAGAGGTGGGGGCAGGGGCTGGGTGGGGAGGGCTTTTCCTCCGAGGGAGTTGGGAGCCCTGGAAGTGTGGCTAACGGGGCGGGGGTGGGGAGGGGTTCGTGTTCTGACGGAGGTCCTGCCTGGGTCCCTCCTGCCGCAGTAGGGACAATGGAGGCCACGTCACAAGCAGGGAGGCCTGGGAGACGGATGCTGGCCTGAGCCAGATGCTGTTCATGGAGGTGGAGAGAGCAGGCTGGGGCTGCATACTTTGTAGGCTGTGATTTTCACCTTGTCCTGT
This sequence comes from Crocuta crocuta, assembly GCF_008692635.1. Lineage (NCBI taxonomy): Eukaryota > Metazoa > Chordata > Mammalia > Carnivora > Hyaenidae > Crocuta > Crocuta crocuta. Next base: position 408,786 of record NW_027527548.1, on the reverse strand, counting down.
GTCCTCAGTCACGGACGCCCATTCTCAGAGCCTAAGTGAGTTTGGAGATCGGGGACAACCGGGCCCCTGTGGGTGGCAGGTCAGAGTGCTGGTGACCCCCCTCTTGCTCAGGGCAGACCTCAGGGCTGGGGCGTCCACTGGGCACAGTCCCCAAGGTGTGGGAGAAGGAACGACAGTGGGAGCAGCGTGGGCAGGGGGATCCAGAGCCGGAATTGCCGGGCTTTCCCCCGCTGCCCGGTTTGAACTTGCTGCGGCGGATTCCCTTTTCAAGTCGGTGGAAGATTGATGATTTCATTATTTATGGCTCAGCAATAAATCTGGGAGTTTTTGGCTAAAGCGAGCACTTTCCCGAGTTGCGTCTTCGCCGGACTGTTATTCATCATGTGCAATCACTCATTCACCTTGGTGAGCCCTGGCGGGGTGGGCGGAGGGGGGGGAACAGCTCCTCCCAGACCTGACATCTTTTACTCCTTAGGGGCTGGGGGAGGGGACCGCACAGGACGGGACAGGGCTGGGGAGGGTGGCGGGAGGCTGGAGGAGGCCTGGAGCAACTGGCCCCAACAGAGGCCAGAGAAGGAGCCAGAAGGGGGGATTACAGGGGAAGCCTCGGGGCCTCAAAGCCCGGCCCGTGGCCAAGAAACTCTGCTGTGGAGGAGAGGAGGTACTGCTGGGAAGAAAGGAAGAGAAACCGCCAGAGTTCTCTGCCAAGGGAGTGTCGGAGATTTTAATTCAAGATGAAATGTGTGCTTGTTTGTGTACAGCTAATTTCCCTCCCAAATGAAGGGTTTTGTCTATCACTCGGGTGTTTCAATAGCAACTGAGGCCCCCCCAGAGTAATTAAGGTAGCATGTGCCTCTTTAGTTTTCGAGGCAGGCTGTTTGTGTTAACATGTTGGGGAAGCAAACATGGCTTGGATCGGATCCTGGGTCTAAGGAGGAAAAAAAAACACAACAAAGAAGAGAAGAAAGCATCTCCAAATAGAGACGTGGCTCCCTTGGGGATGACGACCTTCCCCCTGAGCGAAGAGCCCCCCGCTCCCCAGTCCTAGCTGCGGAGCCGCGAGAAGGAAAATTCAGACCATGTCCAGAGACTCTGGAAATCACAGTAGGAAAGTCACGCGACTCCGGGGCCAGGTGGGAGGGTGTGCGAGGCTGGCGGGTGGGCTGTGTTTTTTCACACGAGTGCATTTTGTTTGCATAGTAAATACATGGGTAAGTACTTCAATTCCACTCACACAAAAAAATGCGCTCACATTTTTCCTGAACCATATGGATCTCTTAAATTAACTCTTTTTTTTTCGCTTTTAATACAGAGATGGTAAATTACTTTTCTACTGCAGCATAACAAATTACCGCTAATTATATGGCCTAAAACAATACCCATTTATTACCTCCCAGTTCTGTAAGTCAGAAGTCCAGTGTGATGTGGCTGTGTTCTCCGCGAAGGGGCTTACCAGCTAAAATCTAGGTATCGCCAGGGGCCGTGGTTCTCATCGGAACTTAGGGTTCAACCGGGCAATGGCGGGTCAAGTCCTCCTCATGCTTTGAATCCCCATACCTCACTCTTCTGTTTTTCTGGGCTCACGTGTTTATGGGGGGCCCACCTGGATACTCAGGGACAATCTCCCTATTTTAATGTCAGCTGATTAGTAAGCTTAACTACATCTGTAAAGCTCCTTTTGCATGCAATCTGATGTAATAATGGAAGTCACATCAGATGGTGGAGATTATGCAGCCAACCCAACAGAGAGATGGTAAACAACTTGAGATAAAAGGGCAAAAGATCTGAACTGATATTTCCACCAAGACGATATATGAATGGCATACGAAAAGATGCTTCACATCTTGTAGGTGAGAAGCAAGATCGCTGAGCGAAACCACCGCGTACCCAACAGATTTGCTAAAATCAGGTGGATAAGACCAAGTGTTGACAAGTATTTGGAACAGGGGCCCATGCCTACGTTACTGACAGTAATTCGAAGGGTCCTGCTGCTTTGTTAAAATAGTTTGACAGTTTCTTATAAAGCTAAAAATACACTTGCCATTTGACCTAACGATCTTGCTCCTCCGTATTTAGCCCCAAGAAATGAAAACCTCTGTCTACATAATGATTACAACTCAGATGTTTATAGCAGCTTTATTTGTATAACAGCTCCAAATTGAAACAAGAGAAATGCTGGGCAACAGATGCTAAGCGGAGAAGCAGAAACCGACGGACTGTATGATTCCATTTACATGCAAGTCTATAAAACTCAAAACTGAGGAGACAGAGTAATGGCTGCCAGGGGCTGGGACTAGGGCAAGAAGCTGACTGGAAAGGAGTGGAAAGGAACCTTCTGGGGGGTTCTAGATGGATCATTCTAGATCGTGATGGCTGTGATGGTTATATGACTCTGTTCCCTTGTCAAAACTGATCACATTGTTCACTGAAAACTGGTGAGTCCATTGCATGCTGTCCTATCCCAATAAAGCTGAAAAAAAATTTTTTTTAATGTTTTTTATTTTTGAGATAGACAGAGACGGAATGTGAATGGGACAGGGGGAGAGAGAGAGAGGGAGACACAGAATCCGAAGCAGGCTCCAGGCTCTGAGATGTCAGCACAGAGCCCGATGCAGGGCTCGAACCCACTAACCGCGAGATCATGCCCTGAGCCGAAGTTGGCCGCGCAACCGACTGAGCCACCCAGGCGCCCCCAATAAAGCTGATTTTTAAAAGCAACTTTATATCATCACCGTTAATGGAAAATCAGGGTCACCTGGCAGAAGAGCAGGCAACCGTGAAAAGACACACATATATTTAAAAAACATATGAAAAGGGGGCGCCTGGGTGGCTTAGTCGGTTAAGCGTCCGACTTTCACTTAGGTCATGATCTCGCAGTTCGTGGGTTCGAGCCCCGCGTCGGGCTCTGTGCTGACTGCCAGCTCAGAGCCTGGAGCCTGTTTCAGTCTGTGACTCCCTCTCTCTCTGACCCTCCCTGCTCACGCTGTCTCTCTCTCTCTCTCTCCTAGAAATAAATAAAACATTAAAAAAAAAAAATTAAAAAAAAAAAAAAAAACATATGAAAAGAAGACAGAGCCCAACTTTGGGACCCTCTGCTCAGTCTCAAAAGGCTGTGAAGCATTGGTTGGACCTGGAATGTCATCTAAGGCACAGGGTCTTCTAAGCTCAAGTGGTTGTTGGCAGAATTAATGTTCTTATAGTTGCAGAATACATGGCAGCTTGCTTCCTCAATGCCAGCAGGAGAGCATCTCTCTGGCTTTTAATTTCTCCCTCCAGGGAGGTCCAGGGCCCTCTTTTAAATGGCTCACCGGATTAGGTCAGGCTCACCTAGGATAATCTCCCTTTTGATTAATTCAGGCTCAACTGATTAAGGACCTTAATTACACCCACAAAATCCCTTTGCCTTTGCCATATAACATAATGTAGCCCTGGGAGTGAAATCCCACTGAATGCACAAGTCCTACCCAATCTCAAGGGGAGGGTGTTATCCCCCCGGGGGTGGAAACCCCATGGGCCATCTTAGAATTCTGCCTACCACATAGGCTTTTGGTTTAAAAGATTTATTTGCCAGGAATTCTTTCCGTCCTTCCCTCTTACTGCCGTCTTTGTTGGTCAAAGTCTTATTTATCCTCCGAGACCTGGCTCAGAGTCCCTTCTCATTCACAACCTTCTCAGGCAGATAAAGATTTGGGTTCACCTTCCTTTGCCCGGGTCCAGATGGTTTTGAATTTGTCAGCATCAAATGTATAGACACACGCGTGTGCACTCATGGGAACGGATCATATGGTACAAGGCACCTGTTGCGGACACTTTCCTCTCTTCCCCTCTCCTCCTCACGTCTGTGTCTCCATCGACATAGACAGCCTGCACTAAAAAACAAGACAAAACAAAACTAGCGTACACGCTTTCATGTTTTCCTTTCTATTTGTGTAATCCCATAATCCTACAAAGTGCTGTCACACACACACACACACACACACACACACACACACAGTTACAAGGGCATTTTTGGGGCAGAGAGTCCTCGTTTTACAAAAGTGGCATTACATAATACATTTTTCTGCATCGTGCTGTTCTTAATATTTTCTGGAAACACCTTTGAGTCATCTCGTGTGGCTCTAAATTTAAGTTAATTCATCATGGAGGCTGTGTAATATGCCACATACTGGATCTATTTGTAAGTTCCTGGAAATGGGGATTTGTTTTGCTTCTGGTTCTGTGCCATGGGAACGATGCTGTGGTATATGTTCCCAGATGCACACGTACAGGCAGGATCGATTTCCAGAAGCTCAAAAGCTGGGTGTATATGCAGGGTGTTTGCACTTTTAAAAATCTTATTAAATGTTGCCAGATCACCTTCAGAAAAGATGGTACAATTCCACATTTCTACCAGCATATGGGAGCATACACTTCCCCCGGAGCCCAGCCAACATAGGATTTATAGCCCTTTTACATTTTTGCCAGTCTTACAGGGAAAGGTCATAACTCAGGGTTGAATGGGAAATTTTCTGACTACTGGTGAATTCAAACCTCTTTTCCTTACTTTCTTTCCTTCTCTTGGCTGTTTTCTTTCTTTCTTTCTTTCTTTCTTTCTTTCTTTCTTTCTTTCTTTCTTTCNCCTTCTCTTGGCTGTTTTCTTTCTTTCTTTCTTTCTTTCTTTCTTTCTTTCTTTCTTTCTTTCTTTCTTTCTTCTTTCTTTCTTTCTTTCTTTCTTTCTTTCTCTTTTCTTTTCTTTCTTTCTTTTCTTTCCTTTATGTTTCTGACTAGGATTTGCTCTTTAGGGAGTGGTCTCTTTATAACCTTTGCTCCTTTTCCTGATTACTTTCCAAGAGCATTTGGTATACTTTAGTAATTAACCCTTTCTCTATTATTTGCTTTACCAACAACTCTACAGACTTATAGTTTATATGTAGATTTTCTTGATGTAATCATATGATGTGCAAATTTTTACTATTAAAAATGTCTTTCTTTTCTTTGATTCCTTAGAATTCCCATTCTTGATTTGTGAGAACTCTCCTCAACAGCTATATTGTATTTGTATTATCCTAGATTTTCTTATAAGCTTTTTATTTTGTTTTTTAGAGTTAAATATTTCCATTAGAGAGAGAGAGAGGGTGAGAGTTGGGGTGAGGGACAGAAAAAGAGAGAGAATCCCAAGAAGGATCCATGCTCAATGTGGAGCCAGATTTGGGGCTCAATCTCTTGACCCTGGGATCATGACCTGAGCTGAAGTTAAGAAATGGACACTCAACTGACTGAGCCACCCAGGAACCCTTGTAATTAAGATTTTTTAAGTTTATTTATTTACTTTAAGAGTGCAAGAGAGTGAAAGCTGGGAAGGAGCAGAAAAAGGTAACAAGAGAGAATCCCAAGCAGGCATGCACTGCCAGCATGGAGCCTCACGTGGGGCTCAAACTCATGAACCTTGAGATTGTGACCTGAGCCAAAATCAAGAGTCGGACTTGATTTTGGAGTTGGACTCAGCTTAACTGACTGAGCCACCCAGATGCCCCCATAATTAAGTCTGAATAAGGCACCAGAATTTAATTTTACACAAGGCATGGGATAGGACCCCTTTTAACTTTAATTTCCCGACAGACAGTTAAACAGTCATGCTGGCATCGTTGGTTACACAGCTCATTCTCGGCCGAATGAACTGAACTAGCCTTTTTATCTTCTGTTACTCAGTAGTTTCTTGGGGGCTCCGCCAGGGAAGCCAGGCTTTCCAGGGCCTTACATTTGGTTTTGTCCACAAGATGGTGAGTCTTGGGTGTGAATTTCTGTTTTCTCTTTGACCAGCTTGAGTACACAGGGCAAAGCGGATTGCCTCTGGTTTGTTTGGTCATCCAAACATTCATTTAATGTTCTCCGGCCTCTATTATATTATGTTCTAGGCTGGAGACTAGTGTCCATTCTCTATTCTCCATGCTTTTTTCCTTCCTTTTTTCAATAGGAAGTAGAAGACAAGCATGAGAGGTCTTCATCCACAAGGGAAAATGTCCCTCTAAATGAACTTACTTAAGACAGAGACTCCAATGTTCCAAACCAAGAGGGCAGGTCTGGCGGAAACACGTTTGAGACTCTAACTTCAAAAGCCAAGTTAGGGGAGGGGCGCCTGGGTGGCTTAGTCGGTTAAACGTCCGACTTTCCCTTAGGTCATGATCTCGCGGTTCGTGGGTTCAAGCCCCTCGTCGGGCTCTGTGCTGACTGCCAGCTCAGAGCCTGGAGCCTGTTTCAGTCTGTGACTCCCTCTCTCTCTGACCCTTCCCTGCTCACGCTGTCTCTCTCTCTCTCTCAGAAATAAATAAAACATTAAAAAAAAATTTAAAAAAAAAAAGCCAAGTTAGGGGAGCCTGGCTCAGGTCATGATCTCATGATCTCATGAGTTCGAGCCCCATGTCGGGCTCTGTGTTGTCAGCTCGGAGCCTAGAGCCTGTTTCAGATTCTGTGTCTCCCTCTCTCTCTGACACGCCCCTGCTCATGCTGTCTCTCTCCTTCAAAAATAAACATTAAAAATAATTTAAAAAAAACAAAAGCCAAGTGAAAAGTCTTAAAGGAAGTGCGTTTTCCCATATTTAACAGAAGTGATGCTTCAGTTGCAACCATGCACTGATACTCAGAACAGAGAATGGAGAAAGTATTGATTTGAGGGTGACGTTTTCCTCTAACCCTCCTGCACCTTACACTTAATGTCCACAGTTCAAGCAAAGGAAGTTTTGTTCCACAAAATATCTCAGGGCTCATCGCTCTCCCCCAAGCATGCTGCACTCTTTCGTAGACAAACAGCTCTCTTCGATAGCACCCATCAGCCACGCTGTCTCCCTCCCCTGCCTTCAGGCATCAATTGTCTTCCTGAGCTGCTCTCACCGAGAACAATTTTATGAAATTCATGAAAGGCTGGAGCTGTTGCAAGGGGTGTGTGTGTGTGTGTGTGTGTGTGTGTCTGTGTCTGTGTCTGTGTGTGTTTTTCCACTTTGCACTCCGTTTTCATTCACTTGGATTATGGAGGCGGGTGTTTATGTGTCACCCGCAGGGACAGTCGCCTGTGAGGACAAGGGGTGGCTGATGGAGGGGAGACCAGCGCTGGTGTGAACCCCCCCACCCCCGCCTGGATTCTGGAGATGAACTTTACAAGCGATCGGTTCATCAGTGGACACTTTTGGACTCTGATGGCCTTGTGGCTCGTTACAGCTTTGTGCTGACTCGTGGACTCAGGTCACAAAGATCGCGTCGATGAGGACTTTTCTCTCCAAACAGCCGTGATCTCCAAGAGAGGGAGGGGAATTTCAGCGGAGTGCTTGGATGTTCGCGGGAGGCAGAGCCTTGTCCAGTTGGGAAGCTCACGGGGAAGTGGTCACGGGGGGCTTTTCAGGGTGGCAACAGCAGGACACATGGTCCCTGAGGGATGAGCTGGATTTGGACATGCAGAGGTGCTGGAAGGGCATCCTAGCTAAAAGGAACAGCATGAGCGAATGCACCAAGCCCGCCATCTCCGGGCCCCGCTCTGTGCAGAGCCCTTTACCTGGTGCACGATGCCCGGCGCTCCCCGGCCCCTTCTGCCCCCTAATCTCTTTCTTGCTTCTCGGGGATCAGCCCCTGCTCCTGCTGCGCTAGCTCTTCCCGGGACCGGCCTGGTGCTCCCCCGGCTTCACCTCTTCTCTGCTCTTTCCTGATCATTTCCCAGATGACCACCGCTGCTCCCTCACCTCCGGGGCCCCTGCTCCAATGTCACCTTCCCCGTGGGCTCCTTCTGACGGCCCCCTCCCTCCAGGGCCACCCCCATCCCCGCCCGGCTCCACAGGTCTCCAGGCCACTTACCACCATCTGAGGACTGGTGCCTTGCACACGGCCTCATGCTGGATGCTTCCAGGAGCTGAGACTGGGGGTGAGCGAAGCGGTTCATCTGGCGGAGGCCCGGGAGCCCTGAGAGTGCGGAAGGGGGACGGGCAGGGGAAGGGCGGCGAGCAGGGACCGCGGTGGGCGCCGGGCTCAGTCCCTCTGGGGTCCTGTGGGAGACGGTGTGGGACAGGCCTGGGGGCGGGGGACGTGTGTCCCACCAGCTCCCTCTGGCCCTGCTGGGGGCTGCTTTCCAGGGCGGCAGCTGGCGGCCACGTGGGCTCCGCAGCCGGAGGCCTCGGGGCAGAAAGAAGCCCCCGAGGGGCAAGTGTCCAGGAGCGAGGGCACAGGTGGCATCGTCCGGGGGCGGCGCTCACTGTCCTGGGCTGTCACTGCGTGTCATGTGTCTCCCTCCAGAGGCTCCTCCTGGGGCCGGGCCTTTGCCGCTCCCCGGGGCCTCCCCAAACACCTGCCGAATGAAGGGGTGAAGCCCTGGAGACCCGTCTCCCGGGTTTAGTCCCCACAGGGCCGCGGATGCTGACTCTCACCTCTGCAGACATCACCCCGCTGCTTGCTGGTCCTGGGGCCGCTGCTCCTGCTTGGGGTTGGGTCAGGTCTCAGTTGGGGGGGGCGCGGACAGCCGACAAAGCCTCCTTTCCCTGTGGGTGTTGGGGTGACGCTTCCTGAGAGACGCCCTTCGATGTTGTCGCAGCCGCAGGTCCCGATGGTGGCCGTGACGGTGACTGTCCCGGGGACCCGGCGGTCTGGCTGGGTGGGGCAGCCAGGAGCCCACGGATCGCTCCTGAGTGCACCTCTCCAGAGGCAGGTTTTGAAGCCAGAGCACCTGGTTTGCTCAGGAGAAGAAAACAACAATATGTGTATTTTTCTTGTCTTCCTTTGGTGGAGAAGTTGCGATCCTCTGGAAACACTTGGGGAGGCTCCAAATGCCCGAGACCCCCGGACACAGCATCCCGAGCTGCGGCTCCAGGTGTGAAGGCCAAGGTTCCTTCTCTGCCTTTCTGGTACCAGGGCTGGGCTCGAGGCAGAGCTCAAAGCAAGGCGTGTCTGTGGCTGACCCCCCACCGGGTGAGGTCAGAGGGGACCCGGCCCGCGGGTCTGCAGGACGCCCCACAGTCTGGGTGAGTGTGAGCGCGTCCTGATAGATTCAGGCCCACGCTGTTGCCGGGATTGCTGCGGAGGGAGGGTCTTCCCGGCCCAGGGCAGGAAGGGAGTCTGTAATGTCCGTTCATCCGTCATCAGGATATTGGGTTCGAGTCCTTGGTTGGGGTGGCATCACCATATTCCTCTGCTGTAAGGACCCTTTCCCCCTACTGCTAAGTACCATGCAAGGAGAGACCCTGGGGCCCGTCGGCATCCAAAGATTCCTCCAGAACTTCCCCCCAGTGGTTTTGGCGTTCACCGATGGTCTGCACCTGAGCCGGGGAGTGCACTGATTACACTCATGGTTGCACACGTGATTTTGTACCACTTCACACCTGGTGCATTTATTCGCCTCCACTATTAGAAGTGATTAGAACTGATTTCTAATCAGAAATCTCTTCTAAATTTCACTGTCATCAGGGACTCATGGGGCCGTGTACTCCCATCCATTACCATCACTGTTTCATGTGCAAATATTCCTGGCTGTGGCAGTGGGAGCCAGACTGATTTATTCCAGTTTCTGTTTCCTTGATTTGTCCTACCATCCTCTGAGTCCTTCCTGGCTTTCTGGTACAAGATAAAATCTTTAAAAAAAAAAAAGGTAAAATCATGAAAGACAAATGGAGGGTGCCTCGTAGGAGCTGAGTCAAAGACAATGCTCGGTCATTTAGAATTAAGGAGAAAACCCTCTAAATTTGGACTATATTAAACTGTATTTCATCAATATTAAATGTTATGAGGCTAAAAATCTTTGGACACTTTGAAGGAGCTTGTTTTTTTTTAAAAAAAATTTTAATGCTTATTTATTTTTGAGACAGAGACAGCATGAGCAGGGGAGAGGCAGAGAGAGAGGGAGACACAGAATTGGAAGCGGGCTCCAGGCTCCGAGCTGTCAGCACAGAGCCCAATGCAGGGCTTGAACCCATGAACCGTGAGATCATGACCTGCGCTGAAGTTGGCTGCTTAACCAACTGAGCCACCCAGGCGCCCCGGAGCACTTTTTTTTTTTTTTAAATGACATATATACTGTTTAGGCATGAAGTATCATGTTGTTTGCGCTATACTCTCAAGTGGTTTGAGGCAATAAAAAGGAGGGGGGAGAAATCTAGACACATATTATAAATGATACCTGTGGAGACTGAGGCAGGCCGGCGTCGTGTTAGCTGCTGGTGACCAAGGTAGAGAGGGCGTACGTGGGTGCTCACTGGACGGTGCTTTACGCTTTCCCGTAGCTTTGACAGTTTTCGAACTAGTAAGTTGGGGAAAACAAAAGTCGAATCAAGTCAGTGAGACAGAGACGGGAGCTGTGGTCAGAGACAAGCCCTCGCCCTCTGCCTGCCCTGCAAAAATAGCTCCATCACGGCTGCCACCATGTGACGTGAGGAATCTCTACACTGTTTGCTTTTACCAACTAAAGGTTAAATCTAGACAGATCTGAAGAGCAATTGTCTCTCTGTCACTCAGGAGAAGGATAATAAGGCAGAAGAGAAGGGAGAAAGGAAGGAAAATGATGAAGAAAGCAAGAAGGACAGGAGGCTGGAATTACAGATCGCCATGACGGAGTGGGTGCTGTGTTTGGTACTTTCTTCTATAGTATTCACCTGTTTCGAACAACCTTTTTAAAAAATGTTTATTTATGTTGAGAGAGAGGGAGAGAGGGTAGGCAGGGGAAGGGGCACAGAGAGAGGGAGAGATGGCTCAGTACAGAGCCCAATGCCGGGCTCGAGCTCAAACTGTGAGATCACTGCCTGAGCCGAAATCAGGACTCTGACGCCTCACCGGCTGAGACACCCAGGCCCCCCTCTAACAACAACCTTAGAAAGACAAGAACGTCGAGGCTTAGAGAGGTCAAAAACGTATCTCGTGACCAGAAAATAAAAACTGGTCATCTCAGATAATAACGTCCAGGGATGAAATATGATGACACCAATTAGTCATAAGGAGAGAGGGTCAAATCTACCTGAACAGAGAGTTTGTGAGCATCGTGACTGTCGAGGCTGCTTTTCGGCACTGGGCTTGGGTGATGGAATGCGGAAAGGGGCCCACAGCCACTGCCGGCCCAGTACAGACGGGCCCATCAGGTGGACCCACCTTAAAACATCCATAGGACCTAACTGACCAGTGGCTACTTACAAGCAGGCGCAGGTACCAAAATAGAGAAGATTCCATAAGTTTCCATCCCTCCTCACCTTCCCGTTTTAAACGTGGCCCTGGCGGCAGACAGCCTGTGCTCTGCGGTCCCGCCCTGCTGTACCTCGGTGCACTCCATAAACTTCTCTCTTCTTTGTTCTGCCCACGGGTCGGCCTCCCCCTGACCATCACCCCATCCTATTGGGAGAGACATCACACTGACTGCGGTCTACCTGCTTTTCCGAGAGAGCTTTGGCATGGGAGGGGCTGTGTCCTTGGGGCTGAACTTGGAAGGCCATCTGGACCTCTCACCTCAGCAGCACCTCTGCCAAGAGGAGAGTCTAGGGGAGCAGGTACCTCCCCACCTGCCTGATACCCCTGGTAGGAAGACCCGCCCCTTGCTTCCCAGCAGGGGGCGGGGGCCGGGGTGTGGCCTGGGGGGGTGGCGGCGAGCCCAGGAGGAGCGGGTGGGGCTGGTGTGGGTGCAGATCTGGCCCCTGGCCTGCGCCCCCTGGGGACCCACAGCTCCACCCACAGAAACTAAGGGGCTTCCTCCTGCATGGGAAGAGCTCCTTGGCCTCCCCCAGGCTCGCAGGCTTCCGCCCTGTGCAGCGGCTGCTGTGAAAATTCGGAAATTCTAGTTAGGGCAACAGGTGGGGCAGAGCGACCCCCGCCCCCCGTCCCGTCCCTGCCCCGCAGCCGGGAGGGAAGGACACTTCTGCTAAGATGCTTTCTGATGGCACTCGTAGAGATAGAAGCAAATTAGCCAATTAAGGCATCTCCACTCACCGCGTTCCACATTCAGGCAGTTGGCTGTTTACTTCCCATGCGCACAAAGAAACTAAAAAAAGGAACCAAATCAACATCTCGGAAAGGAAAAAATATCTTTGATGAACGAATTAAAATGAGAGATTTCTTGATTATTGAAAGCAGCTGAAATGATTGTCACTGCGCGGTCGGGGGCCAGTGGCCCTTCCCTTCCCACAGGAAGGTGCTGGGAGAGGAGGGGTCTCCGCCCAGCANTCGCATTGGCCTTTTGGGATGTTCCCATTTGTAATGGGATCTTTCCTGGTCTGGGCCTCTCGTTTTCCTCTCATTCCCCGTCCAGCCTGCTTCCCAGCTGAGAGCCCGGGGAGATGGTGGACCTCTGCTTTAGGGCCTTGGTCACATCTCAGAGAAAACCAGAGCAGAGGGTCAGGAAACGCTGAGCAAGGAGCCCCAGCGTGGGCAGAGGGGCCTGGGGTCCGGCTGCAGGGTGTCCTGTTCCGGGCCACGTCTGATGCAGGGCTTTGCGCAGAAGCCTTGGGTCGTGTCCAGAGTCACAGGGGCTATGAATGGCAGAACCAGCCTCAGGGGCCTTGACTGGAGAGTTCCGCGTGGCCGGGAGTTCAGGTCCCGCCCCGGCTGNGTGTCGATATGAAATAAGAAACCACTTGAGCGGAATCAGGAAAACACGGCAGCGCTCCCTCCGCCCCTCCCATTTGACATTGACTCATTCACATATGAAATTGTGTCTTTGTGTTGGTGAAGCACGAAAGATCCTGTGAAGCCAAATTAATATCACGCGAGCAGAGAGTGAGACAGGTTATTAACTGTCCCCTCCCTTGCCCTCCTCTCAGCAGGCGGAAGGAAGAAACCAGAGGCCCAGGTGCAAACTGAATTCAGGTCCAAGTATGCGGGAGAAGGGAAAGCAGGGTCGATGTCCCCGATGATTTGGGTGGAAAGGACTTTTATTTACAGCGTCACAGTCAGGGCGCCCGGCTGGCTCAGTGTGTGGGGCGTGTGGCTCTAGATCTCGAGGGGGGGGGTCGTGAGTTCAAACCCACATTGGGTGTGGAGCCTGATTAAAACCCCAAAAAACCCAGCCAACCAACCAACCAAACAGGAAAAGCATCCCAGTCATGCAGGCACAGCTGGTGGCTTCTGCCAAAGGTTTTGCATCCTGTGACCTTGTGAGTGAGCCTCGGCCTTCAGGCCAACATCGGGAGGACCCGTCAAAGCATCTCTGACGTTCCTTGACCAAAGGCAGGAGGTGGGTCCCGGCTCTGCCACCACGTGAGAGCTGGGCAGGTCGCCCCTCCTCCTTGGGCCTCAGTCCCCTCATCTGTAAAGTGCACACTCCTCTGACAGCCCTTGGTGTTGCCCGTGCAGGATAAAGGAGCCCGAGAGATGGAAGAGAGCCTGCTTCCGCTGGGGTTCCGAGAAGAGAATGTCCGTCCCAGGATGTCCTGACATGGGTCCTGGGGAGGGTGACACCTTCAAGTTGCAAATGATTTGTGCAGGAACCACAGCCCGTAGCAGAGCAGCAAACCTTCACCTTCCCTGAAGTTCCTGTTTGGGGTGGGGGACCCCTCCCTGGCCGATGGGGTCACCAGGGGGCGGTCAGGGCGCAGTGGGATCCCGTGGCCCTTCAGGGGATCAGTTTCTGTGGTGGGGGACGGGGGGGCTGGAAACACCAGAAGGGGCGTGTAACCTGCGTCTGATACTCGGGCCTTATATTCTGCATCTTGTTTCCAATCTCCCTCCTGCGAAACAAAAGCTTCCCAGGGAAGAAAGTTCTCTCTGTTATATCTCAAGCCCTTGAAAGAGTGTTGAGCACCCAGTTTGCCCTCAGTAACTATCTGCGGAATGAACAAATGTACAAACCAACGAGGTCACAGAGCCACCCAGGCAGGGAAAGAAGGATGTGCTTCCTGACAGGAGGTTTTGTAGCAAATGCGGAGACACCGCCTCCCGCCTTCCCTGAGCTGCAGCCTCTCACCTGCTCCCGGTCCTGCCTGCGGGGTGGGGGGTGTGGAGGAAGGGGGGGAATGGGATGGTCTTTCTCCTCCTCCCCTCCCCCTCCCTCCCCCCCCAGCCAGTTCCCTCAGCCTGGGGAGAGGCTTTCCCAGAGCTGCCTTTGCTCCAACACTTGAGCACATCCCAGTTCTTCCTTGGATCCCAGACCAGAGATGTCAAGTGGGAACCGGGACACACGGCCCGAGACCGTCACCACTTATATAACAAGATGACCCGTCGTTCAGGGCACTTTGGGAGTCGTGTGCAAGGAGCAGGTGGGGTCTGCGGGGCACTCGTCCCACCCTGGGCCCGTCCTGGGAGGGGGATGGGGCAGCAGATCTCCCGCCCACCCCAGCCTGGGGACGGCCACCAGGGCGCAGAGGTCACAGCCCAGGCTTGGAATCAGTTTCTGAATTTATAAACCGGAAAGGACATGGGCTCTCCCGGATCGGAAGACGCGCCTTTTTCCGAGCTGACGTCCCTCCGATCTGATGACGTCGAGTAATCGATGGGCCTCGCGATCACCTCCTAATGGAACTGTCAATGGTTCCTCGGTAGTGACACAGGACCCGGTGATGCATCACCTGTCAGTGTGCGTGAGACGTGGCAAATGCGGCGTCTCTGCTGCTGACCGACTAGTGTGAGGGCGGGATGTGACCCCCNGGGCTGGTGGGGGTTTCCGCCTTCTGGGGACGCGCCCCTGCAGATGTGCCGCGAGCTCCCCGCAGGACCGCGCCTGTCGCCTTGGTGCCACTCTTCCGGGAAGGGGCGACGGGCCGCAGACGCGCTGCTCCGCACAGCACATCGGGCCGAGGAAGGGGGCCGCTGCGGCGAAAATGGAGCCGGGCCGACGACACCGTTTCTGGAGGAGTGCGGGCAGCGAGCGGCGGTGCGGGTTGGCCGTGTCTACACCAGCAGGTGCAGTGTCACCGGTTCCTGATCCGACCTGCCTGCGGGCAGGGTAAGGGACGGGCTGCAGGAGCGCAGAGCCCAGCCAGGCCCCTGCGGCGGTGTCTCAGCCGAGCCGCCGTTCAGATCCCCAGGGACCGACCTCAGCGGAGCCACAGTGGGGACCGTGAGCTGCACGCGACCTGACCCGAGGCATTTAACTCACCAGCCTCAGTTTCTGGTTGCTACTTTTAGAAACTGACTTTTTTTTTTTTTTCTAAATGAAAACTTGTTTTTATTGTAAAAGCTGTAAATATTCGTTGTACAAATAAAGAATCCCGTGAGTACAGCCCTGCGTGATCTCTGCTGGAATCGAGTCGGAGAGCTGCCTTTTCCCCACAGAGCCATCGTGTGTCTCGCCTGCCTGTGGACAGAAGCTGAGAGTCAGTAGTCTGGCATTCAAGGCCCACGCTGGTCCCATCCCAGTGACAGGTGGGGCCCAGGGGCCATTTCTGGCTTCCCAGGAACCGCCTCTCCTCTCTGGAGCTGCCCGGCTTCTGGGAGGCCCTCCCCGTGTGGGAGTGTCGCAGGGTGATTCCCAGTGACCCCTTCCACCCGGAGGCTGAGGGGCGAGGCCCTCCCTCTCCCACCCTGCTTTCCTGGCGCTGGGCACTGGCCCAGGGCTGGCCTGTCACATGCTCTTTCCCGGGACTTGGTTTTGAGCAAGTGAGGAAAGGTCGAGTGGAGGAGGGAGGTCCCTTCTCCCGGGGCGCCATCCTGGTCAGCCGGTTCCGGGCGTGAGATGCCGTCTCTAGGCTCTGCGACTCCCATGATCCTTGCCTGGTGGCCCGGCTCCTCGGGTCTGTGGGGTGGGAGGTCCTGCGGAGAAAGTCCGCTGTGCTCACGTCTAGTAGGTGGGCCTCCGTCACCCGCAGCCACAGACCTTGTCTGGACCTTGGCCCGCCTGGCCGTCTAGGAGAGGATGTCCTTTGGCTCCACTCTCCTGTTGCCGGAGGAAACAATAACCATCTGGTGCCAATCTTGGCTGGATCCCTTTTTCGAAACCCCTTAGGCTGGACCCAAGGAAGAGAGTGTGTCACCAGGACACAGGACGCATGCAGGAAGTGGCAGGTGGGAGGCAGGGCCAGGTTTGGGAAGGCAGGTGGTCAGATAGCAGGTGGCCACTCTGTCTCTTTCTCTGGGGCCTCCTGTGCTCCGGCCATTCATCTACTCAATCGCTGTCTCCTTAGTTCAGTGACATTTGGCACGTTCTTACTGCCCCTGATTAGGTCAGGTGCCCTGCCCTTACCCAGGCAGCTCTGGTCCGAGCCCGGGTCATATGTGGCTGCCGGAGGTCACCCCTCTGAGCGTGTGGGGCCGTCATGTGAGAAGGATGCCAGGGAGCACGGGTCTCAGGCTCGTCCACCTCGGAGCCCTCGGGACTGTGCTGGTCTCCACGACACCCCGCTGGTCATTGACACACGTGCCTCCCTCCCCAAGTGGCACAACGGATTAAGCTGTCCCCCTATCAGAGGGATCTACAAATTACTTTTTAATAAATGGTCTCTTTGGAAAGTGCTCCAGGGAGAAAGATGATCTCTGGTTCTTATAGCCTGAGTGTGTTTCCCTTTGAGATAAGAACTGATTTGTAACACTCATCATAAGCCATTAATTTTACTTTCGGGGGACGAACTGCAGAAGAATTTCTTTTTCACAAACCTATCAAATTATAGGCGGTTTTGAGCAAGAGTTTTCATAAGCAGTGTATCTGGCTGCTGGTCAAGAATATGAGAAGTTTCTAGTGTAATTAGATTAGCTCCCCTCCCCGCCTCCCCTCCCCACTGAGCTGTTGTGTCTGTGAAATTGTCCAGGAAGGGCCTCCTCCCCTTAAGGCTCCACGTCCGTACAGACAGAGCGCAGACGGGCCGCCTTCCCAAGCCATGTTGATCTTTGATTTTCTTTGTCTTCTATTTAATCAAGCCTCCCTTTTTTCGGGGGGTGGGGGGTGGCTTCATTGTAATGTGTTGAAATATAAATTCGCCCTTTTAAAATGAACGATTCAATGGCTTTTAGGATTTGTAAGTTTGTGTGATCATCACTGCTAATTCCGGAACACGTTCATCCCTTCAAAAAGACCCTGCACCCAACCGCCTTTGGTAATCACAAATCTATTTTCTGTTCCTATGGATTTCCCTGTTCCAGACATTTCCTAGAAACGGGATCATTTGTGCCTGGCTTCTTACACCTCAGCTAATGTTTTCAAGACTTATCCACATTATAGCATGCTTCAGTGCCTTATTCCTTCTTATGGCTGCATGATAGTTCATGCGATTATTTTAAGTGTAGAACAATTCAAATTTCAAGAAACAAGCAAACAAACAAAGGAATGGAAGGTCTCATCTCACTGAAGAGTCCAGAGGTGTGGTGAGCAGAATTCTGAGATGATTCCTAACGAGTCTGGTAGAATCTCTTCCTCTCAAGTCCATAAATTTACTGAGATGTTATTTCTGTGATTATGTGATGTTATGTGACAAAAAGGATTGTGTAAGTTGAGTTCAGGTTATTAATTAATTGACCTTGTGTTAATGAAAAGGGAGATCACGTAGGTGGACGAGACTTAATGACTCCAGCCCTTTAAATCTGAGTTTAGGGATCAGAGACAGAGGATGTTGGAGACTCAGATTCACTGTGAAGTTGTTGGCTCGAAGATGGAGGGACCCACGTGACAAAGACGGTGGGAAGCCTCTAGGAGCTGTTGATGTTCCCAGGTGGACATCCAGCAAGAGCATGGGTGCCTGAGGCTTATGGACACATGGACCTGAATTATGCCCACAACATGAACTGGCTTGGGAGCATGTTTTTTCCACCAGAGCCTTCAGGTAAGAACTCAACACCTTGATTTCAGGTTTGGGGTACCCGGCACTAAGAACCTAGTCATGCTCTGCTGAACTTCTGACCTCTGGAACTCTGCTCTAAAAAACAGGTGTCGTATGGTACGGAGTGTGTGGTAAACTGAGGCAGCAGTAGAAAACTAATGCAAGAAACAATCCTACTTCAGGTATTGCTGTATCCAGGTGCTTAAGAAAACATCACTGGGACTCAGTTTCTCTGCATCTCTCAAGTCTAATCCTGTCCCTCTACTCAGGTCTCATTAATGTTGAGGGTCCCTTAGTGGGGAGGGCCACCAGCTGCTCCCTTTTCATCCTTCTTCCTCCTCTGCTCATTCTAGTCCCTTCCAGGGTTGGGAACAATACAGAAGAAAAGGCCTTTGCCTTTTTCATGCCAGTGATGACAGATGTGTAGCAGGTGAACAAATGCTGGCACATTCCATCGTGTGGTGCATTTCATTAACTGTTCATTCATTGAATAGTAATCAAGCACTAGAAAATAGCACTGTTCTTGGCACTCAGGATACAGCTATGAAATAAACAAAACACCTGTCCACATGGAGCTTATATTTTAGTCAAGAGCCAAATATAAACATAAGCCAAATAACTATGCACATTATTTAGTTCCAAGTGGTATGGAGAGAGGCAGTGGGGGGCTGGGGTGGGGGGGGTCCCTTGACTGCCTTCTCCCAGTTCTCTGCAGCATTCATGATTCCCTGGCAGACTGCCTAGGGCTTGGGGTGGAATTTTATATGAATTTCTTATTCTTCTCTTTTAAACATTTTTTTCTTAATGTTTTACTTATTTCTGAGAGAGAGAGAGAGAGAGAGAGAGACAACGTGAACAGGGCAGGGTCAGAGAGAGAGGGAGACACAGAATCTGAAACAGGCTCGAGGCTCTGAGCTGTCAGCACAGAGCCTGACACGGGGCTTGAACCCACGAACCGTGAGATCATGACCCGAGCCGAAGTCAGATGCTTAGCCGACTGAGCCACTCTGGCGCCCCTTATTTCCTTTTAAAAATCTGTATACTTATTTCACTTTCTTGTGTTATTGCATTAGCAAGGACTCCTAAACAGGGAGCTCTGCAAATCACGGCAGGTGCCAGGGTTCTGAAGTGGGCTGAGTCTCTTCTGTTTGAAGGGCTGCGATGAGGCCAGTGGGCAGGGACCCAGCAGCAGGGAGGAGGCAGGGCCACACAGGCCTGGGCACAGCGGGCTGGGGCTGAGGCAGGGTGGCCTAGGACAATGGGAAGCTTGTGAAGGATTTTAGGGAATAACGTTTGGGGATCCTGACTATTCTGGGAATCTCAGTAAATTCATAGCCTGAATGTTAAGAAGATACTTGTGTGCGCAGAGACAAAGGGAACGAGTTCTGTAACTGAAATCATATAGAAAGAGCTCAGCACTAAGTTTTTTTAAAGGTTACCCCAAATGATAGATTTATCCCTCAAGTTCATGGTAGTTACACATTTTGAGATTGATGGAGCAGAGGGCCATCTGGCTGGCTCAGTCAGAGGAGCATGCGACTGTTGATCTTGGGGTGGTGAGCTCAAGCCCCAAGGGGGGTGTAGAGATTACTTAAACAAATACACGTAAAAGAAAAAAAGATCGATGGCGCAGAAACGTTTACTGACTGGCACAAAGGTGTTAAAGATAGCTATTTAAAATGAAATCACCAATTTTTGTACTTTCCAAAGTAATTTGACTGCTGTGGTTTTTTGTCAAATGCAAACAGAGAATATTAATGAATGCTTTGAACATTTCTTTTCTCTAATTATCTTATGAGCTTTGATATCAGAATTTTAATTGAAAATAAAATATCAATTATTATTATTTTTTTAAATGTTTTCTTTATTTTTGAAAGAGAGAGAGATAGAGAGAGACAGCGTGAGCAGGGGAGGGTCAGAGAGAGAGGGAGACACAGAATCCGAAGCAGGCTCCAGGCTCTGAGCTGGTTGTCAGCACAGAGCCCAGCGCAGGTCTCGAACCCACAAACTGTGAAGTCATGACCTGAGCAGAAGTTGGACGCTTAACCAACTGAGCCACCCAGGCGCCCCTAAAATATCAATTATTAAAAGGTGTGTATATTTTATGAAAGTTTCTATAGTTTGCAGAAATTACCAGAGAGTATTGTGTTGTTTACAGCACAATTTTAAAAGATTTGCTCATTCCCGAAAATTTGGAAAAAGACTAAAGAAAATAAAAACCAACTCTAATTATACTACTTATATGTTACTGTATAAGTGTTTTGGTTTATCTCTTGAAGATTTTCTCTGGATATAGGTGTACGTCTGACAAGAACACAGTGTACATAGTTTTATATACTCTGCTTTTCCCCCACGTCACATGAGGCTGTGAGCATTTTCCATACGACTAAAAACTTCATGTAAACCTATTATAAAATTATCCTTCACATTCCCTTATCTGGACAATTTATGCAATCTTCTCCATTCCTATGTTGTTGGAAATTTGTTTTCCAATTCTTACTGTTAAAATTAATGTTGTAGGGGCACCTGGGTGGCTCAGTCGGTTGGGCGTATGACTTCGGCTCAGGTCATGATCTCACGGCTTGTGGGTTCGAGCCCCGCGTCAGGCTCTGTGCCAATGGCTCAGAGCCTGGAGCCTGCTTTGGATTCTGTGTCTCCCTCTTTCTCTCTGCCCTTCTCCTGCTCTCGCTGTCTTTCTGTGTCTCAAAGATAAATAAACATTAAAAAATTAAAATTAATGTTGCAATGAACATCTTACTAAATAATTTTGGGTCACATTTAGGAATAACTCCTTAAGATAAAGTCTTATGTGGACAATGGCTGCATTGGGAATTAGTGCCTTTTTTTCTTTTTTAAAATCTTTTGATGTGGCCACCAAACTGCTTTTGGAAACACTGGGACTGAAGGCCCACCGGTAGGAGTCCTGTGCCCGGGCGTGGGGCTCCTCTGAAAGCACAGAGGAGCCGGCCAAGAAGGGGCATGTCTGTCATCTGACAGGAAAGTCCCCCGGCTCTGTGTCCCAGCCCCTGTGTTGGGGAGTGGCGCTTGCCTGCGAACCGCACGGGTGGGCATTCCGTGCCCGCGTCACTGTGTCCTCACAGACACTGGGTACTACACGTTGGGGAGTGTTTGGGTGAATCTGACTTGATGTGTTTTCTTCTTGTAATTTGCAGAGAATTCATCGCCGGCACCAGCTAGTCCTGGGTCTCGCCTTCCCTGCCCGGAGGACTGGAGCCCAGCTTCAAGCCAAGAAGAAACCCAGACCCTGCTGGCGGGAGCCATCAGGGCCCCCACAGCCCGTGAGATCAGGAATCCCCACTCACTTGGGGTGGGGTGTAGACAGGAGCTACTCTGCGCTGGGTCCACACCTGCTCCCTGACGGGAGGCCTAGGAATTGGGGTCCGGTTCTCCGTCCCCCCACGTGGGGCCGCCCCGTTAGCCTGTGGTTCTCAGCCGCCCCCGCAGGGGCTCCGACTCTTCCCTTCCAGCCTCTCGGGCTCGGGGAGCCTGGGGACACGGCCCGTCTTCTGCACACTGTGCAGGTGTCCCCAAGCACCATGCCCTGCTGGTGCCCCGACTGCTGACACCTCCCCAGACGACCTGGGGGTCTGGCCCCGCCAACCACATCACCCCGGGGGCCGATCCCAGAGCCCATGTCCCGGTTCGTTCAAAAGGAAGGAGGACTTTTCCGCGCCGTCCAGTGAATGATTTAATTCCCGGGGTGCGTGGCCTGCACAGCGTCCCCACGCGGCCGGGCGCCAGGACCATTGTGATTAAAGCCACCCAGACCCCATCCAGCTCGAGGTGATGTCACCAGGCCGAGAGCACATCACAGCGAGTGAGGCTCGGATGAGGAGGGGAGCGAGTGGGCCTGGCTCCCATCCTGCAGTGGGCGCCTGACTGACACCCACACACACTGGGAACCCGAGGTCCCCGAAGATGGCTGTCCTTGCAAATACATCTGAGAAAGGTTGAATTGAATGTTAACGGGGACGTTATTCCTGGAGCGGTCGTCAGCCCCGGAGGACGTCAGCGCCTGACCCTGATCACACAGTGTCCGTGCTCGTCCACGCACCCCTCCCTTCCCGCATCCTGGCAGCTCCTGGCGGAGACCAGTGAGGGCCTGCAGGCCAGCCCTCGGCTCAAAGCGGGGGGCCACGGGGCGGGAGGTTTCAGGGAAACATGAGCCCCAGCCCTGCGTCAGCCCCTGCCTGGCCTGTCCCCGCGTCCCCACAGGGCTGGCACTGGGGAGCACATGGCACCATTATGAACATCCTTACACATTTCTCCTGTACACGAATGCAAGGCTCTTCTCACCAGTGGCTTTTAATTTTTTGATTTTATCCCAGATAAGAATGTAATTTGCATCATAACCCAAACACACACACACACACTTTCACACAAGTGTATGACAAAGAACGATTTCACAATATATTCTGACCCTTATAATGTGTGAGAGTGTTTGGATCTATCTTATTTACTTAACAAATGCTGGTGTTTTGAAGACTCACCGGCGGAAGGCCTACCCTTGCGTATACACCTAGCAGTGGAATTGCTAGGTCATCAAGTGCACACGGCACCACAGTAACAAGGGAAAAATAATGTTTTTCTGGACACAGTTGTAACACCGTCCCTCACACCAGCCGTGGCTGAGAGGTCTCCTGCTCTATAATACCCTGGTGCTTGAATTTACGGAGTTTGGAGATTTTTGCCAATCTGGTGGGTGTTATGCGGTATCTCATTATGTTTTCAGCTTGCGTTTCCCTAGTGCTGTGGAGGTTGGGAATGTGTTCATATTTTTCTTGGCCATTCTTTCGCAGTTCCTCTTCTGTGGAGAAGCTGGCTCAAGTCTCTGCCTGTTTTCTATCAGATAGTTGGCATTTTTGACTTTCTCTTTCTTGAAGGGATTCTTCCTGTAGTCTGGGTATTAATCCTAGTGGCTATGTGTGTGCGGAATACTGGTTCTCTTATACCAGCTTTGACCTGAGGAAAGCCTCTGTTAGAGTGTTGGATACTTTGGGGGATCCTGAAAATTCTGTGGGGCGGGGCTGGGCCTGGGAGAGAGTTTCTTCGGGGCACTTGGAGTCCGGGGGTGGGGGGCAGAGGGCATCCTTCTCACGGGGAGCCTGGGACCATCAAGTGCTTCACATAGATGGCCTCACTTAATCCTCACAAAACCCTAGTGAAGTTGGTATTCCATTTTTAAATTTTTGTAATTTTTGAGAGAGAGAGAAAGTGTGTGTGTGTGTGTGAGCAGGGGAGGGGTAGAGAGAGAGGGAGACACAGAATCTGAAGCAGGCTCCAGGCTCTGAGCTGTCAGCACAGAGCCTGACATGGGGCTCAAACCCACAAACCCCAAGACCTTGAGTCACGAGATCATGGCCTGAGCTGAAGTCAGGTGCTCAACCGACTGAGCCACCCAGGTGCCCCAACTTTTAAAAAATGTTTATTTACTTCTGAGAGAGAGAAAAGGAAGGGGAGACAGAGAAAAAACATGAGCAGTGGAGGGGCAGAGAGGGGGGGGACAGAGGATCTGCTATCAGCAGAGAGCCTGATGTGGGGCTTGAACTCATGAACCGTGAGATCATGACTTGAGCCAAAGTCAGATGCTCAACTGACTGAGCCCCCTGGGTGACCCTGAAGTCGGTATCCTTATCTTCAAAATTTAGAGACGGGCCAGTAAGAATCAGAGAGTTAACTGCTCACCCAAGTTCAGGTATCTAGTAAAGGGCACAGCTGAGGTTAGGGCTCAGGTCTGTCTCACCCCCAAACTAGTGCTTTTGAAACAACTCTACCACTTCCTTCACGACGTGGGTACTTTCAGACTCGGTTTACAAATGATAAAGCAGGTGCACGGAAGGTCTAAGGAATGTGTGCAAGCTTATGTGGCTCGTACGTGGCCCTGGGGGGACCCGAATGGATGGCCCTAACTCCTCACTGCCTGTCACCTGTTTGCAGACTCAATGCAGGAGAAAGCCACAGGGTGGGGACGGTCATCCCAGCACAGGTGTGGGAAGAGAGCCCGAAAGGCCCACCGGGGGCTCCCTCGGATGTTCCGGTTCCTACTCGTGGGAAGGTTCATAGCTTGTTTCCCGTTGCCTAAGACCCCAGCAGCTGGGTTAAGTTTTCTACTCAGAAATGTCCATGGCTCCCAAGCTCTCCATTATGGAATAATCGAGACTGCCCAGCAAAGCAAAGAGATGCCACAATTGCGCTCACGAGAGTAGAGAGAGCCCGAGAGTCCTGAAGGCCGTTCTGGGCTGAGCAGCACTGGACCCCTGGGGGTCACAGGACGGCCCCCGACAGGCCACTGAGGCCGCGGGCGAGGTGCGCTGGTCGCTCAGCCTGGGCCGTGGGCCGGGGGCTGGGAGGGAGGTCGCCCCGGAAACCGCTGGGCGGAGAGCCGGGCGGGGTGACTTTCCTGGGAAACTGCGCACGTTACCAGCGGAGGCGGGAGGGTTTAGAAGATGCGGAGAAAGGAGACGGCGCCAGCGATCACTGTACTCGCTTCGATGCAGTGCATCAAGAGACGTGGGGCACGGAAACGTTTCTGCCCAGGTGTGGGATTTGGGGACGCCAGGGGGGTCATGCTGCTATTTCGGGCAACACCTAACCCCCCGGGGACGACGGAAGTGGAACTTGCAGGCCCTTCCGGAACCGGAAATGTCCAGTTGACTTTACAAGCCCCCGGCGCCGGCGCACAGTTGTTTGCCCCTGACCACTTGCGGGGCCGATGTTGACCGAGCACCTGCTGTGTGTCGGCCCCGAGCAAGGCGGGGGGCCCAGGTGTGGACGGAGGGGGATGCGATGGAGAAGAAGCAGGTGAACAGAGAAGATCGGAGAGTGACCACTGCGCCGAGGAGAGTGAACCGCAGGGGCGACAGGGGGCGTCACCTTAGGTCCGGGTTCCCCGAGGAGGGCGCCCTGGAGGGACACCCAGAAGACGGGGGAGCTGCCCGGGGAAGGCCTGCGGGGAGAGGACTCGGGAACACCACCTGCAAGGGGCCCCCGCAGACTCTACGTCACTTCTGGGGGGGCAGCAAGCTCCCGGACGCGCCTCTTTCCCGGCTCGGGTCCCTGCGCCTCTGCGCGCGGGCGGCGCTGTGGCCCCCAGTTTGCTGGCACGAGGCTGTTCCGCCCGATGATTCGTGATTCTTACTCCTCCCCTTCAGCACACCCAGGGGCGCGGCTTCTAGAACTCCACCCTGCTCATTTTAGGGCGAACAAGCTCTTCCAGGGCCCAAAGGTTTGTCCATCGGTAGAATCTCATTCACGCGTGTGCACACTCACCCACGCGCGTTCCACAAAGGTTTNTCCCGGCTCGGGTCCCTGCGCCTCTGCGCGCGGGCGGCGCTGTGGCCCCCAGTTTGCTGGCACGAGGCTGTTCCGCCTGATGATTCGGATGATTTGTGTTTCTTAATCCTCCCTGGGCGCGGCTTCTAGAATTCCACTCTGCTCATTTTAGAGCAAACAAGCTCTTCCAGGGCCCAAAGGTTTGCCCATCGGTAGAATCTCATTCACGCGTGTGCGCACTCACCCACGCGCGTTCCACAAAGGTTGAGGAAGCGCCTGCCGCGGGCCCGACACTGTTCCGGGCACTGGGAACAAAGCCGTGGAAAAAACACACAAACAAAGATCCCCGCCCGTGGGGGGCGAGCGCGCGAGTGTAGAAGGACGAGTGTTGCCGTGGATGTAAATCGGTACGAGGAACGGTCTGGCAGGTCCTGGCCGGTGCTCTGGTGAGAAAACAAAGGGGGGGGGGGGGAGGGGGGGGGGCGGGGGGGGGGGGGG
>NW_027527548.1:380307-382697 GCF_008692635.1 Crocuta crocuta | reverse complement strand
AAAAAAAGGGGGGGGGGGGGACAGTGAGTGTGCAGGATGTAGTGGGGGTGTTACTCTCAAAGTGGGGTCTGGGAGATTCCCCTGAGAAAGTGAGAGGGAGGGAGAAGCCAGGAGGCTGGGGCGGGGGGAAGCTTTCCCAGCAGAGGTAATGGCTGTGCAAAGGCCCGGGGGTAGGCATGCACCTGGTATTTCCAGGCACAGTCAGGAGGGCAGTGGAGCCAGAGAGGAGGGAGAGAGAGGCAGGGGAGTCAGCAGTGGGGGGGGGGGTGGNGGGGCTGGGTCGGGCAGACCCCCACGTCACTGTAAGGCCTTGGCTTCTACTCTGAGTCAGGTGGGAGCAGCAGAGGGTTCTGACCAGAGGAGCAGCAGGGCCTTATAACACGGTGGGCTCGGTCGAACTCACTTCTTGAACAGGACTCGGCCTCGGCCGTCCCACAGTCCCGTGGCTGCTGACATGTCCAGTTTCAGCACCTGCGTGGCTGGGGGGCCCGGGGCCACTCTGTGCAGGTCTCTCATTTGTGGCATTTCTCACATTCGCGCCCCCCCCACCCCGAGTTTGGACATTTACGGGCCTCATTACACCCCGGCTCGGAGAATGAGGCTCAGCAAATGGCTCATAAAGCATCTTTGTAAAGGTTAATGGTCACTGGCGGGGGAAGAAAGGGCCACTGCGCGAGGACGCTCTGTTTGATGAGGAGGATTTTCAATTAAGTGAAATGAGGGCCACGCCTCCTTACAGGGACCTGGTCTGATCGCCCAGCAGCCGAGGAGGCCTCGGGGTGTCTTGGAGGCCGGGCCCATCAGCCCCGTGTGAGCCCCAAGCGCTGTGACCTCAGCTGCTCCCATAAAGCACAGTGGGCCAGGCGCCCCAGCCCTGCTGCCTGCTCCGCCCCGGTGAGCTGCATGCGCAGAGAGAAAGTTCTGGAGAGACCGTGCTCTGGCCAGTAACTTCCGCGAGGGCAGGGATAGGGCCTGATAGGATTCACCGTGCAGGGTGCCCGACTGCTCCGGCCACGGCGTGTGTGCAGGTGTGGGGCTGACCTCGGACACCGGGTCCTGCTCAGTCACCCGGGAGAGAAGGAAAATGGCCGGAGTGCGCTCCTGGTCACAGCTCCCCGCACTCCCGCAGCGTTTCCAGGCGACAGTGCTGCACACGCTGTCTGTGCCTTAGTCAGGGGGAGTGTTGGCTGCGGCTGTGACAATAGCGTCCCAGCCTTGACACGGACACACCCAAGCACTCTGTCTGCTCCTGTCCCGGTCGCACCGGGTGGAGAAGCTCTGCTGGTGAGATCTCCTCTCAGCCACGGCTCAGGGATTCGGGCTCCTTCCATCTCCTGATGTTACCATGTTCACCCTGTGTGTTCAAGGTCACCGTGTAAGGGGACGGGAGACGAGAGGCTCACGCAGAGGTTTTAAGGCTGTCTCTGGCCTTGGCTCTCGAGTCCCTTGCACCTTTGTTCTCTTGATCAGAACTCAGGCACGTGTCCCCAAGTTCCCTGCAAGGAGGCTGGGAAATGTCATTGTCCAGCGTATCCAGGAAGAGCAAATGGGGTTGGTGAGCAGCTGGTGAGACTCCGTCACACCTGGTGAGACTGGCAGCTGTCGGCACCGGGAATGAGTTGTGTATTCACCCAACATGCACTGTGTTTACTGAGCGGATCTCATTCGAGGCACTGGAGATGCACGGCGAACGCAGCAGATGAGGGTCTGGCCTCAGGGAACCTCCATTCTCGTGGGAAAGAGACAATAAACTGATAAACACGGATGTTTGCTATAATCCCAGTTAATGATTAGTGACAAATGCAGGAACAGTAAAGAAGGACAGGGGACTGGAGGAGGCGGTGTGCTATTCTACCCACGTGGTCAGGGTGGGGGGCTGCCCTGAGCTGGTGACACTGAGCAGGGATAGGAAGTGAGGGAGCAGGCCTGGGGATCATCAGGGAGAAGGGTTACCAGGAAGAGGGAACAGAGGTGCCGAGGTGCCAAGGTACAGAGGCCAGCATGTTCCAGACCTTTCAAAGATGGCTGGTGGGATGGGGTGCGGCAGAAGACAGCAGCTGGGGTGGTTGGGGAGGTCGGGGATGCAAAGAACATTGATCTCTCGGGGAGAGTTTTAGGTTCATTCTAGGCTCCGTGGGAAGGTCTGCGGGTGCTGGGATCAGGCGGCGCCACGACGGGGTCCTGGGTCAGAGGAGCCCCTCCCGCGAGGCTGGAGACCACAGACTACTTCATTCTCTTCCTCCCTCACCACCTCGTTTCAGAATCTCTGTGGATTAGTAATTTTTAAATAATTTTTAATGTTTATTTATTTCTTTTGAGAGAGAGAGAGAGAGGGAGAGAGAGAAAACGCAAGCAGGGGAGGGGCCGAGAGAGAGGGAGAGAGAGAAAAC
>NW_027527548.1:368856-375138 GCF_008692635.1 Crocuta crocuta | reverse complement strand
GGGGGGGGGGGACAGTGAGTGTGCAGGATGTAGTGGGGGTGTTACTCTCAAAGTGGGGTCTGGGAGATTCCCCTGAGAAAGTGAGAGGGAGGGAGAAGCCAGGAGGCTGGGGCGGGGGGAAGCTTTCCCAGCAGAGGTAATGGCTGTGCAAAGGCCCGGGGGTAGGCATGCCCCTCGTATTTCCAGGCACAGCCAGGAGGGCAGTGGAGCCAGAGAGGAGGGAGAGAGGGGCAGGGGAGTCAGCAGTGGGGGAGGGGCTGGGTCGGGCAGACCCCCACGTCACTGTAAGGCCTTGGCTTCTACTCTGAGTCAGGTGGGAGCAGCAGAGGGTTCTGACCAGAGGAGCAGCAGGGCCTTATAACACGGTGGGCTCGGTCGAACTCACTTCTTGAACAGGACTCGGCCTCGGCCGTCCCACAGTCCCGTGGCTGCTGACATGTCCAGTTTCAGCACCTGCGTGGCTGGGGGGCCCGGGGCCACTCTGTGCAGGTCTCTCATTTGTGGCATTTCTCACATTCGCGCCCCCCCCACCCCGAGTTTGGACATTTACGGGCCTCATTACACCCCGGCTCGGAGAATGAGGCTCAGCAAATGGCTCATAAAGCATCTTTGTAAAGGTTAATGGTCACTGGCGGGGGAAGAAAGGGCCACTGCGCGAGGACGCTCTGTTTGATGAGGAGGATTTTCAATTAAGTGAAATGAGGGCCACGCCTCCTTACAGGGACCTGGTCTGATCGCCCAGCAGCCGAGGAGGCCTCGGGGTGTCTTGGAGGCCGGGCCCATCAGCCCCGTGTGAGCCCCAAGCGCTGTGACCTCAGCTGCTCCCATAAAGCACAGTGGGCCAGGCGCCCCAGCCCTGCTGCCTGCTCCGCCCCGGTGAGCTGCATGCGCAGAGAGAAAGTTCTGGAGAGACCGTGCTCTGGCCAGTAACTTCCGCGAGGGCAGGGATAGGGCCTGATAGGATTCACCGTGCAGGGTGCCCGACTGCTCCGGCCACGGCGTGTGTGCAGGTGTGGGGCTGACCTCGGACACCGGGTCCTGCTCAGTCACCCGGGAGAGAAGGAAAATGGCCGGAGTGCGCTCCTGGTCACAGCTCCCCGCACTCCCGCAGCGTTTCCAGGCGACAGTGCTGCACACGCTGTCTGTGCCTTAGTCAGGGGGAGTGTTGGCTGCGGCTGTGACAATAGCGTCCCAGCCTTGACACGGACACACCCAAGCACTCTGTCTGCTCCTGTCCCGGTCGCACCGGGTGGAGAAGCTCTGCTGGTGAGATCTCCTCTCAGCCACGGCTCAGGGATTCGGGCTCCTTCCATCTCCTGATGTTACCATGTTCACCCTGTGTGTTCAAGGTCACCGTGTAAGGGGACGGGAGACGAGAGGCTCACGCAGAGGTTTTAAGGCTGTCTCTGGCCTTGGCTCTCGAGTCCCTTGCACCTTTGTTCTCTTGATCAGAACTCAGGCACGTGTCCCCAAGTTCCCTGCAAGGAGGCTGGGAAATGTCATTGTCCAGCGTATCCAGGAAGAGCAAATGGGGTTGGTGAGCAGCTGGTGAGACTCCGTCACACCTGGTGAGACTGGCAGCTGTCGGCACCGGGAATGAGTTGTGTATTCACCCAACATGCACTGTGTTTACTGAGCGGATCTCATTCGAGGCACTGGAGATGCACGGCGAACGCAGCAGATGAGGGTCTGGCCTCAGGGAACCTCCATTCTCGTGGGAAAGAGACAATAAACTGATAAACACGGATGTTTGCTATAATCCCAGTTAATGATTAGTGACAAATGCAGGAACAGTAAAGAAGGACAGGGGACTGGAGGAGGCGGTGTGCTATTCTACCCACGTGGTCAGGGTGGGGGGCTGCCCTGAGCTGGTGACACTGAGCAGGGATAGGAAGTGAGGGAGCAGGCCTGGGGATCATCAGGGAGAAGGGTTACCAGGAAGAGGGAACAGAGGTGCCGAGGTGCCAAGGTACAGAGGCCAGCATGTTCCAGACCTTTCAAAGATGGCTGGTGGGATGGGGTGCGGCAGAAGACAGCAGCTGGGGTGGTTGGGGAGGTCGGGGATGCAAAGAACATTGATCTCTCGGGGAGAGTTTTAGGTTCATTCTAGGCTCCGTGGGAAGGTCTGCGGGTGCTGGGATCAGGCGGCGCCACGACGGGGTCCTGGGTCAGAGGAGCCCCTCCCGCGAGGCTGGAGACCACAGACTACTTCATTCTCTTCCTCCCTCACCACCTCGTTTCAGAATCTCTGTGGATTAGTAATTTTTAAATAATTTTTAATGTTTATTTATTTCTTTTGAGAGAGAGAGAGAGAGGGAGAGAGAGAAAACGCAAGCAGGGGAGGGGCCGAGAGAGAGGGAGAGAGAGAAAACGCAAGCAGGGGAGGGGCCGAGAGAGAGGGAGAGAGAGAATCCCAAGCGGGCTCCGTGCTATCTGAGCAGAGCCCGACACGTGGCTCAATCCCACGAACCGCCAGATTATGACTTGAGCCAAAATCAACAGTCGGACCCTCAACTGACCGAGCCACCCAGGCATCCCTGTGGATTAGTAACTTTTAGTCTTTGCGACTCTGAAAGGAACATCTCTTTCCCAGGGCTCTGACTGTGCGCTCACACGGTCTGATATAACTTCTATTAATAATGACCCGAAAGGAGAGCACATATGAAAGCCTGGAATTGTGTACGAGAAAACAAGGATCTTGAAGAGAAGTGTGAGCCTAATAAAGGCAAAGGGTAGATTAAAGGAAACGTGGGGTGGAGAAACGTCTCATTAAATACAACCACACCTCTTGCTGAGTTCATTGCCAAAACCTTTCTGGAGGGCAATTTGGCAACATGGAGCAACTATAGCTAAAGGTCTGTAACTCCAGGCCCCAAATTCCATGTACAGGAATTTATCCCACAGAAATAATGAGAAAAATACGCAAAGATGAATCTCGAAGAATTTTTATAAGAGAAGTATCAAAGCCTACATGCCTGGCGGGTAGGTGGGCAGCAGAGACTCCTGTCCTGGGCTCTGACGCCCGGAATGTTCTTCAGATGAGGAGACAGGCACAGAGAGCTTAGGCAAGTTACCTGAGGTCACACAGCAGGAAGGGGCAGGGGTGGACTTGAGCGGGGAGGCGACCCCAGAGCTCGGGCTCTTCCCCACTGGGCTCCGTCCCCTCGAAGGGGAACAATAATGTTAGTCCTGGAGGAACGGGAGATTTCTCTGCGAGGCTAGAGGATGGAGCAGGACTTGGGAGGTCTGATGTGGAGTCCTGGGGCCCGGTCCTCGGTGCTGCGAACACACCAGGCTCAGGTGGCAGGACTGTGCCCCCCCCCCGCCCCCACCCATGCCCTGAGCCAGCAGCCCTGCCTCCTGAACACAAGACAACTCCCCACCACGTGGGTCAGGGAAGGAAAACCTGCCTTTCTATGTGAAATCAAGTGAAATCCGGTTGTAAATAAGTCTCATCAGGGCCCAAGAGGCTGCGTCACAAGCACGGCCAGGAAGACGGTCACCATCAGTGGCATGGAAATGACGGAGACCAGAGGGGCGGTGTCTGTCCAGAGATGAGCAAGACGGGAGCGCGTGGTGGACGCAGAGACCGACCTGGAGGCGCAAGTGGCCCCCCGGGGATAAGATGGGGCCCTCGGCACCCATGCTCGCTGCTACAGCCACTGTGAGCACCGTGACCACAGCCACCGTGTCTGCCTCGGGCCACTGTGGGAACGAAGTGAGGCAGCCACGCAGGGCGGTGAGCCGGCCGGGGCAGCGTAAGCTGGGAGGAGCCACACGGTAAGAGGGAGAGGAACTCCCCCTGACGGGTGAACAGACTGCGCCTGTTTCTCTGGGCCCCCGGCTTGTCTGCAAAGCCCTGGGAGCCTGCTCCCAAGGGTAGGTCACGGGCGCATCTGGGGTTCCTGGGAAGGGCGGCCGGGCCCAGCTCAGAGCCTGCTGCGTCCTTGGGGGCCTGGGCCCCACAGATGCCCCAGGGCGAGCTGGGCTGTTAAGACCTCAGGGCTGAGGGTTTTGCCATACAGTCTGCGCTCCCGACCCCACCAATGCCCCGCTTTGGAGGAGGTCGTGACCTCTCAAGGTCAGCTGGGCACAGCCCTCGTCCTGCCCCTGACGACTGGAGGAGGCAGTGGGTCACCTCCCCATCGCTGCAGCATAAATGGTGCCTAGTCCAACACTGTCCATACCGGATGTTTCCACGAGCAGTTCATCAAATTGGAGGTTGTGATCCTTAGAGGGTGTTGACATCGGTGTAGAGGGTGGAGCCCGGTGTTTCAGATCTGCAGTTAGCACAACGGAGGACGCTGGGAAGTGTCAGAGCGCGGCAGGCGCCGGGGGCAGGTGGTGTTTGGGGAAACCTCTGCTTCGCTCTTCTATAAAAAGACGTGTGTCTGTGTGCATGTGAGCGTGTCTGTCACGGTGTGAAATGTGACTCTCACTGTGGGTTGAACTAAAAAGAAGTTCAAGGGGCGCCTGGGTGGCTCAGTCAGTTGAGCATCCAACTGTGGCTCAGGTTATGATCTCGGGTTTGTGGGTTCAAGCCCTGCGTCGGGGTCTGTGCTGACAGCTCGGAGCCTGAAGCCTGCTTGGGATTCTGTGTCTCCCTCTCTCTCTGCCCCTCTCCTGCTCATGTTCTCTTTCTCTGTCTCTCAAAAATGAATAAACATTTTTAAAAAGTTCAAAACATGGTCTCGCAGGTTTTGTGAGTCTTCCCACCCAACTGGGAAGTAACATAGGGGGCCCAGCAGGTCTGGGCTTGGTTGGTCTGGGGAGATTGTAAAGCTGGGAATAAAAGTGAGACAGACCTGCTGGATGGGTCACAGCCAGACAGCTCTAAGGCTGACATAGTGATGGGTCCCCGACTGCCTTCCACTGTCCTCCTCATTGTCACTCGCTCCTCACCCCACGCCCTTGCTTTCCCCTTTTTACAGTGCTGAGAAATTAATGCCCCAAGGGGGGACCCCACACTAGGTCCCATGAAGTTGTGATAACAGCTGTTCTCTTGGCCCTTGGCTGGGATAACCCAGGGAGGTCTGTCTATGCAGCAGGCTCCCCAGCGGGGCAGGGCTCTCTTTGTCCCTGGTGGTAACTTGCTGGTGCGGGTGCGTCCGCCCTTCCCAGGATCCTCAGGCCCGTCTTTTGACCGGTGCCCCCAAGGTTGGGCTCGCAGTCTTGCAGACAACGCCTGGTTGCTTCCCAGAGAAACCGGCAGAACGCTCGCTGCTCCGTCCCTTCCTGCTCTCCCTGCCCCACACCCAGCAGGCGTTGTTTGGGCTCACAACCCCCCTCCCCACCCCCCCAACTACTTGACCTTGAAGCCTCACCTTGGGGCCTGCTTCTGGGGAAACCAAAATCAAGACACAGGGTGGAGGGCTTGCTTCCGGTCTGTGCGTACGTTCTGCGCACGTGATGTGTGCACGTGTGTGCGTGCGCATGCGTGATGGACGGATTGTCCCTGCGTCGGCGGGTTTGCAAGACCCAGAAACCGGTACACGCCTGGATCGAAGCTTTTCTACGGCCCGGCGGTGAGGCTGTGGTCCTCCCAGCCTCTGTGCCTCGTGGAGGGGCGAGGAGTGCAGGGCTGAAGCGGCACAGAGAAGAGCAGAGTGGGAGGGGAGGGGCAAGGCAGGAGAGGGCGGGGCAGAGGGAGGGGCTGGCGGATGGGAGAGAGGGAGGGACAGGGGTGAGGTGGGTGTTGGCGGAGCTGGGGGTCAGTGTCCCTTCAGTGAGTCCTCGGAGCTTGAGAACCGAGAGAACGTGACACGTGTGCACCAGATTTTTGGGGCCGGTGTCCACCCCCTACACTCGGGGCCTGGACAGATGTCTGTGCAGACTGGCACACACACACACACACACACACTCACACACACACACACCTATGCACATGCGCACACGCTCCACGGCCGCACACACTCGGGCACAGACACAGTAAGTCACGTGCCATTCAAATGCCCGACGTGTCTCTGCCTCCTCGCAGAGCCCCGGTGACCCCGCCGACCCGAGGCCAGAGTCCCGAGGGGGAGCCCCGGCGCTGGACCCCGGTTCTCCGTGGCAGCCCGGCCTCACCCCTGCGCGTCGGTGTGGCTGCTCCGCGGCTCACAGACCGCGCGCGTTCGCTGGTGCAGATCAGCTGCGCCCTGTTCGGACGCCCGCGGCCATGCGGGGCAGTGAGGCACGGAATTGGCGTCTACGCCGTGTGTGCTGAGTGTGGGACACGGTTAGGACGAGGTTGGGAGAAGCGGCGTGAAACAGGGTCCGGTAGTAACCGGGGCGCAGTGGTCA
>NW_027527548.1:322766-368555 GCF_008692635.1 Crocuta crocuta | reverse complement strand
CTCCCTGCCCCACACCCAGCGGGCGTTGTTTGGGCTCAACCCCCCCTCCCCGCCCCCCAATAAACTACTTGACCTTGAAGCCTCACCTTGGGGCCTGCTTCTGGGGAAACCAAAATCAAGACACAGGGTGGAGGGCTTGCTTCCGGTCTGTGCGTACGTTCTGCGCACGTGATGTGTGCACGTGTGTGCGTGCGCATGCGTGATGGACGGATTGTCCCTGCGTCGGCGGGTTTGCAAGACCCAGAAACCGGTACACGCCTGGATCGAAGCTTTTCTACGGCCCGGCGGTGAGGCTGTGGTCCTCCCAGCCTCTGTCCCTCGTGGAGGGGCGAGGAGTGCAGGGCTGAAGCGGCACAGAGAAGAGCAGAGTGGGAGGGGAGGGGCAAGGCAGGAGAGGGCGGGGCAGAGGGAGGGGCTGGCGGATGGGAGAGAGGGAGGGACAGGGGTGAGGTGGGTGTTGGCGGAGCTGGGGGTCAGTGTCCCTTCAGTGAGTCCTCGGAGCTTGAGAACTGAGAGAACGTGACACGTGTGAACCAGATTTTTGGGGCCGGTGTCTACGCCCTACACTCGGGGCCTGGACACATGTGTGTGCAGACTGGCACACACACACTCACACACACGCTCCTGTGCACATGCGCACACGCTCCACGGCCGCACACACTCGGGCACAGACACAGTAAGTCACGTGCCATTCAAATGCCCGACGTGTCTCTGCCTCCTCGCAGAGCCCCGGTGACCCCGCCGACCGGAGGCCAGAGTCCCGAGGGGGAGCCCTGGCGCTGGACCCCGGTTCTCCGTAGCAGCCCGGCCTCACCCCTGCGCGTCGGTGTGGCTGCTCCGTGGCTCACAGACCGCGCGCGTTCGCTGGTGCAGATCAGCTGCGCCCTGTTCGGACGCCCNCCTGTGCACATGCGCACACGCTCCACGGCCGCACACACTCGGGCACAGACACAGTAAGTCACGTGCCATTCAAATGCCCGACGTGTCTCTGCCTCCTCGCAGAGCCCCGGTGACCCCGCCGACCGGAGGCCAGAGTCCCGAGGGGGAGCCCTGGCGCTGGACCCCGGTTCTCCGTAGCAGCCCGGCCTCACCCCTGCGCGTCGGTGTGGCTGCTCCGTGGCTCACAGACCGCGCGCGTTCGCTGGTGCAGATCAGCTGCGCCCTGTTCGGACGCCCGCGGCCATGCGGGGCAGTGAGGCACGGAACTGGCGTCTACGCCGTGTGTGCTGAGTGTGGGACACGGTTAGGACGAGGTTGGGAGAAGCGGCGTGAAACAGGGTCCGGTAGTAACCGGGGCGCAGTGGTCACTTGCGTTCCGAGTACGCAGCACGGGTGTGGACTTGTCCCAAAGCCACAGGGCATCCGGTGAATCCCGAAGGGCCTCGCGGGGGTGGGGAGAGGGAGGGGAGAAAACGTGCAGGTTTGATCCCGACCCCCACGCGGTCCTGGAGTCACTGCTCGCGGCGAACGTCCAGGCACAAAACCTGGGCGAAAATCGGCACGTGGGACGCACGCACGCGGTCTCTCGGGACCGCTGGTGACCAGGACCGCGGACCACCCAGCCGCACGAGGCAGGACCCCGCGCCCTGGGCTGCTGGCCTCTGGGGGTGGGGGCGGTGAGTGGCGTCCTGGGGAGCAGGGGGAGGCAGAAAGCCGGAGAGAAAAGGCTGAATGTGTCCCTCCATCCNCCCGGGCAGCCGACTGCAGAGACAGCAGGCCCCGGAGTGGGCGCAGGGAGCCCGCTGCATTGCATCCTGCCCCCCAGACCCCGTGTGCACGGAGCTCTCCGGGGAGGGGCCCGCACGCATGAATATGCGGGTCTCTGGCGCTTTGTGTCCCTTTGGTCTCCTCAAGGACGGAGGCTCACAGCCCTGCTGGTGGCCCGTCGGTGTCTCCCGCTCACTGCCCCCTCCCGTGCCCTGCCCCAGGTGCCTGTCCCTCTGCTTCTGGCCTTCGGGGTCTGTGCAGCAGCGACACCCCGAGCTGGTGGCTCCCTCCTGCAGGAAGTGGCGGGCGGAGCAGGGACGCGCTGACGGGTGTTGGGCTCTAATGCTTCCAGCTCTCCTCTCTCTCAGCCTCCCCACCACGTCCCGGTGACTCCCTGTGTCTCAGTGTTGCAGCCCCCGTGTGACATCCTTCCCCGTGTAGCCAGCAATTCCGGGAACCATCTAGGGGTGGATTATGGGGAGAGGAGGTTAAACACAGGGCGTAGAGGAGAAGCAGGCAGCAGGGGTATTAATTTTTCTTGAAGAGGTGCCAGGCTGCTGTTAAATTCCTTGTCTGTTTAAAAGTGTAGGCACAGGTTGCAGGAAAGCGATGTTCCAATGCCAACTGCACTTGTCTTTCAATTACACCCTTTGCGTGTCAATTTGGGCATCTGGTCTACTCACGTCTTTTTCTTTTCTTTTTTTTTAATCCCCTGCAACGTTCTGGATTTTTCACCTAAACAGTAATGGCGGACAGCACATACTGAGGTCAGGCACTGTGCTAGCTGCAGTAACTCATTCATCTCATAGCAGCCCTATGAAATGGATGCTGTTATTATCTCTATAGATGATTATATATAATCTATAGATGATTATCTCTGTAGATGAGGACACAGGACAGAAAGTAACCAGCCCAAGGTAGCCCAGCAGGTAAGTGGCAGAGCTGGGATTTGAACCTAGGTACCCTGGCACCAGAGTCTGTGTTCTTAAACATTCATGACAAGGGCTTGAATACTCCTAGGATGCAAGTTCAGGGACTTTTGCATGGGGGCAGGAGGAAGGACATTTCGCCACAAGTCCCACGGGCTGGCTGGGAAGGGCAGGGTCGGCTGTAACTCAGATGCTACTCTGCTGCCGTCTGTGCCCAGAGTGCCCTTCCTGACCCCTCCTGTGATCTGCTCCTTGTCCCTCATGAGTACACAGCTCAGATGTCCCTTCCAAGCCCACCTGCCCGTCCCGCAGCGCTTCAGGCTGGTTCAGTGTCTTCCCAGCAGGTATCACTCTCAGGTGTTGCTTTGATTTCTTGCTCCCCGTGTGTCTCCCCCAGGAGGGCCTGGTCTGCAGGGCAGGGCAGGCATCAGGGCTGCGTCCCTGGGGCCTGGGCCTGGGCCCGGCGCAGGGCAGGGGCCCAGAGGTGCCTGTTGCATGAACACCAGGCACCGGAAGGAATCCCCAACGCGGCTCCTCCAACCTGCTCTCTCGACAGAGGAAATGGAGGGAGGGGGGCCGCCGGAGCGGTGGCCCTGACTGCCAGGCTGCACCGCCTCATGGACACATGGCGTGGATGCACACGACATGAGTTGTTGACCTTCTGACAGGGTCGTCTGTCCTGTCTCAGCTCAGCCTCCAGGACCCCCTCCACGTGGGCGCCCCAAACCCCCCAGACCACGGGGCACTGGGAGGTGCGGCCGGAGTGGAAAGGACCCCCTCGCACATACACACCTGTGTGTGGAGGACAGAACATAAACGGGGGCGGGTAATGCTCACCATCCTCAGCCAGGATGGGGTTTCACGCCCTATTTCAGGTGGCTTTTCTGGAAGGAATACTGACCTTTCTCTCTTCTTTGTCGCCTCCTCTTTCCCTTTTTGGCTCTTTTTCTCCGAGGGGTGGTGGGCACAGGCGGCGGAGTAAACCCCCGGAAGATGTGCTTCCCTTCCAGGCCCGGAGCTCAAGCCCACGGGCGTCCTGGGCGGCGGGTGCTGCGCGATCCTCTGGGTCAGAGTCTGGGGGGTGGGAGTGCCTGCGGGACCCAGGCCCGGAGCTCTGGCCTCTCAGCGGGGTGACCTCCAGAGAGGCTCTCGGCCTCACGAAGTCTCCACTTCCCTCAGCCTTGCAGCGAGAAGAATGGTCGCCAGGGTCGTTGGGGAATCACCTACATTGATGGACACTAGGGCCCTGTGCAGAGCGTAACCACTCTTACGCCTGTCAGTTCCAAAAATCTGATGTCACGTTTCCAACCTGTGACATATTTTGATGTCGGTTTCCAGCCCATAGTGCAGACAGTTTTCTCCGTGGTCCACACTGACACATAACTGAAGTTCACTGAAGTCTGCACGTTACTCAGATTTCACTCGTTTTTCCATCCTGTAATCCCATTCAGGATCCCATAATATAGACACTGTGCAC
Source organism: Crocuta crocuta (assembly GCF_008692635.1). NCBI lineage: Eukaryota > Metazoa > Chordata > Mammalia > Carnivora > Hyaenidae > Crocuta > Crocuta crocuta. Next base: position 364,442 of record NW_027527548.1, on the reverse strand, counting down.
CTCCAGCTTTTTGGAACATGATCCAAAGTTAGAAATACATTTTACATCACTAGACAATACACCCCTTTATGTAAATGGAAACACAACACTTTTAGCAACTGGGATATACTCTGGTATTTTCTATTCTGTTGATTCTATTCTGTTCTGTTCTGTTTCATTCCATTCTGTTCCGTTCCATTCCATTCCACTGTATCCCATCCCATCCATTTCTATGCCAACATAAAACTACTCATCAATTTGAACCCACAAATGGGTCACTCAGTACCTGTGTTTAAAAACTTGTCTTGCAGAAAGATGTTCTCTCTCACTGCTTTTGCCGCAGTGAGGAATAATTCTGTTTATCTCCAGGACCGACTGTGAGGCACTGGCCTCGCTGTGTATAATCTATAAATGCCCGACACCTGGGTGGCATAACACAGAGGCCCCTTTCTTCTATTCTCTCATATTTTGTCATAACTCTCTATTTTTGCAGGGCTGGGTACTCACCCAGTAGCGCCCACTGTCTTTGGAGATGCGGCTGGTTGGTAATGGAATGTTTGCAGGCCCTCGAGCTCAGAACTGACTGGTCTGGCACACTTGTCAAGAGCTTTGCCCAGGCAACGGTGTGCAAGGGAAGGGTGCTTCCGCCACTGAGGTTCTAAGGCATTTTGAGAGTTAGATCTGCATGCAAACCCAGTGCCTGGAAATGAGTGGGTGTGGTTTCAGTGACCTTGATCGGGGTAAAGATAAATGTCCCTCAATGTCTGGGACAGTCCCTTGCACAAATCACCTTGCACAGATCGCTAGTAATGTCCCCCCTGAGATGCTTTGCCAAGACCAGACTGAGACTGAAATAGGGAGGGTGATGAGAGTCTGTTTTGTCCCCCGTAGGCTTTCCTTCTTTCCAAGTGTCAGTAAGTGTTAAGCTGGGGGAGGCTGTCCCTGGGACAACAGGTGGGCACGGTTAAGAGAAGCGCCTGGCCCTGGACGGCCTCGTTAGGCTGCAGGAGGGGCGAGTCTGGACAGGTCCAAGCGCCCCAGGTCCTCAGGCAATGGGACGCGCTGCAGGCTCCAATTACCGTGAGGAGAGGGAGCCACAGTCCTTCTGGGTAAATCCTCTGCAGCCACAGCCCGGCACGCCTTCCTAATCCCTGCCCCGCAGGGACCGCCGCCTCCTCCTGCACACGCAAGTAGGGCTCAAGCTTTCTGGGAGCGTTTCCCTGGGAAGGGGGAATAAAACTCACTCTGCTGCCCCTTTGAGGGTGGGTCCATCTGCTCCCCGCCAGACGTCTGCGCTCGGTCAAGTATCGGGCCCGGTGGCTCCGGCAAACACCCTGGGTCTCCCTCGACTCGTTCTCTCCCCCTCGCCCCAGCCCGTCATCACGACTGTCTCCTTGGATTCGCCTCCAGAGGTCACCTTGCGTGGACCCATCTGCTCCACCCCCCTGCGTCTCTGGGCTTTCGCTGCACTGACCCCATCTCAGATGCTCCTTCCTTGGTTCCTGGCACTTCCAGCTCTTACTTATCCTTCAGGGCTCAGCCAGAAAGATGCCTCCTCTGTGAGGCCTTCCAGGATTACCTCATCTATAGCGGTCTCCATTCTCTCTTGAGTGTGCATCACGCCATCCTATTTTACCCTCTTCATAGTACAGATAATTACCCTTAATTATCATGTCTGCCACCCCAACCCAATGTCAACCCTGGGAAGACAGGGACAGTGTCTGCCTCATTACAGTTACAGCCTGTGCGCCTCGAACAGGCCGACTATCATACGCCGTTCAGGTACCAAACTCCTTTCATTCTTTCTTGTCCCATGAGAGAATCTGCCATCACGCTCTCCGGTCTAGATCATGAAATGGAGTCACTGGGAAGTAAAGCGACTTGCCCAAGTCCGCCCGGCGGGTCAGTGGCAGGCAGCGACTTGAACTTAGACACAGACTCAATTTGGAATCTTGGTGCTGGCCTGCCTCGTTCCACCGGGACGGACGGAACACCAGCCATCGTGGGGCTGTGATTCTAGAAGGCACGCGTTCAAGTGGTGGGGAGAGACAGCTCTGTAAGAGTGTGAGATGCCAGCACGCGGGCGGGGGGCTCCCGGCGTGTGGGAGGGGGTGTTCGTTTCCCAGGGCTGCCGTCACAGATGATCACAAACTGGGGTGATTAAAGCTACACAGATTTTCTTTTCTTAACGGTTCTGGAGGCCCGAGGCTACAGCTGGTTTCACTGGGGCTACAGTCAAGGTGTGAGCAAGGCTGGGCTCTGTCTGGGGACCCCAGGGGAAAACTCATTCCCTTGCCTTTGGCTTCGAGTCTCCCTCAAATTCCTGCATCCACCAGCTCGTTGGTTCCCTCTCCATCTCTGGTGGGCATCCACCCCCTCCCCGCTTCTGTCGTTACGCTTCCGTGGCCTCTAAGCCTCCTGGCTCCCCCTTGTAAGGACCTTCTAAAAACCTTTGTGGTTATACCAGGCCCACCCAGATAGTCCAAATAATTTGCCCATCTCAAGAGCCTTCACTTAGTCACAGCTGCACAGTCCGTTTTGCTCTGTAAGGCAGAAATTCTCAGGTTCCGGGGGTCAGGACATGCACGTATATGGGGGGGTGCATTGCAGAGGGTGGTTGGTGATTTTAAATAGGCAATGGGGGGCATGGGGGAGGCGTCGCTGAGAAGACACTGTCCGGCAGACATGGAGGAATCCTGGCAGTGGCCAAAGCCACCTCAGGGCACCGCCTTCAGGAAAGACCTGTGAGCACAGAGCCTGGCACCATCCAGCATGCCCCGGGAGGCCAGTGTAGCTGGGCTGAGTGGGGGGGGGGGCAGTGGGGGGACATGAGGTCACGGAGGCTGCGGGGGCAGGCCCTCAAGGCCGTGGCAAGGGCCTGGGGTTTTACTCTGCGTAGGTGGGAGCCAGGGAAGGGGGCTTCTGAGCAGAGGACGGACAGGATCGGACTCAGGTTTTTACAAGCTTCCTCTGGCCTCCGGGTGGAAAAGAGTCTGTTGGGCAAGAGTGGAAGAACGAGGGCGGCTGGGGAGGTTTTGCAAGAGCCCAGGTGAGGGAGGCCAGCGAGAGGCCGTGATGTGTCCCCGGATTCTCCTTCCAAACTAGCCCCGTGCTGCTGGGTGGACTGGTGCTGAGAGATCAAGGCCAAGTCCCTCCCTGGGGAACGGCGTTGGCCACGGGGTGCTGCTTTGCCCAAGGTCATTTTCCTTCCATGGGAACCATCCATTTCCAAAGACTGGTAAGTGCGGGGGTACAAAGGTTCACCCCCCACGACTCAGTTCAGTGCAGCCTGGAGGGCCATCGTAGCTCCAGACCTCACAGGATTGTCTGCAGGGCCCCACCTAGGCTGTGTGGGGTCTAGGGAACACACACACACACACACACTCACACACACACACACACACACACTTTCCCCAGGGTCTCTACCTATATACACAGTTTGTTTACAAATGTATTTTGAGAGACCTGGGTGGCTCAGTCGGTTAAGCGTCCAACTTTGGCTCAGGTCGTGATCTCACAGTTCGTGGGTTCAAGCCCCATGTCAGGCTCTGTGCTGACAGCTCAGAGCCTGGAGCCTGTTTCAGATTTTGTGTCTCCCTTTCTCTCTGCCCCTCCCCCACTTGTCCTTTGTCTCTAAAATAAATAAACATTAAAAAAATTTCTTTTAAAGGTATTCCAAATTCCTGGGCCCATGTGAGGTAGAGTGATTTATCCCTGAAGGTATAGAATAATGGCCAGAGAAGAGGTGTTTCTGTATGTTTTCATCCATTGTGAGCACATGAAGGTTCTTCATAGAGTGGAGGCACCATCACTTCCCCGGAGATCCCTGTTATACAAGAAAAATGGATCAAATCAAACGCAAAGCAACACATCCCTCATGTGAAAACTATCAACGCAATTGTCCACTTGCGGATCTGCTCATTCCTTTAACAAGCGTTGACTGTGTACCTGTGCACACATCCCATCCAGTTTCCAGGGCACAGCAGTGAACAAGATAGATGTGATCCCTCTGTTCTCGTGAAGTTCCAGTTTGCGAGCATAGACAATAGACAGCAAAACAAATAAATATACAGGAAATTCAAGATGTTGAAAAACGCAGACGGAAACAGAATGGGGGGGATGGGATAAAGAATGGTGAGGGGGGCCACTGTCTAATTTTGGGTGATCTGGGAGGGGCTTTATGAGAAGGTGGCGCGCAGGCTGAGTCCTGAAGGGTGGGAAGGGGCTACCATGGGAGATCTGAGGGAACAGTGTGCCGGGCAGAGGGAACAGCAAGTGCAAAGGCCCAGAGGAGGAAACAGGTCTTGAGAATCGAAGGACCAGAAATGAGATGAATGTGTGTGAGACATAAGGCATGAGAGTGGTTGGAGATGGACGTGCAAAGACTTTGCAAAGCATCAAGTGGGCCAGAAGGGGAAGGGAATAGTGTTGTCGTTGTTAATTATCACTGCAGTGACAGTGGGCTTTGTGTCCAGCCCAGGCTTCCAGAGACGAGGAGAAGCTTCCCATCAGTTCATTTCAGGAAGAGCACGAACCTTCTCCCTTACATCTCCATCAGCAGTAGCGGGTCAGCTCTGCTGGCTACAGACCTGTTCTCTGTTATCAAAGTCTGTACCAGGCACATTAACACATATGTGCCCAACTGTGGGCAGATCGAGCCATCACAGAGAGCTTGATATTGGAAGGAGCTGCGGATCATGATGACCCTAAGATACGCCTGCTTTGTCTCTGTTAAGGAATTAGACACAATACTTTCATCCTTAAATCAGGTAAATAAAACTTGATCTCTCTGCAGAAACGGGACCCAGAGGGAAATCCATGTTTTACAGTTCTGGCATTTTGGGCCATATTTCCACACCCCTTTTTATTTGTGTCAAGGGTTAGACTGTGCAAAAATATCTTCCCGTACAAGTTCATTTGTCATTGAAAGGTGCAGAAGGCATTCGCATGTCACACATATTTATAATTCTTTTCCAGGTCAAAAGAAAGAAAGAAAGAAAACGCCTGCAGACCCTTAGTGGTACGTACTTTCTGGTAAGCACGATGACTCCTTTCTGCATTTCGTCTCGTAGTCCAGCCTCTCCTTTCTCCATAGCATATGTTTAATGCTACAAACTCGTTCTCCCGCCCCTTCCATTCATAAGCGTGTGGTTGGAGCGTCTGTTACTTTTGTTCACCCAGCGTCCACTTCTCCTCCCTTCCGGCAGCCGCGCTCTGATTTTATTTGGGGCCAGCAACCCCCCCTCTTCAAGCCACCAGCCTCTAGTTCTAGATTTGGCCTCGGGACCCAGGGGCTTGGCAATCAGGACGTTCTCCCTCTCCACTCTCACCCACATCCTCTTAGGTCGAGTCGTTCCTGGATGGCAAATGGAATTCAATGCCAGGCTCGGTTTGATTTCCTGGAGAGAATCTCTCTTTTCTTAGGATTTGTTTCTGTGAGGCTGTGAGCCAGGCCACAGGGCAGAGAGGCCCCATTTGTGTGTGAGGTCAATACAGACAAAAGCAGCCATGAACTGGAGAGAAATGGAACCTTGTAGACATCACGAGCACTCCTGGATCCAGCCATGCCTGAAGCCGTTACCCCTGGGGCAGGTTTTCTCAACCTTGCTACTATTGTCAGTTTTGGAATAAATCTTTCTTTGTTGTGGGGGGCCATCCTGTACATTGGAGGACCTTTAACAACATCCTTGGCCTCTACCCACTACACAGCATGCTGCACACACCCCCGCCACCCTGTCCCCAGTGACAACCCCAAATGTCTCCAGACGTTGCCAAATAGCCTTGGGGGCATGTATGTAAAATCACCTTCATGAACAATCACTACCTGAGACTGACCAAGGGTTATGTAGGTCAATACATGTCTTACTTTTTTTTTTTTCATATTCCTGTTTGAGTTGGGTTTTCCATACTTGTCCCCAGGGGGACAGCTTTACCTTTAGGATGCAGGGTGACACCTAATAAAAGGGGACCTGATGGCTGTAGGAAGGGACGGGACACCCTGCTGCCAAGAAACCAATTCAGACTGTAGCTAAGCCACGTTATAGTCTGTAGCCCTATCCCGAGGGGCGGGACAGAGCCCTGTAACTCACCCGCTTGGTGAGAGAAACTGTCCATGACCGCCTCCCAGGGAGACAGGGAGGAGGGTGGGGGATGGGCAGGGGGCACCTCCTCACGACCTGCCACCCTCCTGCATCCCAGGAGGGTCATAGGACATTCTGCCAAAGCTCAGATGAGCCACAGTACCAGCCTCATCGGTGAGACCTGTGCCCATGGGGGGCCAGGGGGCGTTTGTTCACTGAGGTTATTACGAAAACAGGATAATGTCTATTGGGTGATTAAAACACCATTTCCCAGGATGATAACCAGTCCCAAACACATACAGGCTTCAATCGCTTGCAAAAAAGAAAGAAAAGAAAAGAGAAGAGAAGAAAAGAGAAGAGAAGAGAAGAGAAGAGAAGAGAAAAGAAAAGAAAAGAAAAGAAAAGAAAGAAAGAAATGGGGGAGGAAAAGAAATCACCGACCCAAGTATTTCCAATTCCAAATTTCTAAACATCTGGCCGTTTGGAGGCCAAGCATCCGGGAGGCTTGGTTGTGAATTCGTGTAGCCAGAGCAGACGCTTGAGGACACTGTGAGTTACAAAGCTGACTTCTAGGTCAGTCTCAGAGCAGGGCTGGGGATGGTTGCCCTGGCCACAGCCGAGTCTGTAAGTCTTGCCTGGAAATCCTTGCCTTTCTCCCCAGGCCCCATGGGGACCCTGATGTGTCCATAAGTATGATGTGGGGATCCTGGCACCTGGAGGTTTTATCTGGGAAACGCTTGCTCAGGGAATATTCTAGCACTCAGTTGTGCTCACTTGAAATGATGTCAGAGGTGTGATGCCGGTTGCGTCTCAGGTCAAGAGAACCGAACATCGAGAAGAAAAAGGAGGGCATGTCAGGGGGAGGTCGGCAGCCGGAATGCTGAGGCAGGAACTCATTCCTGGTGCTGGGAAGACGGAAGAGAGCTGAGAGTCTGGGACCTGCTTCAGACCTTCAGTCTTCCTTTCCTCTGGGGAAGACCCCCAATTCACACCATCTGTGTTGATGGAAAGGTTGGGGACCCCTGGGCTCCTGTCCTTGTTTGGGGACCCTGAGGTTTGCCACTTCTTGATTTTGAAGTAAATTCAGGACTGGAGTTAAGTTGAGGCAGGTCAGGCACTGGTCTTGGGCACAAAGATTTTGGGGGTGCTCCAAAATCTCAGTAAAAAAGATAAATATGATCTTAATGTAATGTTTTAAAAAGGAAAATGAATAAAAAATCCACAATAAATAAAATATAAAATTTTAAAATAGAGACAGGATCTGTTTTTTTATTGGGAGTTAAAATTAAAAAAATTTTTAATGTTTATTCCTTTTTGAGAGACAGAGTGCAAGTGGGGGAGGGGCAGAGAGAGAGAAGGGAGACACAGAATTCGAAACAGGTTCCAGCACAGAGTCTGATGTGGGGCTTGAACCCATGAACCATCAGATCATGAACTGAGTCGAAGTTGGACACTTAACCGATCAAGCCACCCGGGTGCCCACCTTTTTTTTTAAATGTTTATTTTAGAGAGAGAGAGACAGAGAGTGAGCAGGGAAGGGAGAGAGAGGGAGACACAGATCAGAAGCAGGCTCCAGGCTCTGAGATGTCAGCACAGAACCTGACGTAGGGCTTGAACCCACAAACAATGAGATCATGACTTGAGCTGAAGTTGGACGCTTAACCAACTCAACTGAACCACCCAGGCGCCCCCCGGGTGCCCTTATTGGGAGTAATAATTTGACTTGTATGCCTCTAATTCCCTAATTAACTGTAAAACCAATCTGGTTTTTAAATATTATGATGAGAACCATAGCTTACTAAATAAATAAAAAACCCTAACCAGCCAATTTATATCAGAAACAAATCATGATTTTTTTTCTCTGAAACAGCTGAACCAGATTTCCACAATATTTTATGATCTGAGTAGATATTATTTTTGAATCATCCGCTGACAGAAATGCCCGACTGAGTCCGACCACAACAGAAACAACCAAAACAATTAAACCCTAACCTCAGTTGCAAACCTTTCTGGGTTTATAAATCCAGCTACCCAAACTCTTACAGTCAACTCACCATCTTCACTGGCCTGGGTCCCAAAGGACCCGCCTCCTGTGCAGTGAGGACTGTTTCTCAGGTCTGCAGAAACCCAGAGAAGGAAACTCATCTTCTGATCTGAAGGGAGATGAAAAGCATATTTTAACAGTGCGTTTCAAATGCATTCCATGCTCATCACAGAAGCATCCAAGTACCTACATCATTTAGAGAGCTGCAGGAGAGCGAATAATGAATGCGGAATATGCGAACGATTCATTTCACTTTTGAAAAAATGCAACCCAGCGAGAGAAAGCTACGCAAAAGATCTAAAGACAAAATAAAATCTCTGCTGTTTGCAAAGTCAAGGCAGTAATGAGATGATTAAGCAAAAACAAACCTGAGATTTAACCTTAACGGAATTGAACATTTTAAATTTTTAAAAGGTGGAGAAAGTGCCATAAAGGGGGGAGGGCTGAGGGTTAGGGAAACTGTTATGAAAACGAGAATTATGTGCTCTGAGCTGTTCACAGCTCTGTCCCTGGAGTGTGAAATTAGCGACAGAGGCAGATTTCACAGGCACTTCAGGAAGCGTGGCGGCGTGGCGGCGTGGCGGCGATTTGTGACAGGGGCCGCCCGGCCAAGTCCTGCCCACTTGCAAGCTGCTGTCGCTATTCATGCAAAGCACAGAGAATCCTGAGTGTCTGGAACGTTTTGCATTTATACTGAATGCAGACTCCCTTTCCGTGGGAGCGAGTCTAGCCCGTGGGTGGGGCGCCCCGGAAGGAAGCATCGTGTGACAAATTTCTCACCAAAATCTTGCTTCCTCTCTTAAGAAAAACTCCATCCATGTGGTTTGCGTTTATTGGAAATGTTGGGAAAATGTATATGAAATAGGAATATGGTTAAAAGCATTAAACCTTAAAATATCTCCAGGGGCAGCAAGGAATTTTGAGTCTGAGTTCCAGGTCGGAAACGGTTGATGTGGCCTCTCCGGGACACCACCCGCTGGAGAGATGCTTTGGGGAAATGTAACAGAGAAGAGACATTTGGAGAAACAGTGGATGGGAGGAGGTTGTAGTTCCTGAGTCTCCTCCTGTCTGTCTTGGTTTCATCCAGGGCAACAGGCCACAAGCGGAATTATTCCTTGTCACGCTTTTCTACCTTGTCACAGTTAGATAGGCAGATCCCAGCTTGGAGCCGGATAAAGGGATTTTTTTTTTTCTTAAACTCAGCTAACAGGTCCCAGAATACCAGTACCCCAAGAGCCGGAGAAAACACTTGTCTCAGGAGAAAATCTTAGTTGTTTCACCATCTTTGGAAGCACTTGGGACCCAATTTCAATCGTTAACAAATCACTTCCCTTTCAGGTGCGGTATTCAACCATTTATGGCCTCCTTGCTGTCGGCAGGTGTTTGGTATCTCCCCGATATGGTTTGAACTTGGAACAGTCTTACGGAAAACTTGAGATCGTGTAAGAACGGGCTCACAGCTCTCCCCCACACACTGTACCAGAAACTCATACTGATGTTGGCTTATCAAGTTACAGACTATGTTGGTTCTCATCAGTCAACAGGTGAGTCAGCAATCCAGAGAAGTCTCCAAGGACCGGGGTCTGTCCATCTCGGCGTCGTCTTCTGAGCGGACTTCTGCCTGAGGGTATTGAAGGAGGGTAATTCTTCCTGGGCATTGAAGGCCACTTGGGTTCAGAAGAAAAAAAAATCAGGCTTTGGAAGCTTTCTTAGAGGAGCAAGCAGGAAGTTTTCTAGAAAACTCCAGCAGACCCTTTCTGGAATCTCCTTGGCCCCAACTGCATCACACGTGTGCTCTTGATAGATCGCCGCCAGGAAAAATGGCCGGGGTCAGCTCCTCCAGTCCCGTGCAATGTGAGGGGGACAGGAGGCTCATGAGAAGTCCAGGACCTTTCCTGGGGAGGACTGGGTCGTGGATGCCGTGGGCAGTGAGCGATACCACTGATGTCTAGGAAAACCCACCATCTCCCCTCTGCCAGCCTCACCGAAGGAAAACTCTGTTTGTTCCACCCTTAGGTCTGGACGCACAAGCCATGAAAACATACCCATGGAAAGATAGGAACGACGATGCTCAGAGCAGCTCTAACCCTAATAGCTCTAAACTGGAAACGACTCAAGCATCCATCAATAGGAAAATTAATAAATGAACAGCAGGCTATCCACGCAGTGGACTATCACTCAGCAATAAAAAGGGAGCCACGGCACGGGCATTATTAATTAGATGCGTCACTTTCAGAAGTATCCAAGTTCCGAAGCCACCAAAAAATGGTTGATCCCAGATGTGGACCAAAGGTTGGGAGCAAGAGACCAATGACAGATACTACATTCTCAACCTTTCTGTATGTTTGGTAATTTTAAAAGTCATATATTATTTAGTTTAACAAAACGTTAAGGGTCTGTTTCTTCTCCCTGCCCAGTGATCCTCAGTTAACAGTTTAAATAACCAGAAGCCCCACTCGCTCAAGTTCAGCTTGGGTATTGGGAGGAGACGGAGGTCAGATAGCTAGAGCAGCACAACTCGGGCAGCCAGGACTTGGTGGCACTGGTCTGAGAGTGGCTCAGCAGAGGCGGCTCATTCACAGGGAGGGACAAGCTGGGGGCATCTCAAATGAGAATGGCCTTGAGGGTAAAGCCCCTACACTCACAGGTCACGTGCACCCCTGAGGGATCTGGCCACCAGCCTTGACAGAGCCCCAGCCCGGAGCCTATAAATGAACTAGAAAAGAGAAGTAGAGGGGGCCTGGGTGGCTCAGTCGGTGACGCGTCCGACTTCAGCTCAGGTCGTGATCTCTCGATTAGCGGGTTTGAGCCCCACGTTAGGCTCTGTGCTGACAGCTCAGAGCCTGGAGCCTGCTTCAGATTCTGTGTCTCCCCCTCTCTGTCCCTCCCCTGCTCATGCTCTCTCTCAAGAATAAATAAACATTAAAACCTTTTTTTAAAATTAAAAACAAAAAAGAAAGGATAAGTAAAGTTTGCTGTCTTACATACAATAAGGATTTTCTGAGAAAAGTTTCTCATGCTGATTGGCCCTGGAATCCAAAAATGCAGCTGAAAACAACCTTTGCTGAGCCAGAAACCTGGAAAGTTCCAGACAGTGAATCCAGAACTTAAAAAAAGAGAGAGAGACCAGAAAAGAAAAAATTAGGGGTTTGCCACTCATACGGCCTAAGTGTTTATCATGTTCAAAGAAGCAGAACTTGGAATGTGATTTGTTTTACAAAAATTGTATTCAGACAGCTCTTTCCATAAAAGTTCCAGGGCCTGTCTGTAGTCCTCAACCCTGCCCACTGTCTGGGTCCGGCCCTCCCTGGCCGAGCTCGCACCCCCAGGGGGATAGCCCCCTGGCACCACTCGGTGCCACACTCCTGCCACAGGTGAGGAATCCAGGAGCCGCTTCTCGAGGACGGATGAAAGGCTTCTTTGTCCCGAATCGACTTTTCATTTGGTTTTCAAGTGCTCTATTATGAATGTTGTAGGTAAACATTCCAGTAAGACTTGGGTAATCTTTTCTTTTTTTTTTTTTTTTTATTTGTTGTCGGCTTACTTTGTTTTGCTGTGTTTGGGGGTCGCAACTCTTTGTAAGGCACGGGAACCGACTCCGGCTGCCAGTATAGACGTGCTTCAAGGGTTTTTGATGTTTTGATCACCTTGCTTAAGACATGGCTTGTAGGACATGGCTTCTGACAGAGAGATGGGTTGTCCAGGCTTGGGTACGTGGCCACACCCCTTGGGGGCACCGGGCGCCCTGATTGGCTGGTCCTCCAGCCTGTATCCAATGGTGAGAACTTGGTTCCCCAAAGAGAATTGGAAGGCTGATGCTGGAGAAAGAAGAATCCCGTGGCAGAGTTCCGTGGAAGCAGTGCCTCTCAACCCTCGTGACTAACGCAACACCCGCCTTTATGGCAAACATTGTGTAAGGCTGCCTTACACTCCGGAAATGAAATTCGTGAGTAATATGACCCACTTATACACATCATTTAAAAAATTAGCATATTGCCCTAGTCACAATATCGAGGAGAAATAAGGGGAAATTAACTTATAGGATATTGCTTATAATAAAAATAACAAAACAGTAGAATTATGCAGAATTAAAGGATAATAAAAACGCACTTGGGAGCAGCTAGCCTACAAGATTGAAAGAATCAGTGAGATGTTTGCTTCTGCTGTTGATGAATGCGTGGATTTAAAAGCAGCAAGGCAGTCAGAAGCCTGTACAAGAAATGTTCAAAATGAAAGAACAGACACTGGAGTGAAACCTAGTCAATGAACATTAACAGGTGCAACAAAGTCCTTTGTGTTCCCAGGCTTGAGGCTCAGGTGGTTACAAACAGGGCTCTTGCTCATGGGAATATCCAGGACATTTAAAAGTCACGGCGGGGTGTGTGTGTGTGTCTGTGTGTGTGTGTGTGTCTGTGTGTGTGTGTNATGAGTTGTAGCATCCCTGGGCTCCTGTCCACTAAATGCCAGTAGCCCGTGTCAGGTAAAATTGGGAAAGATTTTGAAATGTAGTGGGTGTCTTCATTTGCTCATCAAGTCATCTTCCCCTTTCCTTGTCTTTGACTAGGTTATTTTACAATTCTGTAAAGCTAAAATTTCATTTATAGCAAATTGATAGTAATGCAAATAATTCCTGTCCATAGAAATGCATGTTATGTCCAGGGGGTGTTTTTAACTGACTTTCTCTGCTGCACCCCACCCCCTCCCGATTATGGAAGAAGCCAGTTTTACATGTATTAATGAAATTCATTTTAACCTTCCTAATCTCCTACAAATGTGTTGCACTTTGCATTTCTCTCTCTTTTTTAATGTTTCATTAATTTTTGAGAGAGAGAGACAGGTGCAAGCAGGGTAGAGCAGAGAGAGAGGGAGACACGGAATCCAAAGCAGGCTCCAGGCTCTGAGCTGTCAGCACAGAGCCTGACGCGGGGCTCGAACTCACAATACGTGAGATCATGGTCTGAGCTGAAGTTAGACGCTTAACCGCCTGAGTCAACCAGGCGCCCCTGGATTTTTCTTTGACATAGTTTTAAAACTTTTCTGGTTCCTTCATTCATTACTGTGTTAACACTTCTAACACATTCATTGAATCTTTGTACAACATGCGTGATTTTATCTTTTAAAAAAATTATTCTTTAACAATCCCAACCCATGCGTAACCGAAAGTAAGCTCCTCACCTTTTCAGGCTCTCCGTAAGACAATACTATTTGCACTGAGTCACTGCATTAACGCACACATACACACATCTTCATGCGGAGAAATGACAAACCGAAGGAAACCTAACCCGTATTCCCTTGTCTTGACCCGGAGGCCGCATGGCCTGATAGCTGACTGATGCCCCATTGCTCTTCCTTTACAAACACTCCGCTGTGGGTTCTTAGAGTTTGAAACCTCGACCTCAAGCCGAGGTCCCTGAGAGCCAACCTTTGTTCATAGCCATTTAATTTAACCAACGTTCTCAGCTTTTTGGCTATTGTCTGAGGAAAGTCACAACTTGAGGTGACCCAGCACCCTTCAGCACTTCTGTGAAAGGGAATTACATCCTGTGTAATTCTAATCTTCTCAGCCACGGTTGTTTTCTTGGTGTCGTGGGGGTATTTTTAATCCTCAAAAGGAAAAAGAAGAAGAAAATCCGAAAAGACCACCCCAAGTCTGAAATCCTGTTAAACCTTCAACAAAACCAAATCCATCAGGGCTTGACGAAACAAGCTCATGAGCAGAGAGGAGTGCGGGTGTAGCGGTAAGATCCCACCGGCTCCATTATGAAACCTGGTTCCCTCCATCCGGACGGCAGACGACAGGCGTTTCCCGGGTCCCGGGTGTCCTGGTTGTTGGGTATGCGAAATGGAAGGAACCATTCTCTGATCTTTGGGTTCCATGTTCATTTGCATAACCCTGGTCCTTTTAAGAGCAAAGGACAGAAATCATCACCGAAGACATGCAGCAGAACATGGGAGGGGTGTGGACACTGTTGTGCCCTGCTGTTTAAAATGATCTTCCTGGCGAACTGGGGTTGTGCCAAGGCATCAGGAGGTCAGGGTGGGGAGAGTGAGAGCTCCTTCCTAAAATCCTTATTCCCTAATCAAGATATGACACACTTCTAATATAGAGAAGAGTGTCTGTCTAAAGGGATTTTCTGAGGAATTTTACGATACTGGAATAGTAATTACTGTCAGATGCTCAAATACTAAAAAATACTCCAAAGTGCCATTTGAACGCATGACAGTGTATAACTAATGCTGTATTTCCTGCATGTTGTATATATGCACCTGTCCGTGCACCCCGCCTCGTTCACACCATGCAAGCCCACACCCCCCACCCCACTTCGTTCAGGTGGCTTCTCTAACGTCTCTGAGAGACCGTCCCTGACCACCCATCTAAAATAAGGTCTTCACTCTCTGCATCTTCTTTTGCGCTTTATTTCCTCCATCGCATTTTTCGCTTGATCGCGATTAACTTCAGAGGACTCTCAGTGTACTGAGCAGAGACGCAGTGAGGCAGACAGGACCATAGCAGCAGCAGTGATGTGAGGTATGTGCTACAAGAGATGGTGGAGCCAACTTAGGGGCTGAGGATGGGAGCGGAGCAATCAGAGAAGGCTTCACAGAAGAAGTGACAGATGCAGAGGGGTGAGTAGGAGTTCACCCTGAGACGTGGGACTGAGGGAAAGGCATTTGGGCAGAGGGAACAGTCTATGCAAAGGAATGGAGGCCAAAGAGCTGTTGCTAACAAGAGAATGTAGGGCGTGGCCCGAGAGTGGTGAAATTTTCTAAATGATGACCCCACTCCTCCTGTCCCAGTCTAATCCAGTCCCGAGTTAACTTTTGAGAGTTGTCCAAGCACAGGGCATGGTGGAGAATGGGGAGAAACATAAAGCACACCCCATCCCCCTGGAGCTCAGTCTGCCAGGTGGGCAGCAGCAGTGGAAAGGGGATCAAGAGTGAGAGATCTGTTACGTGTTCAAGGCATCAGTAGATGATCACTGAGCACACATTGGATTTGTGCCTGACTCGGCAGGGATAGAGTAGCAAAGCTCATTAGATAGTGGCCAGGTCATTCATTCCTTCATTCACAAATATTTATTGGCGCTTATGTTATGTGCCTGGCACGTCTGAGATGTTTGGGAGAGAGACATGAACAGGAAAGACGAGATCCCTGTCTTCATGGAGCTTACATGGAAAATTCATCCCAAATGCAGGTGAGCAGATGAGTAAATAAGATGTTTCCAGACCATGGCAGCGCTATGAAGAAAACACAACAGAGCAGAGGACTGGGGGGCGGGGAGGGAGTGGGGAGCAGGGCCTCCCCTCAGACACAGGGTCCAGGAGAAAGCCCCTCCGATGCCTGTTAGAGCCGAGGCCTGAGCGGGGAGGAGGAGGCAGTGAGTGAAGATGTTGGAGGAACAAAGACACAGGCTGGGAGGTGGGACAGTCGTGGGGTGTGTTTCGGGAGACAGAAGAACCAGCGTGGCTGGGGGGTAGGGAGTGCAGAGTTGGGGTGCGTGGGGTTGGCAGGGCCAGGGGTCGGCGCCTCGTAGTCCTGGTGAGGAGATGGGTCTGTTCTCAGTGGGAATGCAGCCGACCGAAGCCTTCGTTTTCACCTCCCTGCCTGGAGGTGCCCATTCTTTGTCTTCCTGGGGACTTTGACATGGAGAAGCCCTCATGACATTTAATTTAATTTGGCTGAAACCCATCAGGCTATTCTCTTGCCCTCCCCAAGTGTCCTCCTCTTTCCTGCCCTTGACTCCCCCCTCCACCTGCTCCGTCCACACGGTGACAGCTTCCCTCTGATGCCAAGTCCCTAAGCCACCCGATTTCCTGTGCCTTATTAAAATTATTAAAACACAAAGTCCAAGCACAGCTGTTATCTTTCTTGTCGATCCACAGAGAAAAGAAACAGGCAGAGAAAAGAAAAACGTAAAACGCTGTGATGTTGGATCTGAGCGGCCCTGCACAGCGAGACAGAGGCTGGCCAGTTCTCGGGTCAGCATGTGACAGTTCACCAGGCGCTTGGTACGGGAACTGTTTGAAGCAATGACACTGTGTGGTGGCAGCTCTCACTCACTGAGGCTCTCAGGGGCTGCCTGGTGCTGGGGAGTCAGGAAGGGAATCGCTTATACATGGGGCTTAGGTATAGCAGTCAACATTTATTGAGCACATACTGTGTGCCGGGCACGCTCTAAGCATGCACAGGTGTTATATAATTCTCACAATGGCCCTTGGAGAGGGCAGCATATTAGCCATGTTTCAGGGGAAACTGAAGCCAAGGATGGTGAAGTGTTTGCTACTTGTCTCACAGCTAGTGAGAAATGGAATTTAGACTTGATTGCAGTCCATTTACTGCACACGCTGTATCTGAAAACCCCAGGTCTGGCAGAATAGGGTGGACAATGAGTTGGAATCATGAAAATCAGGATTCCATGCCCCTCGACCACCAGCCCCTCCCTGTATATGACCACGGGCCATGGAGCTGGGCTGTCATTCACACGCTCCCAGTTGGTGGAACACAGCCTCTCAGATATTGCTCATAACACTCCACGTCGAGGGTTAACACTCTTCCACTTATTGTTGTCTGCTGCTGACTCTTTGGAGTCTGTGTGTGTGTGTGTACGTGTGCGTATGTGTAGAGTGTGTGCAGAAGTGGGTCTCTAAAGTCAGATAGGCTGGGCTTGAATCCTGGCTCAGCCACTCCCAGAAACAACCTTGGGAACGAACATTGCTTAAACCCTCAGTGCCTCAGTTTCCTTCTCTGTCACATGGAGACAATCAGTCCCTACTCCATAGCGTCGATGTGAGCGTTAGATGAATTAGCCCATGCGGAGCTTAGATGGGGGCATGGCACAGGGTCGGTTCTGGATCACTGTGGTCCCTTGTTACCCTGCCTCTGCTGTGCATGCAGCCCCAGCGACAGCTCCTCTCCTGAATGCGGGTGAGAGGCATCCTGGCACCCTGGAACCTTGCTGGGTGGCCTTGAGCCAACTGCTTCCCCTCCTTGTGCCTTGGCTTACTCGTCTGGAAAATGGGACAATAATCAGACTTCCTACATAGGCCTGTTGCAGGGATTCAAGGAGTTCCAGGGCCACTAAGTATTAGCTGTCATTTCTACCGTTACCTGCCTTGTCTCCCTTCCTCCTCCAAGTAGATACCGAGCCATGTACTTCACACCATACACTCATGGTCTGTGCTCTCCCAGGTCCCCATGCTTAGATTGCCCTCCCCTGGATCTTTAGTTAGTGACCTCATGTTCCCTCGTTGTCTCCTTTTTTTTTTTTTAATTTTTTTTCTTTTTTAATGTTGGCTTTATTTCTGAGAGAGAGAGAGAGACAGCATGAGCAGGGGAGGATCAGAGAGAGAGGGAGACACAGAATCCGTAGCAGGCTCCAGGCTCTGAGCTAGTTGCCCACACAGAGCCCGATGCGGGGCTTGAACCCACAAACCGTGAGATCATGACCTGAGCCGAAGTCAGAGGCTTAACTGACTGAGCCACCCAGGCGCCACTCCCTCGTTGTCTCCTTAGTGAGGCTTCCCTGACCATGCATCTGATGGAGGTCTTTGCCCAGCGCCGGTCACTCTCATCCCAGCAGCCTGCCACGCACAGCCAGGGGGCAAATCCATCCTGCCATCTATGTTTGTCGATAAAGTTTTATTGAAATAGCCACACTGATTTGCCTATGTATCACCTATGGCTGCATCCTCGCTATAGGGCGTTGTTGAATGGTCGTGCGACTATTGCCCTGCAGAGCCTACAGCATTTAGCATCTGGCCTTTTACAGAAAAGGCTTATCAGCCCCCATTCTGTCCACATCTCATTTGATTTCCACCTATTTTTGGTCTGGTTCCCAACACCAGATGCTGAAGCGAGGTAAGGAGTTTATTGTGGGAGACCCTGCAAGCCAGTGGGGCAGCGGGACAGGGCAGTGTGCCACAAGCAAGCCCTCAGCGTCCCAGCCATCACTGGCAGAGGCTGCATCTGGGGTGTTGGCTCCCAGCCCTTCCTGGGTCAGGAGAACCGTCAGGAGGAGTCTGGGGCTCATGGTCAGATTGCAGGTGGCAAGGACCCGCCATGAGTGTTGAGGGGTGTGGGCTGCGTTGACAGTTATACTATTTTCTTATCTGTCCTTATCTGTCCCCTGCTGGAGTGGGGACTCATTGCCATGGACCTTCCCGGGGGATGAGCCTCGAGGAATGTTGGCTGAGGTCCATCTCATCTGCCATGTCTTTCTACCATCACAGTCATAGATGTCATGGCTTCTTTTCCGTCTGTCCTTTTCTGACATGACATGGCGGGTTTGCTGGGGGTAACAGACAAGGACGCTGAGGTCTGGAAATGTGACCTATCTCAGACCTTGCAGTGGCTCAGGGGATTCCCTCAGAGACCAGGACACCCCCAAGTCTTGGTTTATCTCGACACCATCTGTCCTCTACACCGAGGGAGGGCAGAAGCGTTCCCCCACATCTCGCCCAGTATCCACCTGGTCTCCTCAATGCACCCAGAGGGATCACTGGATGCCCCAAACCCATGGGCCACCCTGCCGTCTAACTAAACGCTTCTACGGCCTCACCTTCCTCTAAAAACAGACCCAAGCTCCTGAATGTGCTTCGTCCTTTGAGGTTGGTTCGACTGTGTGCAGCAGAGACTCAAAATAATAAATAAAGTAGAAGAAACAGAGGAAAGGCCCATGTGGCCAGGCCCAGTAACGCTGGGATGAATGTCAGGAGGCCATCAGAGAGGGTGCCACGGTCACATCCCATGGGGCTTGTAGGGTGCGGACTTCACTCCGGGCACGGGGAAGAAGTCAGAGGATTCTGAGCAGGTGAGTAACGTGATTTTATTGACTTTGAAAGCATGTGCTGGTCTTGGGCCGTGTATTAGATTTATATGAACGACTGTTTGGTTAGGATCAGCTCTCCCAAATGTCTAGCCCAAGTGGGCCATCCATGGAGGCAGGGGCCGTACCTATTTTTCTCTCAGCAACGTATGTCCTGCTTCTAACACATTGCTGGGTATGTGGCAGACAGTCGACAAATATTTGTTAAGGAAAGAGAGAAGGCAGGGATACAATGTTTAATGTAGACCCCGGGGCGGCCCTCTCTCTGTGTGCTTCACACGTGTAAATCCCGGGTGGGCTGACCCCATCATCTCCCAGGCTGTGTCTATGTCTGATGGTTAGCATATAAACATCTTTCACAAGCAACCACATTGATCCTGAGGTTGCCTTCGTGCTGAGCAAGAATAAGTAATGATTCGAGCTACTTCGACAACAATTCAACTGTCTCTTCGTTGCTTTAAAGGAAAGTGGCTAAAGAGACAAGGGCCTTCGGGGAAGCAGTTACAGTGCTGCGTGTCACCCCTGAGGAGAGACATAACTGCAGGATGATTTATTGCATCCTTCTGGTGTGGGAAAAGCCAGCGGCTTACGGGGGAAATAGCTCGCCTGTGCCCACCCACCTGGAGGGTTGAGGGAGCATTTGTACTTCGTTTAGCTGTACAGAAACGTGGAGCTCCTTCCCTGCATTTGGTGAGCTTTATGTATTTATTTTTAAAAATTTTAATGTTTATTTATTTTCAAGAGAGAGAGACAGAGCATGAACAGGGGAGGGGCAGAGAGAGAGGGAGGCACAGAATCCAAAGCAGGCTCCAGGCTCTGAGCCATCAGCACAGAGCTCGATGCGAGGCTCGAACCCACAAACTGTGAGATCATGACTTGAGCCGAAGTCAGGCGCTTGACTGACTGAGCCACCCAGGTGCCCCGCATTTGGTGAACCTTATACCATATAAACTGCTGGCTCAGTAGAACTCCAGCTACTCAGTTTCCCAGACTCCCTTGCAGCTAGGGCTGTGGCAGATGCCTCTGCTTGCGCCCACATATGTAAACTTTGAATTGGAGTCTTGTCACGTTGAGAAACAGGAAGCTCATGAAATCCATTCTGGGGACGGTCAGTGAGTGGGGAGGCTAAACATTAGTGCTCTGGGCAGGGGGGGCCAGAGTGCCCGTGTCCAGAGGTACTGCTGGTGTCTTCATGCGAATAACTCTGTGGGATGATTTTTGACCCAGCTCCTAGCTAAGTGGCCTTTAAGTTTGATTCTCTGGCCCTTCTGGGAAACCTTTCAGCTACCCACTATGTTTTAGTACATTCCTTTTCTGCTTACATTTACTAGTATGAGTTTTGTTTTCACCTAACTGCCCTGACTCACCCAGGGTGCAAGTGCACGGAGCCGCCTAGCAAGTACCAGAGAGGCAGATGGTAAATAAAGAAGGTGCATGTGTTCTGGACTTAAGTGAGCACCTGGAAACAGGAACTAGGCCAACAGCCACAGGCCACAACGGGTCCCGCTTACTTTCTCATAAATATTCATTAAGTACTGGCTGTACCAGGCACCGTGCTCGCTGCTGGGGATAAAGTACTGAACAGGACAGACAAGGTCCCTGTCCACCTGGGGCTTCCATCCTGGCTGGGGAGACAGCAAGAGCTAATACACAAATGAATAAACGAGATCTATTCAGATTGTTGTAAGTGCCGTGAAGCGAAGGCACGCGGGGTGACAAGACAGAACGTGACGACCGTGCTGGGCTACTTTATTCAGGGCGGTCAGGGAAGGGGTCTCTGGTGGGTCCGCCTCTGGGACGAGAAGCAGCTGGCCAGGACAAGCATGTGCATGGCCCTGCGCAAGAAGGGTCGTGGCATTGTTACAGGAGGGTTAAGGGACCGGGCCACACATACGCAGGGCCTCGTGGGCCACAGTGAGGAGTCTGGAAAGCACTGAGTGGGAAATCATTGGAGAGATTTCTGCAAAGGAGTGACGTGGTGTGACTTGCAGTGTGGACATGGGGTGTGAGCCTGTGCGGGTGGCCGGGAACAGGTGGTTCCGGCACCTGCGAAGGGCTGTCTACCAGGGAAGCTCAGTAGAGACTCGGCAGGGTTTTTGGTGGGGCTGGGTTTTTGGTGGGGCTGGTCAGGTAGGCACCTTCCGGATGGGCAGAAGGAGAGTCGGTGCTTCGTATAAACTACAGTGTTCAAAACAAAAACAAAAACAAAAACAAAAACTACACTGTTCACCCATCTGGATGAAGACGGGAGGGATATGGGACGGATGCCTGTGGGACTCAGTCAGTTGAGCATCTGACTTCAGCTCAGGTCATCATCCTGTGGTTCATGAGTCCCAGCTCCACACTGGGCTTGGTGCTATCAGTGCAGAACCTGCTTAGGATCCTCTGTCCCCCTCTCTCTACCCCTCCCCCCTCTCAAAAATAAACAAACACTTAAGAAATATATGGGGAGGGATAGAGAGGAGAGAAGTGTGTGGACTCAGAATCTACTTGGGGGTTGAGCTGTCAGGAAGTGCGAATGGGTTGAGTTGGGGGATGTATGGAAGGGAGGTATCAGTCTCTGGTCATCATCAGAGGTTGGGTCATCGCCATCACTGATAATGATCACTGGGTGCTTCGGAGTTCAACCCCCACAGCTGCAAGTGTCTGTCTCACTGAGTCACAGAAATTTCATAATGAGAAGGATCTTAGTGCATCCGGTACAACTACTTCTTTTAACAAATGAGGAAACTGAGGCCCTGGGGAACGGTTATACAGAGTTCGTATTTGACACAAGACTGGAATGTCCAGTCTCTGATTTACAAGTAAGTGCCCTTCCCATATGTCTTTTTGAAGACAACTAAAAGGATCAGGAGTAGTAGATTTGAAAACCAGAAATGACCATGTGCTGGTTACTAAGCTACTGTTTCTCAGCCTCCAAAGCCCCCTTCTAAACTGTTCTGTAATGCCGGGGCTGAGACTCTACAGAGTCTGCTTAGTCTTTCCCAGTTAGCCTTTTGCTGGGTCCCCACCTATGCAGACCGTAGCAGCCTGGGCCCCATCGAAAGACAGAACTGTACAGTGATTTAAACAGGGGAAATGTTACATAAAGAATTATTAACCTATGATAAAAGAGTCACTGTGGGCTGTAAGAAAACCCTAGGTGGGTTTCCTTGAGGCTAAGGGAGGGTCTCCTAGGAAGGGCAAACTTGGAAGAGACCCCTTCTGAAGGCTGGGGTTCAGATCTCTTTGTAGGGTGTAGTTTGCTGGCCCCTGGTTTAGCTCACTGCTATAGCACAGGAAGTCACCTAATGAAGTCACCCGCCTTCCGAATATACACCAATTTGTCTCTGTACCCCCACTGCTGCCATTTTGGTCCAAGCCACCATCATCTCTCACCTGATGGTTGTAACAGTCACCTAACTGGTCTTTTGATCTTGACCCACATTAGGTCAGTTTTTGAAGCAGAGCCTAGAATGGAGATCCTTATGCATGTGATTTATTGGGGAGATGCCCCTAAGAGAAGGGAGGGAGGGGGCAGACCAGGGGGGGGGGGAAGCTAAGAGAAAGAGAGCAGCTTCATCCTGAGCCCATGGACAGCCCTGGAGCATGAACTGTATCCCAGAATTGGCCCCAACTTGAGGCAAGGGGGCTGGCATTTGGACCTCCATGTCACCTGTCATTGGTGACAGGCTGCTCTGGGGCATGCATGGGGATTACAGCCCCTGCACCAGGAAGCTCCCATTTGTCTCTGGTGCAGTTGTCCCTCTGGGGAGGGGCATCTGTGAGCCTCTATTAGCTATGACTCAGAGCAGCTGGCACATGAGGTCAGGAAAGGGGGTCCAGGCAGGGCACCAACCACGCCACCAGCCTTCCCAACATTCTACCGATAGGTGGGCGGTCCATGTGGCTCTCATCTTCAGGTTCAGGGCAAAGTCAGGGATGGAAGCCATCCACCTTGTGTGGAAGCCGTGAGGTCGCTGGGCTGCTCTAGCACCTGCCACAGGGTGGCCTAAAGGGGCAGGAGATCACGGGGGAGCTGGGTCCAGACCTTGAGTCCACCAGTGTCCTGCTCAAGCCCACCCTTGCCCTTCTCTGGCTGTGGGACCTTGGGCGAGCTTCTTCCTCTTCTGGATTCATTTCCTGTCTGAAGGTGGGACCTGCCGGCCATCTTCAGGGCTAATTCTGGGGCCGGACGCCATCGGCACTAATTTTTTTTTAAAATAGTTTATTGTCAAGTTGGTTTCTATATAACACCCAGTGCCCATCCCAACAGGTGCCCTCCTCCATGCCCATCACCCCCCTTCCCCTCCCCCCCATCAGCCCTCAGTTTGCTCTCAGCATTCAAGAGTCTCTCATGATTTGCCTCCCTCCCTCTCCCCAACTATTTTTCCCCTTCTCCTCCCCCATGGTCCTCCGTTAAGTTCCTCCTAATCCTCCTATAAGTGAAAACATGTGGTATCTGTCCTTCTCTGCCTGCCTGACGTATTTCGCTCAGCATAACACCCTCAAGGTCCATCCATGTTGCTACACGTGGCCAGATTTCATTGTTTCTCATTGCCATGTAGTATTTCATCGTATAGATAAACCACACCTTCTTGATCCATTCGTCCGTTGATGGACACTTAGGCTGTTTCCATGATTTGGCTATTGTTGAGAGTGCTGCTGTGAACATTGGGGTACATGTGCCCCTATGCATCAGCACTCCTGTGTCCCTTGGGTAAATTCCTAGCAGTGCTATTGCTGGGTCATAGGGGAGTTCTATTGTTCATTTTTTGAGGAGTCTCCATACTGTTTTCCAGAGGGGCTCCATTGGCACTAATGTTGAATGCCCCTCTGGACATCCATGTCAATTAAAAAGCTGTCTAAGATGACCTGAGCCCAGAACCCAATTCTATTTTGCATAGACACAAAATTACTTTTTTCATTGTCTTGAACCATATCAGGTTTTCAGGAATAAACTGTGGTATGAATTAAGGGAAGATAGGGCTTTGTTTTGCTCAGGACTTTACCAAGCTCCCTTCACCAGTTTGAAAGCTCAAATTACCAATGACAAAGCTTCACGTGGAGAAGAGCTGTCTCTGGTCTGCAACTGTAGTTTCATTCCCTGGGATTCCACGTCCAAGTTAAAGCATCTGATGACTTGACTGTTTCTTCCCGTTGAGTCGTGCCAGAAGATTTACATGTTGAAAAGTGTTTTATTTTATCATGAATTCCTTTCCTCCCCCCCTTTATCTCACACTTGGGATATTGCATTTATTTAAAAATATATGTGTAGGTAGGGAGGTTATATTAAGTATGAATTTCATTCCAGTTGAATAGAAGTAATGAAATATTTGTTTTAAAAACCAGGCGTTGGCTCCGATAGAGCTGAGAACCACAAGTCTGAACAGAATTAGCAACGTCTTCTCTTTCCCCCGGGGGACCCACAGCCGCATTGAGAGATTCCTCTGAGCTACTTGTTAGCTTGAGCCGAATTTTACAAGGATAGTGTCCTCTTTGCCCTTCAGTTCCATCCAATTCTCCTTTGTTGTGATATATACCTCCTTTTAAGGAGTCTGCTGACATTTTCATCCCACCTCCCTGGGCCCTGCGTCCCGGAATGGTCCCTACCAAGGGAGTGTGGCTGGCTGGCTCCCCTCTGCTGGGCGGGGCAGAACTGGGCTTTTGCCAGATAGAGGTCTCTGTCCAGTGAGCAAGTAATTGCTTTCCTCTGTAGGAGACACAACAACAACCAAGAAACAAACAAACACGTCTTTTAAAAAAGCAGAAACGCTTAGTCATGCAAATCAGGGCAAGGAGAGGGGAAAGAAAAGAGCCTCATTCACATGCAAAGCTCCAGCCAGGCCCCAGCTCACTGTCCCATTTCTATGAAGACCCCGGGCCCAGAGCAGCAAACGCCCGGCACATCAATGCACGTTCATAAAGGTTTGTCCCAAGTGGAACAAACACCACTGGTTCCCAGGACACCAAGAAGCAGAGAATTATCCGGAGGTTAACTGGGTCGTTAGCTGTGGCACAATACGGGTCATTCTAGATGTAATTGCCTCCCCCTCAGCCAGAGGCTCCAATACAGCCACCAGTTCTCACCGCGGGGGACGGTGACTTTGCGGCAAGCTGAGGTCTCTTGGATACCCGGCCGTCGTCGGGGGCGTCATCATGATTCACGGGGCCTCTGACATCACTGGTGCTTTTGTGATGCAAAGTTACACGCTGTCGAAACACACAAGGGACCTGTGAATTTGTGTGTCCTCCTTACATGCGTCCCCACAAAACGGGGCAGGCAGAGACATACTGTTTTCATCAGGTAGCCAGGATCTGTCTACACCCGCATGGCAAGACATCTAGACATAGAGGTGACGGTCACGAAGGGAGTTTATTACACCCGGGGGCCCACAGAAAGAGGACGCATGCGATGGCGTGCTGGGCCAAGCGAAGAAGCACCAGGGTCTGCAGGGGGCGGAGGGAGGGGCGGGGAGACTGTGAGCCAGACACTTTATTCCCAGGGTGGGAAACTGAGGCAGGGCTAGTCTGATGAATGCTTTCAGCGGGGGTCTAGGCCTCAGGCTGGCCCTAGCTGCCTGGTACATGGTGGGTAGCGGCCAGGAGCGTGAGAGCCTGGGAAAGGGCGGGGTTGGGTGGTGTGGCCTCTGGACTGGTTTGTACTTGAAGCGTGGACTCCGAGGTGAGTCGCTCGGAACCTCGCAAACTTGGCTAACTCTGGGGGGGGGGGCATACCTCCCGGGTGGCAAGGTCAAGATGTCAAAGCATCAGAAGGCAAAAATAAATAACTAAAGAAATAACTAAATAAAAGACATGGTTAATACACACCCAGAGACACGGCAGGACCCTCGCACACACACAGACACACGCGAGCAGCTGGGTTAAAACCGCCTTCTTTTCCCGTAAGTAGAAGTTGGATCGCTCTCCCCAAAGCACGTCTTATTATACAAGAGTGCTCTTTCATTGCGAGAATACTTGAGAAGTTGCAGGGATGAAGCTCAACAGATCCGCGGGTTACAATTACGCCTTCTGCAGATGTTCTGCCTTCACATCCTGTGTGGGAAGTGTAAGAACCGAACAGACAGAGAAGGAGGCTCACACAGGCTGGTCTCACGCGGGCAGAACCCGGAGGGGATCACCAGGGAGGAAACCCCCTGGTCAGCGCCCCCTCCGCCGGCACAGGGGGCGGTCACAGGGCGCCACCTGGGCCTGGAGATTCGGAAGCAGGTGCTCGCCTGTGACGGGTCACACCACCGCCCCTCAATCTGAGGTGCCTGCCTGGATGGCGGAGGCCCGGGGGGGCAGAGCCACGCTGGGCTGAGGCCGTCTGGCTTAGCCAGCCCTGGGCTTCCGGGAAGAACAGCAGGGGCCTGCCCCCCACGGCCCGGCACCCCCCACCCGGCAGCCCCATCCTGCCCAGAGTGGGGGCTCCCTCTGCCCTGAGAACATGCTTGACCACTCGGGGATGTGCCCAGCTTCACAGGCCCCCAGCTACTCCTCACCTCCTCCCCCGGACTCCCCGACCTCCCTTCTGTGCCACAAATGTGCCTGGTTCGTCCCCACCCAGGGCCTCTGTCCCGGCCGCGGCCCCCTCCTTGCTGTCCCCGGCTCACCTTCCAGGGCTTTGCCAAGTGTCCCCTCGTCAGCGAGCCCCCTGCTGGCGCCGTCCGCCCAGACCCCTCCTAGCTTGCTGCTCCCCATCGTGGGAAGGGACCTGGAGGGCATGTGTCCTTGGGGTCACCTCCCTTGCCCTCCTGAGTAGAGCGTGGGCTCCCAGGAAGCAGGGACCGGCCCGACCCGCTGAGCTGCCTGGAATGGGCCTGGGGGACGACTCTGTGGCTGGGCCTGGCATCCGACGTCCCGGGCTCAGGTCCCGCAGGCTGGTTACCGGCCACTGACGGCGGCCCGGGGACGCCTCCCGTCTGGGTCCAGGCTTCCTCCTCTGTGAGGCGGGGCTGATACCACAGTCCTGGTCTCGTACGATGTCGGGAGGCTCAGAGACAGAGGAGCCCTGCATCCGAGCTACGGGGACGGCAGAGGCCCTGTCACCATCACGCGTATCTAGGCAGAGGCCAGGGCTCGGGCTGAGGAGAACAGGACAGTGCCTGCTGAATCCTTGGGGCATTTGTGCACGTGTGTGTGCGTGTGTGTGTGTGTGTGTGCTGCACAGTTTAATTACCATGTGGGTCCCATCAATAGTCACAGCTCATGCTTACTACTGCCAGGCACTGAATCCTCACACCACCTGTGCGGCAGGTACTGCTGTCACCATTATCGTCGTCATCATCATCGCTGTTCTAGGGTAAGGGGACTGTGGCACACGGGGGTGAAATCACCTGTCTGAGGCCGCACAGCCGGCAGGTGGAGGGGGGCGGGGTTCGAAGTTAGGCAGCCGGGACCCTCACCACTGTGCATTCCCTGGGCGCTGTCTGCACACTGCGCGGCCTCCCAGCGGGGTCCCAGGGTGCGCTCTCTGCACACTGCGCGGCCTCCCAGCGGGGTCCCAGGGTGCGCTCTCTGCACACTGCGCGGCCTCCCAGCGGGGTCCCAGGGTGCGCTCTCTGCACACTGCGCGGCCTGCCAGCGCGACCAGGCAGAGCAGCAGCGCCGCGGAAGCCCAGGCAGAGGGCTGCGCACTTGCACATTATCATGTGATCACCCACGGAGGGTTAGATGTCTCTGGGACGCCTTGAATTCTCTGTAAAAGCAGTTTGTGTATGCCACGTTGCTTCTCCACAGGAAATCTTTTGATTTTGCAATGAATAAGGGTGTGTTCAAGAAAGATTTCACCACATCGTCAACATGACACTTGGAATGTTCCAGATTGATGTCCTGCTTGAGAATGGAGCCCAATCGGAGCTCTAATGGAAAGCCTTACTCCTCCGTGGAGAAAATTTGCTTAATTTCCAGTGATTCCAGCAGCACTAGGTCTTTATAGTAAGTAGTTAAACCAACCAAAAGCTTCTCTTCCAAAGACTGTGGTAGTTCCCTAGCATCCATCCCATCCTCCTTCAGATGAACAGACTCTGACATTTTCTTTTCTTTTTTATTTTTTTAAATGTTTATTTTCTTTTGAGGGGGAGAGACAGAGAGACAGAGAGAGACTGCATGGGTGGGGAGGGCAGAGAAAGAGAGAGAGAGGGAGACACAGAATCTGAAGCCGGCTCCAGGCTCTGAGCTGTTAGCACAGAGCCCAATGAAGGGCTCGAACCCACGGACTGAGAGATCCTGACCTGAGCTGAAGTCGGACGCTTAACTGACTGAGCCTCCCAGGCACCCTGTAGACTCTGCTGTTTTAAAGCGGGCAGAGCACCATTCAGAATAAAGCCTACATTTCCCAGCCTCCCTTGCAGCTAGGTGTGGCCGTAGGGCCAAGTTCTTTCCAGTGGGATGTAAAGAACAGTGACAAGTGCAGCTTCCAGGTAGTGGAGCCCTGACAGGGGAGGGTCTTCTCTTCCCATTTACCCACCTCCTGATGGCAGGGTGCAGACATGGCCCTGAGGCACCAAGGGCCACATAGATGAGAGTAAGCCCCCAGGTGTGGTGACTGTACGGACAGAAGGAGCCTGGACCTTGAGCTGCTATGGTGCCTGGGCCACCCACCCGCTGATGATCCCATAGAGGGAAAGAGACTGCAGTTGGGGCAATATCCTAACTCATGGCAGTGGATCCCTCACCGCAGGTGCTTACACCCCAGAGCCCCCGAGTGGGGTCCCCCATGCCCAGGTTGTTAGGGTGGCACCCTGCCTTGCCCACTAGACTTTAGCATGAGCCACGTTTCCCAGCCTTGTTCACATTGCTGACCATGCCCCACCCCCTGGCTGCCTTCATTCTTCAGGCTCTAGAACACAATTTGGGGCCTGGAAGGTAGAAATATATACTCTGTGTAGATTTTAAGCCACAAGTGAAATCTCCATGGGTAACCACATTGTAATTGCTGAAGATACTTCTATTATCATCTCATACATGGTAAGCAAGAAAAGAAAAAGTAATCCAGCAGACAGACCAAATCAGACTCTTCTCTCTTGCCTGCATACGTGCACGCACACACATGCACGCACGCACACACAGAGTTCACTGCCCTGCCTATGAGGCTCATGCTCTCCACCTACATAGCCAGTTATTCTAAGTTGATATTATGTCTCAAGTCCCACCTGATTCATGTTGAGGGGGAAGAACGGACCAGAGGGGAGGGTCGGCATGTTGGAATGGACCAGGTATGAGTGGCTGGAGAGAGGGTATGAGTGCACAGGGAACCCTGAGATTTCTGTAGGGGCGGAGGAGGGTAATGAGAAGGGCAGGCAAGGCACCATTCTGGGTTGGAAGTTTGTTCATTGGGTGCTGAGGCTCCTCTCCCTCCTCCCACACAATCTCCCCTGCTGTTCGCCCCAGGGTAAAAGCTGCTGATCCCAGCCTGTCCTCCAGCCACCCATAGTCCCTGACCCAAGGGAGTGACCAGCCCACGGCCGGTGGCCCGAGAGACTCAGAAAAAGCCAGGGGCTCCCCTGACCTTCCCTGAGCTCCAAAGTCACACCAGCCACGCGCCAAGGGCCCTGTGATGGTGCGCAGTGAATGGTTACCACACTGGAGGGGTAGATACAGCACATTTTCATCATCGCAGAAGGTCCTCGTGGATGACACTGACCAGACACGCAAGAGATTTTGAATCTAGCGAGTCATTGGGTGGGAAAGAGTCACCGGGCGAGACGGGAACGAAACATAAAGGGAGCTTTGACCCGAAGGTCTTCACATCTATCCAGCTCCTTCCAGGGACTCACCCCTGTTAAGGCCCCAGGGAAACAAAAGAGAATTAGACAGACGCAGCCCCCGGCCTCAGGGGCTCCTGGTCCAGTGGATGGGGTTGGGGGGAGTGCAGATAAGAGAGAAAGAAGTGAATAAATCAACAAAGGAGACACTTTCAGGGAATAACAAATGCCACGCGCAAAGCAGAGTGGGGTAATAACTGGGACCCTGTCACAGGGGGCGGGGCTTGGTTTAGGGAAACACCATCCTGGACAAGCCAAGACTGCAGGCCTGGGATGACGTGAGGCCCGCGAAAGGACCAGGAGTGCGATGCCCCAGAAACCACCTCCGGAAAGGCGGGGAGAGCTGGGGTCAGGGCACCACTGAGCTCTGGGAATGAGGACGTGGCCCCCACACCGGACCTGGGGCCCCAGAAAGCAGAGGGGGCCTGAAATGCAGCCGCGGTCACGGCCAGCCACGGAGTATATTCTGTGGATGCATCGGAGGATGTGTTAGGAAGGACGTGGCCTGCCCTTGACCTGACCCTTGCTGGGGGGGAGGTTCTGGTTTCCAGCTTTGGAGGCGTTACCATCGCTCCCCTCCCCTCGAGCCTCCGTGACCGCACTTTCTCTGGGCGCTCCGGACACCTCGTCCTCGGGGAGGCAGCAGCTTCAGCTCAGCAGGGGTGCCGGGCGCCCTCTCTTTGGAGCTCAGCACGCAGGGCCCTGCGGTCACCACTGGCTCCTTTATCCCCAGGACAGAGCTTGCAGGAGACCAGAGCCTGGGAAGGGTGTGCAGGGGCCCCACGAGGCCCAGGGGGAGCTGAGAGGCCGGAGGGGACAGGGCCCCGCAGAGCTGGGCGCTGGGAGGCAGGAGCGGCCCTGGGAGCAGCCGCAGCCACAGTGTGGGCTCCGGCAACGGGCGCCGGGCAGGTGTGTTTCCCTGAACGAAGCTCGGAAATCAAGGTGCCAGCGAACCCTCTGCGGTAAGAACTTTCCGTTCCTTCGTGGGGGGGCATGATGACGTCATGAGGGTTTAAAACAGACCAAGATGTGTTCTTCTGGCAGGAAGTGAGCACATACCCCCAGGGACAGCTCCCTGACGTTCCTGAGCTCAGCCAAGGAGGACGAGCCCGCGCGGCGGCGGGCGAGGCCCCGCAGGACAGTCGCGAGCACTGGGCCAGCAGGCGGAAGTGCTCTCTTGCTGTCCGGCACGCTGGAGACGTCCCGAAGGGCCATGGACGTTTCTGCCCCAAACAGAACCTTCTGCTGGGTTCTCCTGGTGACGGGACCTGACCCAGGTGTGCAGGCCCGGGGCATCGAGAGGCTCACGTGCTGGCGCTTGGTCGTCAGGCAGAGCCGGGCTGGGGGCTCAGTGGCCCTCCTGTGGGTTCGGCTGGTCTCCCCGTCCCCTGCACCGGCCCTGTGCGGGGTCCCCTGCAGACTCCGCTCGGGGATGGGCCGCGGCAGGCGCCCTGGGCATGGTCCCAACACCCCCCACCCCGGTCCAGCCCTAGCCCCACACTCGCTCAGGTCCAAGTGCAGGGACCAGACCAGGACACCAGCAGAGCCCCCGAGGCACCGACGGGCCAGCTAGGTCCCTCCTGTCCCCAAGCCCGTTGTCAGGGGTGGTGGCTCCTGTGGCCGTCCTGTCCCCGAGGGTCGGGGGTTTGGGCTCACACGGATTGAGGTAGGAAGTGAATTCTCAAATGACAACCTGGTTCTGTTTATACCACAAGGGGAAGGAAATGCGGGGGGGTGGGGGGGAGGCGTTCGGCCCACTAGGGGAGCGTGCAGGTGCCCCCCGCACCGCCGCAGAGTCCCGCAGGCATCCGATGGTTGGTGCAGGAGAAGGTCCACACATTCCCGATTTACTTGTGAGTGCTTCAGCCCCCCGGGAGTGGATAACTGAGCGTGGCCACTGAATGCGGGGTGACAGCTGCATGCTGTCTGCAGCAGAGATCAAGTGAGTCCGGGGCCCCCAGTGCTGTGAAACCGCATCCAGGTGAGTGGACAGGGCGCCTCGGTATCAGGGGCCAGCGCCGCCTGCTCCCCCCGGCCAGGACGCTGCTCGGCTCTCAGCCACGGAAAGCAGCTCTGGGGGCCTGGCCCCTGGTGGTCGGCCTGGTTCCTGAGGAGCAGGTGTGGGGCTGGCGTGGGGGCCGTGTGATGTCACCACGGCGTGGGGGCCGCGTGATGTCACCAAAGGGTGGGGGCCGCGTGATGTCACCAAGGCGTGGGGGCCACGTGATGTCACCACGGCTGGCTCCTTCTGCCGTCCTGCCCTCCCTCGGGGGGCGTCTCGGGTGGCTGCAGACGCTGTCATTCTTTCCCAGCCAGGAAGGGGGAGGAGGAGGAGGAGGAGGAAGAGGAGGGAGAGGAGGGAGGAGGAGGAGGGGGAGGAAGAAGAGGAGGAAGAGGAGGAAGAAGAGGAAGAGGGAGGAGGAGGAGGGGGAGGGGGAGGAAGAGGAGGGAGGAGGAGGAGGGGGAGGAGGCTGAAATAGGAAAACAGCTCTTCCCCAGAACCCCCAGCAGCCCCGCCCCCCCCATGGCCAGAGCAGTGTCGCAGGGGCCCAGAGGCGGGGGCTGGGCAAGGGGCAGGGGGGGCGGGCGGGNGCTCGGCTCTGCATAAAATCGCCATCAGCCGGCTGACTTCTCTAATGAGCAAGCTGGTGGCTTCCGATGGGGGTAAATAACATCCTTCCCCCGCGTGCGGGACTTGGCGGAAGGTTCCAGAGCCCGGTCTGCAGAAGGTGTGGGAATATGTATAGTCGCAGGCTCATGACCACGTGAAGTGCCCAGTTGTCCGTGGGTTCGCCCGGGGAAGAGCCAGAGTGACAGCGTGGACATGCCTGGTCTGCATTTAGTCGTATCCTGCAGTGTTTCCTCGAGTAAAGAGCTATCTTAAAAAGTAAACTGAGCACATTTTAACAATTAGGATGGAGGGGCACCTGGGTGGCTTAGTTGGTTTGGCGTCCAACTTTCGTTTAGGTCATGATCTTGCGATTCGTGGGTTCGGGCTCTGCGTGGGGCTCCGTGCTGACCGCCAGCTCAGAGCCTGGAGCCTGTTTCAGAGTCTGTGACTCCCTCTCTCTCTGACCCTCCCCTGCTCACGCTGTCTCTCTCTCTCTCTCCTAGAAATAAATAAAAAATATTAAAAAAAAATAATTAGGATGGAGATTTCCCACCAGAAGAGCATAATGAACCAGCTGCCCGTCACCCACATCCCAGTACCCGGCTTTGCCCGCCGCCTCCAGCTGCCTCCCCTCTTCCCGCCAAAGTCTTTTCAGGCAAATCCCAGACGGCACGGGGACGGCCTTTCTTTTAAACGTAACTGTGACGTCCTTCTCGCCGACAGCGTGCAGACCTGTCCGGCTGCCTTGCAAAGGTCTTTCGTCCTCACTCATCCAGAGGCAGGACTCAAAGGCTGCCCGGCAGGTGGGGGCTCCGCAGGCCTAGGTGGGGGTGAGCCACTGCCTTCATTTTGCAGGTCATGTCACCGCCTTGAGGGATTCCCAGGATCCGTGGCCCTAAGGGCCCCACCGTCTGGATTTGTGGGTCACAGCCTGTCCGTGTCACATGTCAACTCCTTCCCACTGCAGGGAGAAGGGGTCCCCCGCGCACCCCGGGAAGGGTCCCGGTTTCCAGTCACCCCGCCCGGGTGCTGGCGCTCAGAGGAGCAGCTTCCAGCAGGTGCCGTCTGGAGTCACCGGGCGCGTGTTCGGCAGGTTTCCTGGGTGTTTGTTAACCAGCAGGTCGGCGTTTGCCCCCCAGGCATCACCGCTCATCGGGGTCAGCTCTGTTCTGAGGCGAGCCACGAATTCGCTGCCCTGCCTCTCCCAGGTGACCCGCAAGTTAGAATCACGTTCCCCACACTGGGGCCCTGGCCTCACCCACGTGACCATCACCAACGCTTGTGACAGAGTGAGTGAGGGACGCGAGAGGGGCTGCGCTGCCCACGCACGTGTACTTGGCGGACCAGGGCCACGTATTCAGGCCCGCGGCCCCCCCGGGTCATGGGTTCGGGAGGCCAGTGTCCTCTGGTTACAGCTCCAGAAAGACCCTGACGCTGTGCACTGGGCTCCTCCGTGGGCGACATCTTACTAAGTTCTCAGTGGTGGTTCCTTCATCCCGCAGATGAGGACCAGGGCTCAGGGAGGGTAAGTGTGCCCAAGGTCACACGTCCCGCGGACGTTTCCACCAGGCAGCGGGGCAGCGCCAACCAGCCAGGCTGCGCCCTCCCCGTGCAGACCGTGCTGTTGCCTCTCACCATTCTTCTCGTGGCCCCAGGGCATTGTCTTGTCCCTGGGGGCCTGTGCCCCCCTTCCTGCCTGTCTGCAACCCACTGTCCCCTCCTGTCCCAGTCCCCGGCCTCCTCTCTGTCCCTTGCCCAGCCCAGCCCTGCCCCTGGGCCTTGGCACATGCTGTTCCTTTTGCCTGGAATGCTCTTCTGATGGGCTCTGCCTGGCTGGAATGTGCTGTGTTCATCTCAGGTCAAAGTCACGTCTCCAGCGAGGCCGTCTCTGATCTCCCTGTCTAACGTGGTCGCTATTCCCTGCTTTCTTTCAACTCTCAGTTTATTTCCTATAGAGAAGTTTCATCCTCTTTTATCAACCTTGGTTTTTCCATCATTGTTCATCGTGTCTCCTGTACTGAAAGTGCCACCCTCTGAGGCCGAGGATCTGGCGTGCCCATTCATAGTCCAGAGAGGGCGATTCATAAATATTTGCTCAGAATATAGGGAATCAGTGAATGAAACAGGTCTGAATGAACTAGTAAAATCTAAGGTAAATATAAATGATGTTTCCAAGATGTCATATTATTATGGCAAAAATTAAAAAAAGAAATGGAAAGGAAAGAGACTGCTCTGTCTGCAGAAAGCTGGGACTGTTATGACTTATTCCCATCCTACACGAAGAATAGGAAATAAGGAAAGGCGCTGGGGATTCGGGCTCGAAACAGCATCAGTGGATGACCGCTGCACAAGACAGGGCCTGAGCGGGGAGGGGCCAGAGAGGGAGGGAGACACAGGATCCGAAGCAGGTTCCAGGCTCTGAGCTGTCAGCACAGAGCCCGACGCAGGGCTCGAACTCACGAACTGTAAGATCATGACATGAGCCGAAATTGGATGCTTAACCGACTGAGCTCCCCAGGTACCCCAGAGAGTCTACTTCTGATCTGATTACTGGCATGGTCCACGTTATAAGTGACAGGACCTTATGTGCTATGCTGGAGCCGGAAGGTCTATTCCCTGGTCCTTCAAGGGGCATCTGGACCCTTGTCTGTTTGGTGCCTTCATTAAATTCCATAAGGCCATGAGGAAATGCTTGGTTTGTTTTTGTCTTTCTAATTGAGGACCTTCCTTGCCCGCTGCCCACCTGAGGCCAGGAAGTCAGCACTAATTATATCATAGGGATGCTGAAAAGGGCTCTGAGCGACCCTGGACAGAAGGAGACCTCATCATTCCCCACGGGGGCGCCTGGGCCCAGAAGCATCTTCTTTCCCTCCCTCCCCTTCGTTTCAAGCCTGACCCAGGCGGCCTTTTCTTTGCCCTTCGCTTCAGGCGTCCCTTCTCTGAAGCCAGATTCACCTGCTGCTTAGTCTCATGGCTTCATGTGGCTTTCATGATGTTTTTATCCCAGACCCACTTCTGTACCTGAGAGAAAGGGGAACTGGCTGTAAAAAGGAATCGTTTCTCTTAATTACTCTTAAACTCCGGAGTGACTGGCCTGAGGGCGGGGAGCCGGGGCTGTGCGGTGCTTGTGAAAGCAGGGCCATAAATCACCAGGCCCCCCCGCTGGCCCGGCCGCCTCCTGCGGACTGCGTCACAGCTGCCCTCGGTGGCAGTGGCGTTTAATTGATGGCTTTTCTGGGAGCGCTGAGCGATGCTGTCTTCTGTGAGATGAGAACCCAGGAGCAGAATCCGGACGCGGGAGCAGGAGCCAGGCCGGGCCGCTCAGTGGAGCTCATGGGAGCTGTGAAGCCGTGTGCACTAGCGCGGGCGCCGTGAGAGAGCACGAACGGTTTTGTTAGCGAGAACCAGTCTAGCCCCCAAGCGCCCGTGTCAGCGCCCAGGCCATTCCAGCTCCGGGCCGTGCACCTGGCGGCCCGCGCGGTGCCCCGAGGCCATGCTCCCTGATCGATCAAGAGCGCCCACGAGCCACCTGGGGGGGCTGGCGAAAGTTCGGATCCCCCCAGGAGGACCTTGACGGGATCTGACAGTCTGCATTTTCAACGCTGCCACGTGAGGCAGGTGTGCTGGTCCACGGACCACACTTTGAGAAGCAAGGCCTTAAGATGTTTTGACTTTGAACCTTGGTAACAATCCTTGAACTGAGAGAAACTGGTTCAGAGAAGGCAAGTGACCACTCAGGTAAGTGATCTTTTCAGGTAAGTGGACTGTCAGGTAAGCGATCACTCAGATAAGTGACCACTCAGGTAAGTGGCCTGTTAGGTAAGTGATCACTCAGGTAAGTGCCCACTAAATAAGTGGCTTCCTCAGGTGAGGGACCACTCAGGTAAGGGACCACTCAAGGTAAGTGGCATGTCAGGTCAGTGATGTCCCTGGGTTAGTGTCCTCCCTGGGCTCATACGGCAGGTATAGGACGGAGTCAGGGTCTGAATACCGATCTCCATCCCAAACTTCCCAGTCCTGACTGACCCATGCCGACAGCCACACGGACACGGGTGATGTTCCTTCGCTCCTCCCGAAAGTCTGTTGTGCATGACGGTTTGACTAATAAGAAGTTATAAGATGACGTCTCTTCAATGTCGCTGGACTGAAAACGGCTCTTGTGTGAAACTGCTCTCGTCAGCCTGGGAGAAGCGAGCGGACGTCAAAGTCGCCTCGAAGGAGGGAACACGAGGGACACCCAGCGAACCTACCGCCACGCTCTCCCCGCCAACTGCTCAGCAGAGACCGAAGGCATCTTACAGTGGCTGAAAGTTGCAGTCGCTTCTACCGGAACGTTTCAACACGGAATCTTTACTGTCAGAGCGCGCGGACTTGAAGAGGCTGCTGTTACCTTGATGAATGTTTTCACCAGGTGAAGCGCCAGGAGAGAGACTTCTCCCCGGGACACTAAGGCTGAAAAGCTACAGTCTCTCGTCCCGTTCCCGGTGTGGTCGCCCCTCCCCCCCAGCGCTCCACTGTGCCGGTGCCGCAAAGTCCAATTTGGGGTCCACCTCTCACGGCCCTGCTTTAGGTAACCAGGAGGGGGGTACGCCGTCCCTGTCACTTTGTCTTAGGAGAAAAGTAGGTGAGAAGAGAGGACCCAACAGACAGGCAACAACAAATGAAAAAAATCCTCAAAGAGAGTGAAGACATAAAATGTTTTCTGCATTTATATCCCCTTTAAGATTAAAAAACATTTTTAATGTCTATTCATTTTTGAAAGAGAGAGAGAGCGCAGCACCAGGGGAAGGGGCAGAGAGAGAGGGAGACACAGAATCTGAAACAGGCTCCAGGCTCTGAGCTGTCAGCACAGAGCCCAACACAGGGCTCGAACTCACGAGCCATGAGATCATGACCTGAGCCGAAGTCGGACACTCAACCGACTGAGCCCCCCAGGCGTCCCTCATATTTTTTCTTTTTTGAGCGGGAACATTTGCAGATCTATAACCCAAGCAACAGTATCACATAGAAAAATTTAAGTCATCTGAGTTAGCAGAGGAAAGCGAAATTCCACATAGACGGAATTCAAGAATTCCTCTCCATTTGGTAATCAGGACTGTGCGGGTTCCCGGAGCAGAAATTTTATCACTCTAGGGTCTTCCACTGCACACGTCTGCCACTTCATTTTGTGTGTGTGGACATGAACTCTGCGTGGGGAGATGAAGCCCTCTTGCTCTGCATGAACCCAGAAACGTGGGCAGCCCAGTGGCGAAGGGCCAGCCCTGCCCCCTCCCCTGTGATCCGAGCCTGACTTTTCTCCACGGCCTCCCTTGGCTCAGGAGGCAGAGCTCAGTGAGCTTGAGGGCCTCTCCTCTGACTCCAACATTTAGATTTTGAGAACCAGGCAGGTTTTGAGAAGGTATATACCACACCCAAGGGATCAGCAAGGGGGGAACTGCTTCAATCACCTGCCTCTTACTCTTGTGTGACCCTGAGCAGACAGACAGAAGGCTGCGGTCACAAGGGAGAAAGAACTCAGTGCAGACAGGCTCGAACAATAGGGGGTTGATGGCCTCAAGCCTTAAAGGACCCTGGGGGTCAAAGGTTTCAGGAATGATTTGATCAGGCAGTGATTCAGTTTCCCTGAACTTCTCTCAGTGTGTCTCTCTTTCAAGGGTCAGTGCCGATTTCGGATGCTATCTCTCAGGGCAGCAAGATAAGGCTGGAGCACTCCTAGAGCGGCGTCCGCATCTACCTTGTCCAGAGAGAGCTTCGGAAGAGCCAGGGAGCCCAGGCAAAGGTCTCAGTGCCCACCTGGGCCAGGTGCCCATCCCTGAACAAATCAATGTTCATATCTCACATCCCAAGGAGCGGGACGAGCTGACTGGTGAGGCAATCGTGCTTCTGGAGCTGGGGCCGGGCTGGGCTCGCTGGGCTACTGGGAATGGGAGATTCAGAGTCATGTGAAGAAGGGGGTGGCAGATAGTTGCTTACAATCTTCCAATAGGTCCCCATGGCATGGAGAAAGTCGCCAGATCTTCTCCTTTGGCGAGAGTGGGACGATGATTATGATCGTGATGATAATCATAAGCTTCTTCTCCAACCTTGCAATGTCATCATAAGAATCAAATGAGGGAGGCAGAGGCTTGGGAATCAGCAAAGCCCTGAGGAACTGTTAGCAGGAACAGATGTCCTGGTTATTACTGTTATTATTATTAATGCACCAAAATTTGTCTGTTTACTGTGAAATTGGTTCTTTCAGGATGACAGAGTGCTTGATGTCAGACATCTCAATCATGGAAAACTGAAAATTTTGTTTCTTTATTATAAAATCCATATCGCATGAAATTGATTTTTTAATTAAAATTAATTTTCATTATACAAGCAATACACAAGGATCTTCCCTGTGTAAGAAAATCAAAACATTAGAGACAAGCCCAAGTCCCTGTTGACAGCTCGCCCCAGTGTCTCCCTGCCCCCACACAACTGTGTGGGTTACTGTTACCAGCAGGTGTGATAGAAGCCCTTGCACGGACTTTTTCTATGCACTTGTCTGTGTGGTTATTCAAGTAAAATATGTAGTATTTAGCCTCTCAGCAAATGCTTACTGAGTACACATCGTACGCCAAGCCCATGGAGGATACGTTCTGCTGAAGGACTCAGAAGACAAGCAAACAAAACGCAGAGCTGGGTGAAGAAATGGAGGGTGGTGCTCAGGATGGAGGGCAGGTCCGGCGGGGGCTGGGAATGGGGGGCAGGGGCCCTGAGGCCGGAACATTCTGTGCTTTTCCAAGAGCAGAGGCACAGGGAGGGCAATGAAAAGGGAGGGGTTCTAGACTCCTAGATGGACTCTACAGGCTTTCCATCAATCAACGTTGATGGGTCATAGTGTTATGCTGTGTTACACAGTGTGACTTTGTGGGATTTTAAAGTACATATGTATGTGTACATGTGCATACATGTGTGCACATGACTATATGTATCCCACATGTACATATGCATGTATACTTGTGTTTATTTCTGTTTAATGTGTGTACACATATATTGTTTGTCGCCTTCTGCACTTCTCCTTTCTGGGGCTCTGTCCACCTCTGCCCTGGGCTCCAGGTTCTGCCTCGCTCCTCACTGTGAGCAGCACAGAGCTTTCCAGAAGGGTCCGCCACTGCTGGTTTAGCCCTTCCTTGTTCAGATTTTTTCTTTCTTCTTCTTTTTTTATGTTTATTGATTGATTATATATATATATTTATATACATTTATATATATATATATGAGAGAGAGAGAGGCATGGGGCAGAGAGAGAGAAGGGAGAGAGTCCCAAGCAGACTCTGGGATGTCAGCACAGAGCCCATCATGGGGCTCAAACTCACTAACCCGTGAGATCAGGACCTGAGCAGAAATCACGAGTCCCAGGCTTAACTGACTGAGCCACCCTTCCTTGTTCAGAGTTTCTGCCATTACTCTTTTCCTCACCGGTGTATTCTTGTCCCTGGGATCCCTGACAGGCCACCAGGCAGACATCACCGCGTGGGGACCTTTGCTTCCTTCCCTGCTGGGGGCCCACAGAGCAGGTGTCTGCAGGGCCCTCCCAGGCCACCAAAGAGCCCGCCTTTCCCAACCACACTAGACCGTGGGCAGGAGGTAGCTCTGGCACCAAGGCGAGGACACAGGCCTGGACTGCTTCATCTGCTTGGAGCCAGGAGACACAAACAGCAGGGTCAGGGCAAGGGCGGGGCCAGGCTGGAAGGCGGGACCGGCTNCCAGGCTGAGCCCCAAAGTCTCTGTTAGCCCAGAGTCCTTGCCAAGGGTCCCCCATTCCTGCTGCTGCTGCTTCAGTCCCACATTTCTTATTGCTTCTGCTAACAGTTATTCATTGTAGTCTTGACGCTCATGCCAACATGTTCTTTTTTTTTTTTTTTAATAAATTATTGAAAAGGGGTGACTTTGGAGAATTTGCTCAGGAGAATAAACTTGCCCAGGGATTGCTTCTACACTCTGACCTTTTAGGGGCTTGACCTATGAGAGTCTGCGCTGCCCCAGGAGGACCTCCATACCCACGAAATAGTGAATAAAGAGAGAGACCACAGAAGAAAAGAAAAAGCTTTCTTATTTTAGAACTTTTAATGGCATGTTGTTCCTGCTTTTAAGCACATTTTCAATTTGCAGAGGCTCCACACATTATGGGAGTTGAAGCTACCTGTAAAACAGTAATAAATCTCCTGGATGTCACCTCACTCCTGCTGACCCTCTGCACGGTGTTGTTCAGCAGCCAACTACCCAAAAGCACAGGACACCCCCAGCCTTGCCCATCTCCGTGGGGGGCAGCACCTCTAAGCCTCCCCCCAACACCTGGGCCGTGCTCCCTCCTCCCTTCCACATGCTGCTCCTCCCCGGACAGCATGTCCACTCAGCCCCACCTGCCCCCGCTCACCTCCTCCACCTTGACCGCCTGGCTCGGCCGCCTTCACCCCTGCCCCGGGCCTTGCCCCTCACCGGCCCGCACTGGCCAGATGATCCTGTGCAAGTGCGAACCAGGTCTTGTCCGGTGGCTTTCACTTCCCTTGGGGTCAAAGCCGAAGTCTTCACAGGGGTCCACGGGCCGAAATGATCTGTCACCTCCTCCCTGCCATCACCTGTCACCTCTCCGGCCTTATGTCCACCTCGCTCTCCTTCACCCACTTAATTCCAGCCACACTAGGCTCCTTGCTACTCTCCCCTCTTGGGACCTCACCCCTGCCGCTCCCTCTCCCTGCACCCTGCGCGCCCCAACCCGCCCCTCCTTCGGCCTCACCCCACCGCCAAGCCTTCCCAGGCCCCCTGTTCTCCCTGGACCCCGCTCCCGGCGCCCCTCCCGATGTTCGTGGGTGTGGAGCACAGTCACACTCTGCTCTGGCCCTGTCTGCTGTCCCCTCACCGGGTCACTCCAGGAGGACGAGGGCCGCTTGCCGCGCTCACGGCTGCGTCCCCAGTGCCCAGAGTTGGCACCAGCTGCATACTTGCGCATGGTTGAGGGAACGCGTGACTGCGTGAATGAGACTATGCCTTCTCTGCGGGGCGATGCTGCCCCCAGGGGGCAACGGGTGGTTTCCGGGTGGAAAGACCGCAGGGTGGTTATGGAAGGACGCAGACGGACGCACAGCACGTAAACCGCCGCGCGGTTCTTCTGCGGTATTAAAATTTCACGAGGGGCCTTCCAGAAACAAATGTCTAAAATGGCTCCATAGGGACGATAATGAAATGAAGGTTGAGGACAGAATTAGAGGAAACCGCAGCCTTTTCCTCCCCCCGCGCGCATAGACGCGGGCAGGGGGCAGCGGGCGACCCAGGCCGGGCAGCGCCGTGTGCTGTAATCACAGGCATTTTCCAGGTGGGGAAGGGACGCAGGAGTGGCTCCGAGCTCTGGGGACGCGCT